>NC_134419.1:21924362-22243029 GCF_030867145.1 Opisthocomus hoazin
CTGTCTGCATTAGTGCTGATCCTGTACATAGGACTATCCTGTAAATAGATAACAGACATTTGTAAGTCATGCATCACCACACTTTCTTGTAAGACTATCTTGGTTGAAATGGACAGGAGGTGTTTTCTGAACTTTTTTACCACCAACACATTTTCCTTTAGGAGATCATATAGATGAGATACTCATTTACACAAAATCCATTTCACACTGTTCCAACAACATTAAGGGAATTTAATGAGGATATAAATGTATGTTATATCCCTTTGAAGGATGCTTATACTTCTAGAGCAATACAATGGGCTTTTTTTTTCTGTAAATGGGAATCAATCCCATAGTTTCTAATAACTAACTGTCAAAAGAGCTGAATGCAACAGCACTGGGGGGACTTGTGTGTTTCCAGGTGTTAATACATAGATGAATTCCTTAGTCCAAAAGCCACATCATTACACTCAGCAAGGGACTTTCCCCTTTTTCCATCAATATTCATGTGCTTAGAAGAGGACACACAGGAACCTAAATATCAGTCCTGAGAAGCAGAGAAGAAATATTCTTACTCCATTACATTAGTTCTGGACATAAGGTCCAAACAACAGCAGCTCTCTCTGGATACTTCAAGATGAAGACAGATACAGAGTCCCTGCATAGAGTCCACCAGGTGCTACCCTCTGAGGCTCAGGCAGGTAAGGCAGAACCTAGGACTGCATTTCTGGCAGTACAGCAAGGGTGAAATGATGAAGTGGCACCTTAGCTGTACCGTGGTTACTTACTTTTGAGAAAGTGGTTGCTATAGCTGAGTCTCAACAGAGAACAAGTGAAAGTCCAGAGAGAAGGGTGGGAAATGCACCCTAGCTGTGTCCATACTTGTCCAGCAGTATTACCTTTAGACCAGAGCAAGGCAGATCTGCCACACTCTGGGACCCAGGCATTGATGATCCTTTTCCTCCTGTATTTGACTAGATAAAGGACAGAAGTTCTTGTCAAGGTCTATCACTGACAAAAAAGTAATTGCTTCACTTCTGCTAAATCATATATCACCCCTCTCCTAACTCCCTCTATCAGTACATTCACAAAATCGTGAGAAACAAAACCAGAGAATTACCACAACTCTTCCTACCATTACAGCAGTCACAGAGCTTGCATTGCATCCTTCCCACCAAACATTTATAGTGAGAATTTGTAGAGCAGGGACTGGTTACTACCCTGTGTTTTACTGTACCTAACTATCACAGCTGCACTCTTAATTGGCCTTTAGGCAGTACGATAATAAAATATAATTAATAGTAGGGGTTTTGGCAGTTTCTGAAGTTACATCATGATGTGAGTGTCTTGGTTTGTTCTACCAGAGAAGCACCCTAACCCCTCTGCTCTTCCAGAATGAAGCAATCATGTGTGAAATGGAGGCAGACAAAGCACTCTTGAGTAATTTTTAACGGTATGCGCCAATGATTTTCAAGCCAGATTCATGATTTTAGAACAAGTGAGGCTGATACGGTAAATGCAGCTCTAAGTGGCCACCGCTCATTAACTACTCTCCCCAAGAACAGTTAGATACTTGGCAGTGGCAAAACAAACTCAGCAGCAAGGCTAACAAAAGGGGACTTTTTTCACTTATAGGCTAGACCACCAATGGGCAGGAACTGCTACCAGACACTCCCACACCACCCAGAACAATTTCCTGGAATCTAGTGCTGACAGTCAGGCACAAACCTCCTCTGGTCACAGCTCCTCTACTCCCAGAAACCTTCCCGGCCGCCTCTGCTGCCTGGAAACCCCCAGTCTCCCTTTCACAGGGGTGCCAATGAGTCCCCTGTAGCCCTGAGTCACCAGAAACCCTGGAAATCTTTCCTGACAGCATTAGGACAAGACTATGTGTTGGTATGGCAACACTTGCAACCTGTTGCACCTCTGAAAAGTCTTTTCCAATTATTTGGAGTCGTACTACTACAAATTTGCCTTATACACCTGCTTGCAGGCATGAAGTATGTTTTTGCGTTTACCCTCTTATGAAACTCCTTTGCTTGTCTGCTGAGAGCAGAGCATGGATTGGCACATCCCCAGTGGATAAATGAGGGGAGAACAGCTAGAAAAGAAAAGGGGCTGGTGAGAATCTTCACCTCCATTGCCACAGAACACAGGCTACAGCCACCAGAATACTAGCGAGCATCTGAGCAAGAACAGCAGGTTATTTCCCATGTTCATCCAAAAAAGGAGGGACAGAAAATAAACGGGGGCTGCTTGAGTCACGCTCCCCTCCTTGAACATTAAAGCTAATGCATTACAGCTAAGCACCACAATGCAAGAATACGCTTACAGGCACAAGACAACCTTTGCAGATGTTATTAATGCGCTACCAAAGAATGCAAACGCTATCCCTTCCAAACAACTCCTGCAGGCCTTATCCAGGGTACCTCTCATCGACATCAACAGGAGCTTGCCTGAGAAAAGGCTGCAGACTTTGGTCCATAAATACGGTCTCAAAATGACACATTTCACCATGGAAACAACTGCTCAGGTTAACTCTGTTCGCTTTAAGACTGCAGCAGGAACTGCACCGCATGCTTCGCAGCTGAGAGAAATCTCATGCCCCGGTACCGCACGCGGGGTTGAAGCGCTGGGTTTCGCGCAGTCCGATCACACCAGCCCCGCCGAGCGGCGCTGAGGCTGCGGTGAGCTGTCCTTCGCAATTTGATCTCCAAAAGCGTACTCCCGCAACAGAACACCGGCCGTACAGGAATGCCATTCCCGCGGCCATCCGACCGCCCCGCTTCACAGGCGCGCGTCCCAGAAACGACACGAACGCGCCCCGCACGCCTGCCCGCGTGCCTCCGCCAGCCGCGCGCCCGCGGCCGCCCCTTCCTCCCGCGGCCCCGGCGCTCCGCGGCGCGCCGGCGCGAAGGGGTTAAGGCGGCCGGGACCCCCGCCGCCCGCAGCCTCCTGACGTCAGCCCGCGCGCGGTGCGGCGGCGCGGGGCTCGCGCGGCGGCGGCGGCGGGCGGAGGAGAGCGCGGCGGCCGGCTGCGAGAGGCCGGGGGAGCGCGGGGTCGCCGCCCGCAGCCCCCGCCAGCATGTCCGCGAAGGAGCGGCAGAAGGGCAAGGTGACCAAGGACAGCGTCACCCTCCTGCCCTGCTTCTACTTCGTGGAGGTGAGTGGCGGCCCCGCCGAGAGGGCCCCCGGGGGCGCGGGGCTGGAGGCGGGCGCCTCGCCCCGGAGCCGGCGTGGCCCGCGGGGAGGGGGCTCCCCTTGGCACCGCTGCGGCGCCGTCGGGTGGAAGATCCCTGTGTGGCGCTTTGCCTTGCCGAAAGCGGCATCGAAGCCCCCCCCCGTAAGGAGCAGGCATAAATTAACCTCTTCTGTGCAGCCTTTTCAAGCGGGGGGGTATTTCTCAGAATGACTCGGAAAGCGAAAGGGTTGCTCGGCTATGCGGTGCTGTGTGCCCGGGAGCCCCTCGGGAGGAAGACATGTCTCAGGAAGGGCTGTCTTCTAGGCAGATGCTGCTTGCCTTGCTTTGGTAGAATGAAAATCACGTTCATAAGGGAATGCTTAGGAAAACAGAAATGTTCTCACAGTGATAACTGGTGGTATTTTTTTAACGACCCCTGGATTATGTGTTTTCTCTAAAGGAGCTAAAAATGTCTGGTTTGAAAATGGAATGAGGTTCTCGGCACGTCTGCAAGAGCAAAAGCTGCTATGGCTGCTCAGCTGGTAGCAGGTGGAGTTGCAGAGGCTCTTGATGCTTGGTGTGTCACCGGGAGGCGTTTACACACACCCACCCCCAAAGTACAGTCTCTTACGTACTTCTGTAAGATCATGAGTAGACACAGTTTAAGCTGAAGGAAATTGGTGTGATGTGGATTTGTTTAATGGCACAGCAGTAAGATGGAGGTAAAAATATTTTATGGAATGAGCGAAGTGTTTCAGGTGACCCCACTCACAGGGAAGTGACTTGAGGCTCTCGGAGGCACTGTGTAACTTGCCTCGGAGAAGGACTGTGCAAATAATGTCAGGAACTTAATGGGAAAATATGGTGTAGGCTAACTATAAGTGGTATGCTAAATAAAGGCATAAAATGTATACAATACATAATATATAAAATATAAACATTGGGTGAAATATAAAACAAAAATTATCTTCTTTCAGGTGCACTTGAAGGGCTTTTGAGGTTCTCTAGGAGGTAGAAGCGGTCACGTTGAGAAGGATTTTAGGGAACAGTGGAGCATTTTTGTCCTCTGCACTAAGCACCTGGACATGTCAGGAGCTAACCCAAAGTAAGCTGCACCAACTGGAAAGCTTTGCAGAGGCTGATTGTGTGGAAGCATCAGACACATCCTACCAATGTAATTAGGCCTGCTCAAGAAAAGCCCTTTAATGGAAGGTGCTTGCTATGCCGTCTATCTTACATTAGCTTTGCACAGGAGGAAGAGGTCAAGCTTGGAGAAGCTCCTAAAAAAAGGTAGAGGCTTCCTCACTCTCTGTGCTATCTTGGTAGCTTTCAGAATTCTAATAGGAAGGGAGATTGCTGGACCTCAACTTGGGCATACCTCTGTTGCAGGGGACAATGTAGAGATCCTGCCAGAGACAACAGGACTGCGCTGTTTGGTGGGCTGTGCTTCAGCCTCCAGCAAGATGGGGTGAAATACAGAGCAGCAGCACAAAACATGTGCCTGCTGCTCAAAAGAGTTGCCTTATATAATATTAATTTTATACTTGTAGTTCCCCTAGGAGCTCCCTGTAGCTGTTACAAGGAATAAGGCAAAGGATTCTGCAAGCAACAAAGAACTTAGACTGAGCTCTGTGTACAGTTCCCACATGAAGCAGGCGAGTTCTCCACTCTGGTATGGACTCTTAAGACCTTCAGCAAGTCATTTACAGCTAGATTTAAAAAGAGGTGGGGATCTCTTCAACGCCTACCTTCTCTGAGAGGGAATCAGTCCTGACTTGACAGAAGGGTCTCCTAATTAACTTTTAGGACTTCTATGTAATTCAGTCATAGGAGCAGAGTCTAGAGCCTGGGCGAGCGCTACTCCTCCAGGAGCGAGTTCTAATTATTGAATTGCAGACTTAGGGCCCTTCTTGAACTGATGAATGTGTAGGTATTCAGTACAAGTGAAAGCAACATGAAGAGAAAGAACTGACTGCAATACACCTGACCCTAAACTTTAGTTAGGAAGCTTTTTGGTGAGTTATCAGCCCTCTTCCATTAGACAGCAGGAGGATTTGAAACCATTTCCCACGTTTTAGTTGAGTACTCAAATCACTGGAGTGAAAGGGTGACAACAATTCATATGATATTTAGACAGAAACACTTAGCTTGTGTTACTTGCATACACCCACCCTGCATTTACCCACACGCATGCAAATTCTAATCAGACTAATGAGAATGCCTTTCTAGGGCTTTGTAGCACAGGAAGATGCCAGCACTTCAGCAGCAGCAGAAAAACGACATGATGGCTTAGATTCTTCCATTGTGATTGGCTCACGGAGAACCAAAGATTGAGTTGTACCTCATAAAGAGAGATTCAATCAAAGATAATTTCATTGCAATGAGAAGTTTGCAAGTGTAAGAGATAGAGGACTCAGCCAGTGTGGTTGACTGGCATTACTATGTAATGTGGATTTCCTTTGTAACCAGTAGGTAAGTTCGTAATGCAATTCAACAACAGCCAACTACTTCAAAACAAAACTTACACAATTTAATTAAGGCTCTCTGAATTTTGAAGCTTTTGCTTTCATGACTGGTGGTTGAATGCATGATGGGAAATGGGCTTTCAACCTCTCTCCTGTGAATGCTGGCAGTTCTTTTATGCTTTTTTTTCTGCCACTCATTCACTTGAATTTTACCTGTCCCTTTCACAGCAGACAGTCCCTCCCCACCCTGAATTGCAACACCCCACCCCCCCCCGCACATAAAGTTTGCACTTCCAAACGAGAAAATTAGGGTTGGCTGTCGTCTTCTTTGCATCAAGACCCAGGAGGTCTAGGCCAAAGCAAAAGCAGATTGTTCAGAAAATACAAAAAAGTGCTGTTTTTTCTTTCAAACACTAGACAAAAAGAAAGACATGGAAAAAAGGATATTGGGTCAAGGAGGAAGTCAAAATTCCAAAGTGGTAGGAAGGGGATGTGTTTGGGTTATACAAATGAAATATATTATACAGTTAAAGAGTGAAAAAATGTCTCTATTAACTAATGTAATTCAGGCATGCACAACAAGTAAAGACAGATTCTCTGCTTCAGAAGGATCTTATCTTTAGGAATAGCAGCAAACAAATACAGTTCTGACACTGAGGGTTTTTTGCTATTAAGATCCTTAAGAATGTGTTGTGAAGGAGACTAACTCCTGTTAACAGATGTGTTTGGCAGCAACTTTCAGGATGGGATAAAATACGAATACGTAGAATATATGCAGGCCAGCTGATGGTTAACTTCAAAAGAAATACTCTGGGCCTGATTTTGGTTTCAGTCTAATTTGAAGAATAATTCAAACTAGCATATTTTACCAACAAAAGAGTTCAAATGTAAAACCAATATGCCCCTCTTAAGATCATTGTTATCACTAGAGCTATTCTTCACTTACACAGAAAAATCAAAAGGAGTGTCAGGCTAGACCTTTAGAAGACACAGAAATGAAAAGGAAATAAAATGAAGAGGTGGAGCTTCTGAAAAATGTGGATGGGTCATTCTCTAAAAATCAGAGGCAAATAAATGTGCATTATGAAATAAATCTTAGCACATTCTCAATTACATATTTTTAAGTTTCATGATTAATAAAATAACTGGATGATTTATCCTATGTATCATAAGAATGTTTTGGAGGTTATTTTAAAACACTGGTAATAGTGCTTAGCAGAGCCTCTGATCAGCGCATGCTCCTGAGAGCTGCATAGTTTTAGATTGCCTTGTGCATTATGCTTACCTGAAGTGCGTGGTAGTCAGCACTGCTAGGCAGTTTGGCCTGTTTTGTTCCTAATTATGCTTGTGGCATTTTAGGGTTCTGTAGACTGTATGGGTTATCTGAGCTTTATTTGCATAGCTGAGAAAGACAAAACTTGCCATGAAAATTCATAGTCCCTCTGGTCTAGTGGGAATTCATTTTCACGGTAAAAAGTCTACAAGCCTCTGGGAGATACTGAAAATGAGTATTCCTGGAATAACTTTTGCTTTTTTGTTAACTGGCTTTCTTTTCAGCATATTTAGAGTATATCACAAGTACATGCACTTTCAGAAGAAATATGGATGTCTCGCATTATAATATGAACCTGGAAAACTTCCAGGGTTATGTAGTTTCCGTTCCTGGCAGAACGGTCACACTTTAGAGGCAGGACAGACAGATATATTTTTTCTTGGTGAAGGAAAAAGACTGTCTTCACCCACGCTATCGTACATGAAAAACTCCTGGTCTGAGTCCCAGTTTCACAGAAGTTGCTATGAATTTTGCCTTCGACTTCAGTGGCACTATTGCTTCATCTGGTGCCCTAGGTGTGGGAATGCAAAAGGCCAAGGTGGTGTGATTCTGAGTGACTTGGTGCACTTATTCTCCAGCTAAATTGTGTTACTGTGGCACAGCCTTCATCTATTCATTGCCTAACTTCCAGGGAGTGAAATCAGACATTTCAGACAATGATGTCCCCTGTACAGTTACATTTTTTTTCTTGTGTTGTCTTCTAGACTCTTGTGTGTGATGCATGCATACAGATACAGGTAGCTTCTTTTTTTCTACATTTTCCAGAGCACAGCCAGGAGTTAATCGTGCCAGGATTGTTCGGAAACTCTTCTTTCGGCACTAGAAGACCATTTATTTTTCTTGTTCCCCAAAGGATCTGGAATTCTCACCAGCAGAAAGCACAAAGATCTGTTATCATTGTAGGACTCCAGGCTGCAAAATGCAGTTCATCAGCTTCTGTTGAAAAAAGTGGGTGTGGAGAATGTTCCCTGTGTCTCAGCACCAGATCCTTTATTTCCTTTTGTTTCTAACATACACTGACAGAGCTAGGTTTGAAACGTCAAGTGTTTGTACACATCACTGGGTAGCTCAGTGCCACTTCTCAGTCACATCTGGAATTTTTTTCAGCTATTCAGCCACGCATGACCCACCACATTTAAATTATGCACTTTGTCACCTGCAAGTAATGTATAGGTGTGTCTGCAAAAGACAAAAAGCCGAGGGAGCAGAGTGATTAGAATAAGAGTAGAGTAGGTTATGGGGCTAAATCTTTCTCCCTAAAACCAGGATATTTGGATCTAGTGTAAGAGTTAATCCATACCGCTGTGTCTTGGAGGCATAGTGTAGTCACATTTCTCTCTAGATAGGTTTTCTGTTATGCTTAAATTAGCCTTAGGGGACAGGGGGAGGTGGGGGCGGGGGGGGGAAGTGGAACCCAGCAAGACATGCCAACTGTAGAAGATTAAATTATCCTCATACTGTGGAAGTAGCATAATACTTTCCAAATACATTGCTTTTTCTCTCAGAAGAGTCAGCCATGTGTGAGGGGAGGGGAAGAAGGAGAAATACACTTAACAGTCTGCTCATTGTGTTGACCTTGTCATGTGGCTGACTCACAGAGGACAGATGTCAGATTTGTTTATAACACTGCATTAGAGACCAGCACCTCCAAAATATTAAGGAGCTATCTGAGGCCTGAGGAGGCTGCTATGAATTCAGAGCAGCTATATAATTCATTGGCCAAGTCATTAACGTTACATCCTCCACATCACTTCTATGCTTGTGGAAGAGTCTCCATACTACCAGCCATTAGCAGAAGATGAGCAGAAAAGGGGAACAAAAAGGGAGGTGTCAGGCCTGTGCCAGGGCTGTCCTGGGAGGAAAAAATGCAAATTCCACATGTTAGATCTCCCTCTGTGTTTTGCTGCTTGCTTGGCAAATGTAGAGTTTGAGGAGTTCACAGTGAAAGAAGGCCCTGCTACCTTTACAGTCCTGCACCATCCTCCTGACCTAATACCCCAGTAGTAAAAGGAGGCCTGAATACATTAGAAGTTAAAGCAGATTAATTTTTTCCAAATGATTACCTCTTCCAAAAATGTGTACCCCTCTCTGTGATTTTCTTCTGTAATTGTTAAGAATCTGTTACTCTGCAGCCAAAATTAATAAAGAACAGTCTATTGTGGAACTTTACATACACAGGATTTGTTACAAACATTGTATCTTGATTGATGATCTTCTCACTTAAAAGTTCATTTTGTAGGAAAGGGGGTTCAAAAGTAGCAAAACCGCATGGGACTAAGCCACTGGAGAAGTGTTGGCACTCACAGTTTTTTGTTTTGTTTTTTTTTTATATGTATGGAAACCAGCATGTTTTAGAGACTAGAATAAACTGTAATATTGTGTAGGGATTGGCAGCTTTGTCCCCTAAAGATGAGGTTCTTGAGGAGACTTCTAGCTGAAGTTTGGTAACATTCTGACCCGAACAACCGCCTTTTTCTGAAGTGTTGCTGTTCTTGATTTGTTATAACCTTGCAGCAGGAGCATAAAAGAAGTTTCATAATCAACAGTAAGTGCAGTATCCTAAATCTCGTTGTTTATAGTTTACTCATTGATTATAACTAATCATTGATTTAATCAATAATCATAATTAACTGTAATCATAATTAATATAATGCATCATCAATTATGTTTGAAGTCACACTGAAAAGAAATGCATTAATGGTATTTCTTGTGTTGTAAAATTTCTGCCTAAGGATTTGCTTTCTACTGAAGCACATATACTTAATTAAATAGAAATATTTTTAAAATATTTTTAGATTATTCCTGCCTGAGAATATTTTTGTTAAACAATTTGTATTTTGTTGGTTTCTCTCTGTGTCATTGCTGCTTCACCTACATTTATCCAAAAAATGAAATAAGCACTTCTAGGATTACCATACATTCAGCATAACTTTGAGATTTCTGAAATTAATAGGAACTTTATCACTGATTTATCAGCTCTATTTCTGGTCTTACGCATACTGAGAGGTTTTCTATTAAGATCTGGCAAAAGGTCAAGAGGTTTGAGGAGTTGCATGAAGATATCTGTTGTATTTCTAAAGCTAGACTCAAATTGGCAGTCACCGACCAATTAAATTAAATTCTAAAATCAATGCTGGAAATAAGGATAATTTAATTTTCCAAAATTGTAAGGATAATAGATTTCAGTGACACCTGGGATTTGAAATTAAACTGTGAGTTGAAATTAAATCCGATAGTGTTAAGTCTAGGAGTAGAAAGACCATCATATCACGTCTCTGCAATTAGTTTCCGCAAAACTTAGACAATGGTGAGGTAAAAATCTTTGGAGAAAGGACTGGTTCCTTACGTCTTTGAGCAAGATGAAACCTGCATCCAGAAAACAGACAAGAAGCAGCAGAAACTCGAGTTCAGAGAGAAAAGCAAAAAGCCTTTATACAGATGCAAATCTTAGACTTCTGAAAAGCCTGAATGTCTCTTATAAGCCAGAGGCATTTAAAAATTAAGTTTAGAACATAAAAACATGTACAAACCTAGCTTTTAGGTCAAGCAAGTCCCCTGCTCTGCAGCCATCCTGTGCTTAGTAGTCTCTCTCAAAACTCCTCATGACAGCCCAGTTTGCAATGCATTTGAACTTGTACTTGGTCTTAATCCCAGCCCTGCACAGCAGTCTCTCTGAGGGTGAAGGTACAGCACTGGTGTAGCTAAGCAGGAGCCATGGGTTCTCAAAACCAAGAGAAAATGGCAGAATTTGGGCTGATACAATTTCTTCTTCCTGACCTATTTCTGGAAGGTGTTCAATCATAGTCATGACCTCACTATTCATTCCTGTCAGGATGAGAGAGACCTGTCCTCCTTCCATTCTCTCCTCCTGTCTTTTGTGAATCTCACGGCAAAGTGCAACAGGACAACAGCCAGAGCAATTGAAAGCTGCAATCGCTGTTAGTAGTTGGCTAAGAATAGGAACACCTTGTCTCCTCCAACCCACCACAGCCCTCTTTTTTTGTCTCATCCATCTGTTGTGCCTTGTCATTTAGATCATGAATTCTTTGGCACAAGGATTGACATTTATGATACATTTTAATAGAATCTTCCACAATGCCACAGCCTTGCAGTGCAAACACAACATAGGTATTAAATAGACCGTGCTTCTCCCAAGTACTTGGCTGGTATTTTTTCCATGAGGAGAAACCAATGGAATTCATTAGCTATGTCTTTGAGGCAATCCTGTTTGTTTATTTGATTGCTTACAAAGATTCCCTCATTCCTAGAAAACAAAAGAAACACCAGGAGGCAGCTCCCATGCTCAGGAGCTCCTTGCTTGCTATGGAAGGGTTGCAGGATGACCTAAGGATCAAAAAGTTCCTGACCATCTAAGTCTAAAAATTATTTACAAAATATAAAAGATCCCAATAGGGTATCAGGGATCCCTTAACCTTTTTGGACAGGTGAACTAGTCTCATACTATCTTTATTCTGCATCTGGCCAATCATGTCTTTGACTTCCTCTGAAAGCTATGTACATACTGCTTCTCTCTTTTTTGCCTATCTTTTATACAGGCAGGTAAAACTAATCAATTCCACAGCCTTTGTATTTGCACCCAGTCTCAAGGAAAATCACTCAAGTCATTCTGGCCAGCACACTGAGCAGTGAATTCAACATTAAACTATAAATACAAGAGAGGCATTTCATTCCCCCCATCCCCCCCCGCCGTTTAGCCTGGCTGAAATATAGCCCAGGCTAGTCACTTTTGTAACCCATATTTAAAGACTGTCTGCTGGTAGCCACCAAGACAGCCCAATACAACACCACCATGGGATCTGGATATGAGTTCACTGTAAGAGGTAACGCTTCTAGTGCATTTTAGCAAAGCAAAGAGAGGTCACACAACTGCAACCTACAAAAGAGGCTCAGACATTTGAGTATGTGACACTCCATGGTTGCACTCTCACAAAGCCTGTGGATTTTAAGATGTTACTCTCCTGAAGATAAATATGGACTCTTTGCTTAGTTAAGTGCTGGTAAATATGAGCGTTAGATACCAGTGTACAGTTTTAGAGAAATGAAATTTATAGAAGTTACTGATTCCCATCGAGTTTTGGATGTTTTATATATCCAGTTGCATATTCTTTCAAGGTGAGAAAGAAACTGAGGGAGGGTGTGAGGTGCTTATTTGCTGCCTTTCTTTCAGTTTAAGCATCACTTTCTCCATGGTGTCATCTAAGAAACCATCAATATCTGATTGCTACTGACTTGCCTGTAATGCTTGCAGAGAGAAAGTGGGTTTAGTGAAGCTTTGATTATTTGGAAATTCTCCAAAAGGAGGAAGCACCTTTAATTAGAAATTTAGGGCTCTGCAGAGACCCTGTGGAATAGTAAATGTAAAGGTCCTACATTTTAACTCAAGAGCAAGCAGTTCAGTGTTTCCTTCGGAACAACATGTTGTGTGCCTGGTGGAAGGCCAGAGACAGACAGACGTCAGTGCCCCAGATGCTGAGCTGTCCAAAGGACAACCTTGTGCTGTTTAGGATTCCATCCACTCCAGTAAGATTTTCCTACTAAGGCTTGGCCTTCAACTGCCCAATTTGCAAGACCTCTGCTGTCATACCAGGCCTGTGTTCCTGCATTACAAAGGGTGCAATGTGGAGGGGTTACAGGTGCAGGATAAGAGATGGAGCATATGTTCCTACTGGAGACCTCAAGGCTAGAAACAACTCACCCAGTGGTCAGATAAAGAAATGCAGAACTGCAGCTGGCAAAACTAATTGTAGGGGTAACAGAGTACAAAAAACAAGCATCCAACATATGTAAACCATGCCACATGTAATAAATTGAGATGTAATGTGAAAAGACAGACCAAAAGAGAAAGATCAAGGTGGAAAAGTGCATTAGCAAACATAAAAATGAACCCAAGTGGTTCCTAGAGTGAGGAAGAATCACCATCAACATCATACTGCTCCTGACGGATTTGGGATGCACTGCACTAGTCATAAATACCTCATTTTATACAGAATAACTACTTGTTACTACTAGATAGAGATTCAAAAATCATGCAGAGTTGTACCATACAAAGATCTGTGAAAGCAGAACAAATTAGGCATAGCCTATTTTCTGAGGTCATTGGAAAAACTGCTGTTACAATTAAACCAAATAAAAATAAAGCTCCAGGCAGGTCAAGACAAGTACAGACAAAGCATGTTTGACAAGCCCCAGTCCCGAGTCCTTGCAAACTCAGTACAAAATCTGTGACATGTTAATAGTAATGACAATACTGTATTTAGTGGGGTACAGCTCTACAGGTTCCTCTGTTCATGCATTCAAAGCCATGGATAACTAATGATAGGGAAGTTTAACAGACACGTTTCCATCTACCTGGAGGTACCCCAGCGAGTTTAGGCCTGGTGGTTAAGGGGTAGCCAACTTGTGGGTTTTGGGCAGGATCAGCGTGACTTCCATGCGTAAGCTGTATCATATGACTGATAACAAATTGTTCTGGCACTGTGGATCCTGGGTAATCCTAATCCTCACAAGTAAACCAGGAGCACCCCAAAATGGCCGCAGGAGCAATCACAGCATGTCCGACAGAAGAGTGATGGGCTGCCTGAAGAACTGTTGTCTCCCATCTCTGAACTCCTCTCACGGCCATCTCTTCTTTCAGTTCTCCTGCAATATGTGATACATGTCTTGTGGCTCTTAGCCAGAAGGAAGATTTGTTATATATGCCATCAGTTCAGACAAGTTATTGTGCTACTGAATGCTCTTTTGGTTTGTCCTGCACTATGTAACATACAGGAGGTTTTCACCTTTTATTTTAATTCTTACAAGATCTCTAGGTATTTACATCCTTGAGCTCTTGGGAATAGAGATCATCTTTTCTCATGCTTCAACGATTCCTAGTTCAATCCAGCAAAATCTTTTTAAATATTAATAACATTAATTATTATTAATAGCAAAGTCCTATGGCTTAATAAAGGCTCTTAACCTACAGTCTAAGAAAATAACAGGAGGAAAAATTAAAAAAATTTTTTTTTCCGAAAACAAATAAACCCCACATCAAATCTTGTCAGCAGCTAGGCTGATTATGGTCCTGACTTTAAGACTCTAAGCCAGAGTAGTCAAACCCTACATTTACAGGTCTAAATTACAAGCTAAACAGGGATCTTTCTCCATTCCAACCAAGGAAGTAAAACTATAAAGACTTACTAGTCAAGATAAGTGAACTGAGTTTGGGGGTTTTATTATTCTAATTAGGAACAGGAAAATTCCTATTCCATTTTGTAATTAAAAGAATACACATTCTACCATCTAATTATATTTGACATTTTCAAGGTGTTGGGAGCTCAAGTCTGTAATTACAGAGCTACTGCTGCCTTAAGCAGAACAGTCCATAAATATTCATATATTAAATAGCCTGTTATACTGTTTTGAAGATTTTAGAAACGGTTGCTTTTATTTTAGAAAGGTTAGACTTTTAGAAGATGCATTTTATATTTCTATTTTAAAAAAAGAGAGGAAGAAAGATGTCCTGTGGGATCTGACATACTGTATATAGCAAATTGAGTACAAACTTGTTCATTGTAAGCAGTTACATTGGAGATTCATAGTACTTTAGAATTTTTTTTTTCTTTTAGCAGAATGGGTAATTACAGTCAGAAATACTATGTCCTGTGGTAAAGTCGTAAAACAATAAAATGCAATTCTTACGATTCCTTGATTTTGTAATTAGTGATAAAATTATAGCTTACATGTAATAGTTTTAAAAAAAAGTTATCCACAACTTTTATTTCAGTGTCTCACAGTAAAAATACCACTTCATATATCGCTTCTTTTTGATAGTTCAATATTGCCATTTAAAACAGTTGCCTGCCTAAGAATACCGTACTCAAAGTAGAGGTGGACCTGTGGGTAATGCAGAGCCTGTTGTTTAAGGAGCAGCTTTCCTTTTCTTGACATTAGAGAAACGGAAATATACACAATGGAGATGAAACTCTGAGTGCAAGGTGTTCCATGAGTCTGCCTGCGCTTGTGTTTCCATTCTAGGAAATGGACCTTTGGGGACATCTAGATAAAAGCGCATAATTTCTGAAAAGGGCAGTAGGCACTTTGCCTGTTTTGTCCATTTAGCTCATTGGAATAGGTTTGTGTCCTGTTATAAGATGCTTTGCCTCATGGGACCTGGACCCTGTCGAAGTCATTAGGTATGACTTTCAAATAGTTAATAAGAAAAGACATTGCAAATGGTTCAAGAGTTATATGCTGTGCAGAAGTGAAGTTGCAATATGTGTGAGTTCAAGTGCTGTGCCGAATTTCAGTGTCCCAACAAGAGCAGCAGACTTGGTGCAAACTCCTTGCACACCAGGACAGCGTGCACTATGCCAGCCTTCTGGTCAGGAGGCCCCATAGCCCAAACAGCTCCACAGTCTCTGCACAGGCAGGGATGGAGAGAAGGGCACCCAAATCCACAACAATCTAAATTATTGCCAGAGTATGAAGACTTTAGGGAAGTCCTCTTTCCTCCCTGCGCATCTGTGTAATGACTAGAAACAGTCTAGGTTATACTGAGTAGTCATGCACACTTGCATTATAGTCAGTCAGGGACTGCATCCAGCAGGAAGTGAGAAGCAGTAGTGTATAATGCATCCAGCTAAACAGCTGGACTTCTTCCTGTGGTGGGCAGGAAGCAGGACTCAATTATTCCATACATATTATATGTCAGATTATATAATAGTTATATTCTATATTATGTATTCATATAATATGTATTACATAATGTGTATTTTATGCTATACGTAGTAATATGTGTAATATATATATGTGTGTTGGGGTTATATATATATACACATACAGACAGGCTTACTGAAGCAAACTTACTAGATGGCTGGTGTTATTTTGTAATGCTCATAGCACTTATGGATGGCAATACACATTCCCTCCCTTTCTACACAATCACAGGCTCTGTATTATGTGACATTACAATGCAATCAACTTGAACACAGATAATCAGACAGGCAAAATTCTTCCATTCTCCACCTTCTGCAGATTTAGCTTAGAACACTTTGAAGATACAACTTATATTCTTCAAATCTGCCCTTCAGCACATTAAAGATAAGCTGTTCTTTTCAAACAAAAACTGAGTTCTATTAAAAAATATTTTGGCGAATATTTAGCTAGAGCCCTCCTTCTCTAACCACCCAGAATTACATTTTACGCATAAAAAGTCTGCATTTTAAAAGCCCAGTGTTTAAATATCTGAAAATGGCCAGTTAATGCAAGAAACCATTGTACTTCTTCTATGTATAGCAAGTTTTGTTCATCATTTTTCCAATATACATATTTATCCAGTTTTATCTCTGCTTCTTTATTCCATTGTAGAATAGGATGAATGACGTTGGTTTTAATCGATCATTTATTTTTGTAAATGTGTACTGAACATTGCAAAAATTATATAATCTAAATATGACCAAAGTTATGTTAGGACAATCCCTCATTCTTATGATGTGAGGTGCTTGATGTAAAATTGGAGGGATTTTTTTTTCAAGAGATGTGATACGGCCTCATCAGATTTTTATGATTTTATCTACCTAAGTGAATCTATTAATAGTTGCAAGCTTTTACTTACAGCTGCAGCTAACAGTGAGGAAAAGTTAATGGGATAGTCATCTTAAAAAGAAAAAAAGAAAAGGAAGCAGATAGGCAGTTCACGTCGTATTATCTATAGGTACCTTCATGGCAGTAGAGACATAGGGAAGGAGTCATTCATCTCAGTGGTGGAGCAGGCCGTTGTTCTAATGTTGCCTTGTTCAGTGAGGACTCTGGGAAGTAACAAACAAAAAATATTTCTGACCATTTACTAAGGGGATACAGAGAATAATCACATGCTGCTGGTTACCTCTGAATACCACAGTGTCCACCCCGGTGGCAGGGCTGCCCTCTCTGTTGACTTATAAACCAATGGCTTCAAAATGCATTTTTGCTGTTTCTTGTCTTGAGCTACCTCCTTCCACAGAGGCTTACTCAGTCTGTGCTTTCAGGAACTGGTGGCAAGCTGAGGTGAATTTATCCCCAGAGCAGCCAGCTTCGCTCTTAACAAATTACTGGAAGTAATTGCAAAGGGTAAAATCACCAAATTGGTAGAGGATAAAAAAATTGTGAGCCATAGTCATCATGGTCATAGACAGACTGAGTCTCGCCAAAGTTAATTGCTTTTTTGATAGAATTACAGCATGAATGTGCAAAGGCAGAACACTATATTATCATGTATTTAGATTCTAGGGAAGCACTGGATACTGTTTTTCATTAATTGTTACTTTGAAACTTCACACAAACTGGCTTTGATACCAACACTATCATACACATGACACAGAGTTGCTAAAGGATGAAAAAGGGTGATAATGAACAGCAGAACACTGAGGCCTGACTTGGGAGACTGCGGTCCTGGTACTTCCTTTAAAAAAAAAAATCAAAGTTTATCTATTAATGATTCATAGATGAAAAGGCTAAATTATGTGGGCTGAAGATTGGATTTGGTGTTTTGACTAGGTTGATAGACAACAGTGTTATTTGGTATCAACTGAATAGTATCATACCTCTAGAGAATTAATTATTGAAAGACAGTAAAATGGATATGACAAAGAGCAGTGAGGTGTAAATAGCAACCATTACAGAGGTTTATTAACAGAATATGTTGTCTTTGCAAAAGCATTGCTATTCCATTTCCAAACAGTAATTTGTTGCTTTCTTCTCTTCTAGTTGCCCATATTGGCATCTTCTGTTGTTAGCCTCTATTTTCTTGAACTTACTGATGTCTTCAAGCCAGTACACTCTGGGTTTAATTGCTATGACAAGAGTCTGAGTATGCCATACATTGAACCTACACAAGAGTCTGTTCCCTTCTTGATGCTGCTTAGTCTGGTTTTTGCTGGACCGTCAATTACGGTAAGTTTGAGGTGCCATTGTCACATATTAAAGATTTTGAACACAGTTTCAATTGGCATAAAGAGAATAGCTCCTTTAGTTTCAGTTCGGCTGCAGAGTATCATCCAGACTAATTACCTTAGGATTTTAAATTCATCTTTTATTCTTCTGTAACAGAAGGAGACACACTTCAAACATTCCCTGTAGCACTTCATCTACTTGCACAATCTTGACTGTGGGCATTAATGTTAAGAAATAGCATCTACAGTTGGGTGAGAATACCTTGAATCATTCTGTTGTGCTGTACAAATATTTGAACTTTTACAGACAGGACATCTCCATGCTCTGAGATACAACAAAAATTCAAGATTTTGTTGGAAGTGGAAGCCTTTGATTTACAGCCCTGAACATGCCACTTTTGTTACAACAAGCTTTATTCAGTGAGAAGGTATATCAGCTGTGTCAGTGGAATCAATTACACTTTCCCAAATAGCACTGGGACTCCACTAAATTGCAAGTTAGTCATTAAGAGCAGGCAAAAGGGGGCTGATTTAATCATTCACCTAAAGGGAGGAGATGATTTCAGCAGAACAGAACTGTCCTGTCAGAATATGAGCAGTTTGGTCACTATTTTACAGGAAAAAAAATATGAATTGTCTGATACAGTTGAGTATTGTCCCTGTTGGAATTGCTGTGTCAATTGAAAATGAAATCTGAACTCTTTACCTTTATATATATACTAGAGGGAATTCATTGTGCCCAATTTTAGGCAGCTCAGATAGGAGCCTTATTGTCACACCACTCCCGTTTGGCAAATGGAGAGAGAAATTCACCTTGAGTGGGTGATTCCATGCACCTAAAAAGCTGAATCAACCTTCTGAAAGGGTCTCTTCTCTCCCCTGGCAGCAATGACTGCTCATCTCAGTTAGTCACTTCTCTAAGGCCAGCTGCAAATGTATCTCTGCTGCCAGCTCCTCTGAATTCCCTTAAGTTCATCCAGTTCATTCCTTTTAGAATACTAGCCAATTTGCAGTTACAAAATCTATAAAATGTGATGTCCATATAAAAATCATCAAGTGCTGTTCTTTCTTGGCTTTCCAGGATATTTTTTGTTTATTTGTCTTCTCTTAAACTGAACTCTTCTTACTGTGTGTGATTTTGGTTGCTTTGGAAACCATTTTTGAAGGATTTTGCACAACCATCAGGCTAAAAATTGTACTCATTTAGGAAATGGGAGCTAAGTCTCCTGGTGCAGATGCTTACAGCAAACTCCAAATACAGTGGTAAAACCAAAACTTTAGTATTGCAGTTTGGCTGGGTTTCTTAAGTTTGGACAGTGGTTCTGATAACAAGTGGAATTGCCTGAAACAACCATAGAAGGAATCTATGTAGGCTCACTTGGGCCGCAGTAGAGGGGTAAAAGCTGAGTTTTACTTCAGAGAGTTTATGTCAAGCCTAGGTAATATCAAACACCTGCAATTGAGATGAAAGATGTCCATTTCATTATGGAGTGTTTATTAAGGGCTTTGATTAAAGCAAAATGATTTCAGTATTGCATGAAATTTTGCAATAGAAAATGTTATTCTTGCTTGAATCATTCTCCTACCAGCAGTACAGAAAACTAACCAAAACCATGCCGTGTAAGGAACTCAAACCCACACTTGAGCATGCCTATCAAACATAAGATCAGTAAAGAAAGTAAATCCTGAGGCTTCAAAGTACAGGTGCTTAAAGGCTGCAAACCTTATGAAGGTGTAGTTCATTTGTATTAGTGTGAGCATGAATGTGATGCTTGTATTAGTTGGAGAATGGGCTCTGATAGTGCAAAATACACAACCTTCCTTTAATAAAAGGCACTGAAGATGGTGTAGAGCATCAGCTCTTTCTTATTCAATACCAATTCTGAAGTAAAAAACTAGGAGGTTTTTTGTCCAATTCTTCCCTTTTTCTTTGGAAAAATAGGCCAATGAAGCTCAATGCAAAAAGATTACAATTGTGCGATTGTCATCTTGAAGAGTTTAGCATTTTATAGTTCAGCTTCCATTAACTTTTCAATGAATTACACACTTTATAAAACCTGTAAAATACAGAAAAGAAAACATGAGCTATGTGAGGAATTGAGGATCTCCACTAATGTAGCATATGCTAGCCTGTGTCTGCAGTTCAGGTACTTACTTCAGTATAAGGGAGAAGGTCATCAAGACTCAATAAAATACAGGTGTGATTAAGCCACATTTTAAACATTACCAGAGAGTGTAAATAAGAAGTTGTTTAAAAAAAAAAAAGGGGGGGGGGGGGGGAGAAGACAAGCAAATTCCAGTCTCAGTTCCTCCTTAAAGGTTTATATAAATATTAGAGTAGGACTTAATTTTTTTCTATATTATTTTTGTTGATAAACTCAGTTTTTTCCCAAGACTGGAGAACACATGAAATCCATTCACTTTATAGTAAATTTTTTTACAACATATATTGCATTTTATAATTTATTTTCCTAAGCCATTATTACAGAAGGATCTGTCTAGATTTGGGGCTTTATGGGTTGTTTTTATTTCCATTGGGTTTTTTTGCTTGTTGTTAGTGAGCAGTAACTGCTTATAATCAGGTTTGTTCTGTAGCCCTGAAGTGCTACAGAAAATTACTACCTGTGTTATTGACATATGTCTTATACCTTGTGGCATGCATGAAATTTTCTATATGTATTCATAAACCACAGGAGACTTCTGTGTGGAACAATTGGACTTGTACGAAATTACCAGCATGGGTATTTTATGTCTGGAATATAGATATACCTGAATTGCAGTGTGACTTCCATTTTCTTCAAAGAACTTTGCATCTGATCCTCTGACATATTTTCTCTCCAGTTATTCATTCAGAAGTCATAGAATCATAGAACGGTTAGGGCCAGTTATTTAATCATATCAGTGTAGGTTCAAACCCTTCTCAGCCACTGACTAAAAACCTACTTAAAGGTAACAATGTGCTTTCTAACAGAGATCAACAGGAAATTAGATCACATTGATTTGGGAAATAAATTCATAAGGAGAGGAATTCACTGTTGGCAGTTTCAGTCCTACTCCCTCCTTTACTGTGGGGGTTTGTTTCCTTGGAAATACCAGCCTCTGAATTTTCCTTGACATAGGCCTTGCTGTTTCCCAGTTTTCTCCTCTATCATCCAAGCTAGTCCATCTCTCTGTTGTTTTTCCCTGTGCCAGACATTCCCTAGAGCCTGGCTTAAAACTATTAAAGTTTCTCTGGTTTTTTAGGTTTGAAATACTACTTATTTCTCCGTGACATCTCAGCTGTAAATTGATCAAGTGGGGACAGATAATAGTGTCCATAGTTCTCATCTATTTAAAATTCCTTAAATCACCCTTACCACTGACTTCTCCATGTAATGAGACAATCTTCATTACTTCAGTTTTTCTGGAAGAGAAACGAAGTTTCAATTTATTAAACTTTTAGACTAAGTTTGTCCATTATATCTCCCTTCTCCTAGGGTGAGGGGTCTTAGCATGCGCTAACGTCACTGGTAGTTACAGCAGATTCAGCATAATTCAGATGCTTTAGCATCTCATTGCATTGTAAGCTTTGTGCATTGCGTATATTAGTTTTCAATACATCTGTGGATAGACAAGGTGAATCTCCTCTTAGTGGTGAGAACTGCCTCCTTAATTTCAGTATTTCAACCTAACCCTTATTCTGAACTCTGTACAAACCCTATACAGATTTCCAAGTTGTTGCACTGATTAACAAGGGAAACAATCAAACCTGAGACTGCAAATGTATAAAAGGATCTGGATTTTCTAGCAAGTAACACCATATTTCATTTATGTTCTTCTCTATTTCTGTTATAAACTCTGGCCTAGGGCTTCAGCCATAATCTGTTTTGCTTGGTGTGGTCAAAGGGACCATAAGCACAGGACTTTTTCTGCTTCTGTGGATTTACTTAAAACCCCAGCCAAATTACACAAACACAGAAGAGGAGGCTGCCACATAATTAGAAGCCGTTAGGGACTGCTAGGCTTGATGCCAAGACTGAGTGCTAAAACCACCTCAGGAGCACTAAGATACTGCAGTGGCTGTGGATTATTTTAGAGGCAAGATTCTCTAATTATTACTTCTTTATTGTAGAAGCATCAAATTTCAGCTGTGGATCAAGACCCCGATTCCACTGAGCACTGTATGCTGTATGCCACTTGCATTTAATTTCAGTGCCACCTTCTTGCCTGCCCTCACTTAGGCTAAGTTGCATTACTGAATGTTTACATATTGATACAAATCTTTTAAAGGAGAGTACATGTCAATGGGTGACATCGGTTGTCGTATAGTTATATTTCAGCCTTTTAAATTCAATCAGTGTCCTCTGAATAACCGCTACATTTAATTTAACGGCTTCTTTGTCATTGCAGATAATGATAGGAGAAGGAATTCTCTACTGTTGCCTGTCCAAAAGAAGAAATGGGATTGGAACAGAAGCCAATATTAATGCAGGAGGATGCAACTTCAATTCTTTTCTGAGAAGAGCTGTCAGATTTGTTGGTGGGTTTCAAATGTTAGTCACAAAGAAGAGCTTTCCATATACATTCATTTTTCACCATGGAAGTTTCTTTCTCTGAAACAGCCTTTCAGAACAGTGCAGGGCTGTCAGTGGCCTAGATCTTCTTCTGCCAGAAAATGTGAGAAGAAACTGTCAAATGGAGTGACAGAGCAGCCCCATACTCAGTAGTGCAGCATCTACACTCTCCATTTTCCCTTTCTTCTCCTGTACTATTGTCAGTGTTTTTAAGAGAATAATTTGGTTTTTATTCTCTTCCCACCTTGAGTTGGCTTCCTTTTAATGGTTTCAGCGTATAGTTTCCCCTGCCTGTCTGCAGTGCATCATAAGGATTCAACCCACCTGACACAGTATTCAGCATCACAGTAAAAACTTATCAGAAACTGTCAGTAGATTTGACATTCTTCTTCTGGGATATGTTTATCCACCTCTTGGTAAAGGGCTAGAATCTGACAACCTAATGATAGAGGAACATGTTAAATTGTTTTATTTTACTTTGTTTTAATTGTCATTTATGAAAACTGAATTTGAACAGGCAACTGCACTCCGTTCACCTTCTTACAGTTAATTTCCTCTACCAATGAGTGGCTAAAGGAAAAGTTTTCTCTGTTCGAGAAATATTTCATTAGAGGGTGCAACCTAGGCAAAGACATCCTGCAGAACAGCAGACTGAAAACCTGGTAAGAGGACTATACACCCGGTTTCTGTAGTCTGCCAAGCAGGGAGGTAATGACAGGAGAGGCTATGCAGTCTATGACCGGTAAAGCATCCTCTTACGAGCAGCAGTAAGGAAGTGAGCAGAGGAGGTGGTAGATTACAACATCAGCAAGGAAAACTGTAAAGATACCCCACACTCGCTCCTTCTCCTCCTGTATGGCATCCCATTCCATCACCAAAAAAGGCAAGCTCAGAAATGCATGAATTTGATTTGTAATTCATACTCTGAATTTGCAGTTTCTTTCATATTTTAGTGACTTTAGCATTCTTCCAATTTTAAGATGAAAAATAAATTTATTTATATAAATACAAGTAAGGAATTAGAGATAAATCTTTAGGGGAAAAGCAGTTGAAAATTCTCAGTAAAACAATTGCATTTACTTCAACTGACTTGTAAATTTGGCTTTATTAATCAGACAGAAACATTGATCAATTACCAAAAAGACTTTAATACTCGGACTCGTGGCAAGGACTCAGTACGCAAGGAATACCAGTGGTGTGCAGGTGGTCAAAGTTATTACCAGCTGATGAGTTGGTGGTAAAAATAGAACAGGTCCTCAGAGCAGTGATCTAATGGGCAGCTGTCCAAGTTATTGAAAGCCTGTGTCCCAATGGGCATATCTAAGGACTGGATGAGCACATACGCTTATCATCATTCTCAAATAGTTGGCTGTCCTTTAGTCAGTTCAGAAAACTGCTTACCAAATTGAAGCAGCTCCAATGTAGTTCACTTTTATGAACAGATGTTGGAGGACATCAAGCCATCAAAATGAAATGTTAAGTATAACGGGAAGAAAACAAGCATAAACAATCTTAAATTTTTACATTAAGGAATTCAACTTTGCAATAAGCTTTCATAAAAACAATTACATCATATTCTTCAGTTAAATTCTCTTAAGTTCAATGACACAAGCCACCGGAATTCCACTGAATGTATGTCACAATGAATTAATCTAATTTATGTATATAATAAAGTTAACAAGCTCTACTGATTTCTTTCCTAGGTGTTCATGTGTTTGGTCTTTGTTCTACTGCTCTTGTTACTGATATTATACAGCTGTCAACAGGATATCAGGCACCATATTTCCTGACTGTTTGCAAGCCTAACTATACATCCTTAAATGTATCCTGCTCAGAGAATTCATATGTTGTGGAAGATATTTGCTCAGGAGCTGATCTCAATATTATCAATGCTGGAAGGTTGGTTCTATCCTTCATTGTGTACATTTTTATTTGTTTTATTTTTTGTTTTCTGTCCCAGTTTCAAGATTTTTTTTTTTCTAGTTAAAGTCTGAATGAGTTTTGTCAATTTTTTACAACAAAGGTGAGAGCATAAGATTCTTTTTAGTGATGTTCAATTTTCTGTATAAATGTATTAGGCCAACAGTGAGCTTTGGAAGACACTGTCAGATTCCGAAGCACAGTTGTTAGAAGCTAGTTATTTTCCCTCCCTCAAAGGAGACAGTTTCCTATACAGTTATTAATATGCATAGCTTCTACGGCTTTTCCTAGTGGGATCTGGATAAGTTCTCCGTAACAGGCAGTGGAACATCCAAATACTTTATCTGAGACCTCTGTCTAACATACATTACTGTTCTGTCATTTTGGTCTTAGTTTTATGAGGCTTGGTTTTAGGATTTGTTGGAGGAGTTTGTTTGTTGTTTCTCTAGTTGATAAAGTTTTTTATATTGACAGCACTGAAAAAATCCCTTTATTAGAGGAAAGACCACAACAGTGCAGATCTGTGTGTTCCCATACACATGCCTTTTCTTTCATGGTATTTTTAACTGGTGGTTTATTCTCCTTGATCATTTAGTCTTTAGCCTCCCTACTTAGACAGCCAGGAGAGAAATTAATATTATTTATAATAACAGGTTTTGGAAATGCGTATCAGTCAAGTTGAGATATAAACCAGACTATATATCTTATTTTAAACAAGGTCGATGTGATAAAATAGTGATAATTCAGTGACTGATGACAGGTCATAGATTTAAACAAGGAATCTGAAGGTAGAAGTCAGTAACTTGTACTGTTCTAATACATCTGCTACTCGTTAGTTCAAGGACTTCATTAGTATGAAGTGTCCTAAATATAAGCACTACACTACTGAGAAATCATGAAGCCCTTCACTGAATACAACAGTAGACTTCCGTATCATTGCTGTACCAGGAAATGGTATGGAAATGCCTGTTAATCATGGAATGTTTGATTGTTTTGCAGTCCTTCAAAATTTTGGTGTTTTTTTAAATCTCCTGCTCTCCAAAAAAGTTACAGCAAAATTATAGAATACTTGAAATGACTACAATTTCTCTCTCTGACTCAGGTGCATAATTTCTTTGTGCACCTAATTAGTAGACGTGAAATTGTCCATTTCACTAAAGCTTTGCCCTCCTTTCTTGTTCTGTGTGCAGCCCAAGGTGCTAGCTTTTCTTTTAACTTTATGCCTCATGGCATTACATTTTTGTCACAAGGATATTACTGAAATGTTCTGGCTATATATTAAGGCACCTCTCCCCAAGTTTGTTTGCTTTTCCATTTATTTCAATGGTCAACACACTTGGGAATCATGAAATGATTCGCTAAGTATCTTCCAGCAAATTTCGTAATCTCTCTCCTTTCACTGGAACAAACCAATTTCACTGATGTTTAAAGACCCTCAATTATTTGATGTATTTGGTCTCAAATATGTCTAGTGGACGAAGACTCATAATTAGCATTGATTAATTTGCCATATCTTTTCAATTTATGTATGTGGGCATGATCTGGAGCTGGAATGAAAGATTGTAGCTCTATTTGGCCCAAATAATTTGGTGTTGATAATTTTGGTGAAAGGCATAACCAGAATTACTATATCAGCCTTCATCTCACTGTCTCTTTTCCCGTAACCGTTTGCTGTTGTTACTGGGATACCGCCATTGAAGCCTGATGCTTGCAAGCAGTGTCTTGCACCTGCGTGGTGTCCCATGGAAATCGGTGTGGCTTTACATGTGAGCAGGCAGAAAAATTTTCAAGATTACATCTCATTCCTTTCATTATCATCTCAAATATGATGCCTGCTGCTCTGAATTGACTGCCTGTAGCCATTACAAAAATGCTGATCACTCCTAAGTTTAAATATCGTCACTTCCAAAAACCAGTGAACTTAGTTGTAACATATTAAGACTAAGAAATTGGCTTTTGTGTGTTTCTGTTTCTTTAGGAAGATCACCATATACTGATATGTCAAATTTATTCCTATCATAGAGGATACATTTGGTGATCTACAATATTCTGGCACTACCCTCAGTTTCTCCTTGATTCAATGTTATTGTACGTTTCTTTTATTAAATTGTTGCTTCCTTGTGCCTATCTCAACTTTACCAAAGCGATCAGCACTTTCTACCCGTTCAATACTTCCTGCAGTCATCTACTATAGGAGTTATGGTATAACTTCTCCAGCCCAGGAGGTTAATTTGACTTCAATAATTTCAGCCTGTAAGGGACTTGTTCTTCTGAGATTGCTAATAGCCTTCATTTTTTATTTGTACTTCCCAGAAATTTTGGCTCCAGAATTTGCCTCTAGACTCCCCTGTGAAAAGTATAGAGAAGAACACATAATTGTCCAGCTGATTATATGAAATAATTTTCTGCAACATCTTCACATATCCAGTGATTTCCTTTGTCCATCTTTTCCTCTATTTATCTTCAAAGAGCCTTTTCAGTCATTTCTGTTCAGATCTCCAGTGCGTTCTCTATCCTCTTATCATTTCTGATGTTCTGACTCAGTATGACTCTCTGTCTCACTATGACTCTTTCTCATCGTTGTTCCCCCTCTGCACATCCTCATGTATGAGCATTTAGAGTGAAACACTGTCATCTGAGTTCAGGACCTGTTTTATTTGAGACCTTTGTTCACGTTTTCAATACAGAGCCATACAAAAAGGCTACATATTTTTAGCTTGAATTATTTTCATTTTAGATTAAAAGATAACAGAAGATCAAAAGCAGTGTCACTTTTAGAGAGTACACAGATTGCATTTAGTCTGTAACATGCTGTGCTTGCCCTGAAAGCATCTGAATAAAAAAATAGAGTAAAGATAAAATCGACTGTAGCATAGTGACACATCTCATATACTATAAAATGCGATCAAATTAAGGTGAAGTTCTGCATGTGACTAAAGTTCATAGAATCAAATCTAGACATTAGCTTCACAGAGACTGTAAGTCGATTTATGCTTCCGCTAAAACCTGCAGAGGGTAAGGAGTTGATTAGCCATTATAAACACTGACATTTTTTTCATGTCTTTATCCTCGTGTCTTCAATCCTGAACTTGTTCCCTGGGGATACTATATGTGAAAAGTTTGTTTGAAGGGGAGGAGGGAGTGGTCAGGAAGAGAAGCAGCAGAAGAATTTAGGTCTATCCTTAGAAATGAAAAAGGAATCATGCTGATTTCATCTTGGCCAGAGTCATGAACCTGCTGGAGCCATGGGCTTAAATTCAGGTCAGCAGTGTGGCATTCACACTGAACTATGTGCAGACATTTAATTGCCAATAAATTATTTAGAACAGACAAGGCAAAATGCATAGGAAAGAAATTTAGAAAGTAGGCTCTGCTGCTTTGCAGAAAAATGTCTTTGTCTGAAGGTAAAGGATGATGTTTCAGTCTCTGCTATCTTAAAGTAGCTAACTCAGGTGCTCCTAGGAAAATGGCTATACATGGAACCCAGTTAGGGTGGCAAGACCCATCTGCGAAGCTGAATGATTTTTCAACAAGCTGAGCTTTCTCAGATGAAAGTGGCTGCTATGGCTGCAAGATAGATGTGCCCTTCTTCACCAAGACAGCCAGTACATTACGTCACATGTCCATGCCATTTTAAGGAGATAAATGTACAGATATAAACTACACTACATCTTCACTGCATCTTACTGACTTCTAGAACTCATATAAGTTTTTTAGGGCTTCTACAAGCTATGAACTAGATGTCCACCTTAGAACAGGTGTTACTGAATCCACCTCCAGCTGAGTTTTTACCCTCTGCCATGTAAAGATCTCTACTTCATGTTCCCATCACTTTTCTTCCGTTGTTTTTAGAGGACTGAAATGGGTCCATAAGAAGAATAATGTTAAATGTTAGAGGGCCTCATGTGATAGTTCTGTGTAGCTGCTACCTATGCAAAACCTCCTTTTCTCGGTCAGAGAAGTAGAAGCTAAACTGTCACTTTTAATTTTCTATCTGTAGCTTCTGACTCAAGACCCAGTCCACATCATTCAAGTACCCAGGTTTTCAATGGGAGCAGAAGTCCCTCAGCAATTTCAAGAACAGACCTGACATTACCTACTGCCTCACACAGTTTGGACATATTTTCATTTGCACTCTAATTCTGGGCTTCAGGAAGAGGCCTAGTAACTCCTAAAATGCCCTCTCCATGTTCTTGTGCTCCATTCACTGCTATCATGTTATAAAGTGCTAAAATTTAAAAAATAAACCTGAAGACATAGCAAATAAAGATGTAGTTTGCCTCTCTGAGAAGATTCTCACCCTGTCTTCACCCCATTATTAAAGCAACAAAGCAGGGGCACGAAGATGATGAATTTAGTTGCTGAAGTTAGGGCCTTATTATCAAAGTGTATGAGTCCTTACTTTGAAAATAGTCCAACTGAAGTCAGTGAGAATCATAAGATCAAAGTTCATGCATTAAGTAATATAATTAGGTACTTACTAAAAAGTTGTTATGGAAATTTATTTATAGAAATAAATGTGTAAATATTTTTCTTAATCAAGTATTCAGTCTTTAGCTCATTCCCACTGTTCTCTTAGCACACACACTTTTCTCAGTATACAAAAAGAATTTTGTGTTAAATATTTATTTCAAAACAAAGACATTTCATTAGCATTGGTCCTTTCTCCAGATTATAGAAAAGAAATTTAGAAATTAAATGTTACTAATAGATCATATATTGCTTAGGAAGTATAAGCTGAAAATGACTGTACCACCCAGTGTTTTTTTTCAAGTGAACACTAGCACAGTGTATTTGAACTGAAAAGCATAATTTGAGTGTCCTTCCTTGGCAGAAAGTCATTCCCTTCTCAACATGCCACCCTGGCAGCCTTTGCAGCAGTGTACATTTCGGTGAGTAACCAACTCTGTTTATTTTCCTTTATACAAGACAAAAATCAGAAAGTCATTTGCTGTATATGGTAAAGTTATGTGTTGCCTAGGTATCCTGGATGGGTGTACGTTTTTATCCTCACAGTTTGAAAGCAAAATAAAACTACTAACAGCTAAAATAAAACCAGGTCTATTAAGAATACAGAAAAGATTCAAATGCTTCACATCCTTTGTTAAGAAGCAACAAAAAGTGTAATGTTAAAGTGTATTTGATGCCCTTTATTATTCACATTGAAAATGCAGTGCTTATCTGTCTTACAGGGTGATATTTTAACTTACCATTCAAATTTAACCTTTATGTGTTCTGCCTTTTCTTTATTGCTGTCTTGACTTGACTCAATGCTTTTAACCTTGAGGCATTAAGGAACAAACATTTGTGTGATGTAGTTTCATTTGACCTCCATAGAATTGCAGCATGGATGAACTGACGCAATCACTCCCAGAGGCTTCCAAGGTGCTGCTGCAAAGCAAGTGAATAAAAACCATCAGTAACTAGCAGGGAATTGTAGGATATGCTGCAGAGATAACAGCTGATTTTACATATCTGAACAATGACATTTCTTCAGTAGGGGCTATGATGTTTGTATGAGTGACTGCTTACTTGAAGTTTAAAAAACCAAATGTAATTCCATCATTCATGTTGTAAAAATCAGAGGAAAACAACAACAACCAGTTATCAAATTGGATAATGGACTTGTGCATGTACTGCGAGCTTGCCAGTATTTATTCGGCCTAGGGAGAGTCCAAAATTTGGAATAGTACTGATGAACCATCTCCACTTAATTTTTGTGACCTCCCTGGCATCCTGGTCCCCAGCTGAGAAATGGCTCTTTAAAGCATCTGAGGTTAGCCTTTGTTAGAACAGGTTATTGCTTTCATCTGGCATGACATCTGGCTGCTGTATTTCAGAAGCAGTGGCTCCTTAGTCACATTTACAGAACATTGAGACTCTGATTGTGAACAGTATTTAGGCATAAAATCCTTATCCTAATTGATGTCAGTAAGCAACATTGCCTTTGTTTTTGGAAACCCATTCCTTGTGATTTCAGATCTTCTTACAATAAGTGAGCAAATTTTAACAGGGCTGTAAAATACAATTAAGCTGATTATTTGCAATATTACTGTGTAATAGTGATCTATGCATGAAAGAAACATTGAATTCAATAAATTAATATCCTTTTAGGTAAATTTAAGTTTCTTCAACTGCTTCTTCATTTCTTTCTTTTTTCAAGATGTACTTCAATTCTACGTTAACAGACTCCTCAAAACTTCTGAAACCACTCTTGGTCTTTGCTTTTATCATCTGTGGAATTATATGTGGTCTGACTCGTATAACCCAGTATAAGAATCATCCAGTTGATGTTTACTGTGGCTTTCTCATAGGAGGAGGAATTGCTCTCTATTTGGTAAATATAATATTCAGGTAGTTAAGTTTTAGCAAATAAAACTGATAAGGCTGTAATAAGAGTACTGATACTTTTTATTAAATCCTTTCCTCATGGTTACATGCCATAATTAAAAGTATGGTCAAAATGTGTTGAAGATGATGATAAAAATAAACAGGAAAAAGCAAATATGTATTTCAGTTTGAAGTGCCACAACAGTGCACAAAGTGGTATATAATCATTTGGCATTGTATACAAAAACAGCTCTAATGTTATATGCTTCATTAAATACTTCAAGATACTCATCTTTTCTACTCCACACTTACAAGCGTGATGCAAGAAAAATATTGGGTTAATTGGTATTTGTTGCCAGCCCAAGTTTATATTGTCAAGGTTAGCTTTATGATGTCAAAACAATGGTTGAATTACTATGCAGCAACTCAGCCGAGTAAACTGCTGAACCTGCAAGAAATCAAAGGCAATATTACACCCTTGTGATTCTTTGGAGCTCTTGGGGAAGTTATGCAGGGGAAATAGGATGGCCAAGCCAGGTTATTCCTATGCTTTTCTTCTGTATTCAGTTGAAATAGATAGAGCACCTAGGAATGGTCCTGTAAAGGGAGTATGTAGGATAGGCCTGTTTGTCCGTAGGAAGCTTATCAAGCATTTGTTTTTGCTTGCTTCTCTCATTATGTCCCCAACATGACTGTTGCTGCCCTAGCTATTCAGCAGGGTCAACCCAGGTGCCTGTGAGCAATCATGAACTTCTACTGACATTTTTGCTTCAGCATGGGCTGGTGAACAGAAGTGTCTTAATAGCCAGTGGGATGTTTTTGATCCCCACGAAGTCAATGATGTATTTTAGTATAATATAAAATAAGTTCATATGCTATCCCCCTTTTTTTCTGTCAAAAGATAATCTAAGGTACAAGAGATGGTTTTCAAAGCTGATTGGGGGAAAAATGGCTTTCACATTGGCAGAAGAAACAGCAACCAGGGTAGATAATAGAAACCCCACTAACGTCAGTTCCTATGATTGCACTGTGAGCAGAAAGACACTTTGTTAAGAATATTATTTCAAACTATTAAGCTGTTGTAGACTATCATAAATGGAGCTGTTGTTCCCATGTTTGAAACCCACAAACAAGTATGCTCTTTGTTAGGTCTTCTCCATATACTGTTGCATGACAACATACATCAGAGAGTACATTGTCCTGGATACCCAGTAAATCTTCCCTGAAAACTACACACCAATAAGAGGAAGGGGAGGGGAAATAATATCAAACTACAAATAACTCTGAAAGGAATTTAAAGTACAAGTGACCAAAGTGACTGCATCAGGCATTTGACCCTTTCATGGAATATTCTCTTTCAGTGGAGTCTTTTTAAAATGACAGCATTTTACAGTGAGTCTGCTGAATAAGAAAATGTATAACTATGTCTTGTTACAGTTCTGCACGGCTTGGAAAGCAATTGATTTAAAATTGATAAATTGTTCTGTCATGCAAATATTGTATTACACGGCGATTATGCAGTAGAAAGGGCAGAATCACAGAGCGGAAAACAACTCAAGCAGTAACAAGATTCGGTAAATCAGAGTAGACAGTAGTGTAGCTGTAAGAGAGCTTTGCCTAGAAGTCAGCAAACATTTATTTTGTTATTTTCATAACAAAATGCTCTTTCTTCAGCTGTATCTGTTGCTTTATAAAATGAAGAACACTGAAAGAGGCAAAATCTTTTCCTCAGCTGTTTATTGCAATGAACTATGTGCCCTAGTTATCCTACTGAGACCACTTCATACGTATCTAAGATGTACCAGATGGAAGACAGAATTTGGAATAAGGGTATAGTGGTAAGGAATGGAAAGTGAGCATACTCTGTCAGTTAAGCTGGACTAATTCTATCACTCAATATTTATTTAAAGGCAGAAGAATATAATTAAAATACCTTAAAATGCCTCTTTTTTCCATAACTGATTGTTGATGCTTCTATTCAAATATCAGGGCCTGTATGCTGTGGGGAACTTCTTACCAAGCGACGAGAATGTGTTTCACACAAATTTTCACAGAGAACATCTAAGGTCTATAACAGACCTCAGTCAAGATGCCAACAGAATCATTCCAGGTAAAAATGGTAGCAGCAGTGATGGCATTGTCTCTCACCGCACAGAGAGTATGCTGAATAGAAACCACAGAGATTCAGGGTCTCTGACCAATATCAAGAGAGCAAATGCTGATGTAGAAATAATAACACCACGAAGCCCAATGGGAAAGGAAAATATGGTTACTTTCAGCAACACTTTGCCAAGAGTCAACACACCATCCTTGGAAGACCCAGCAAGACGAAATGCAACAATACACGCATCAATGGATTCTGCCCGTTCCAAACAGCTACTTTCCCAGTGGAAGAACAAGAATGAAAGTCGAAAGTTGTCACTGCAAGTAATAGAGACTGAATCTGGCCAGTCACCACCAAGGGCTATCGAAATGAGGTCAAGTTCAGAACCTTCCAGAGTGGGTGTAAATGGTGATCATCATGGCCCAACTAGCCAATACCTGAAAATTCAACCTGGCAGTGTACCAGGTTGTAACAACTCAGGTCTTTCTGGTGGGCCAAGGGTCTCTATTCAGTCACGTCCTGGCTCATCCCAGCTGGTACATATTCCTGAAGAGACTCAGGAGAATGTGAACACATCTCCCAAAAGTAGTTCAGCTAGAGCTAAATGGCTGAAAGCTGCTGAGAAGAGTGTTGCATGTAGAAGCAATAGCCAGCCAAGAATCATGCAAGTAATAGCCATGTCTAAGCAGCAAGGAGTGCTTCAGGGCAGTCCAAAGAGTTCAGAAGGAAGCACAGTCACCTGTACAGGAGCCATCAGATATAAAACCTTGACAGACCATGAGCCAAGTAGCATCGTCAGAGTTGAGGCCCATCCAGAAAATAACAGACCTGTAATTCAGATGCCATCAGAAGGTGAAGGAAGTGGGTCATGGAAATGGAAAGGTCCTGAAAAAGTCACCCTTCGTCAGACATATGAGCTAAATGATCTTAATAGAGACTCTGAGAGCTGTGACTCCTTAAAAGACAGTTATGGGTCAGGTGACAGGAAAAGAAGCAACATAGATAACAGTGAGCATCACCATCATGGAATCACTACAATAAGAGTCACGCCAGTGGAGGGAAGTGAGATAGGTTCAGAGACTCTGTCCATTTCTTCTAGCCGGGACTCAACACTTCGAAGAAAAGGTAACATCATTTTAATCCCTGAGAGAGGGAGCAGTCCAGAGAACACCAGAAACATCTTCTATAAAGGCACATCCCCCACACGAGCATACAAGGAATGAGAGGAGACATATCAGCTGGTCCGTACCACCATGAAGTAAACACATATTGACATGGGTTCTGCTCTCTTTGTTTTGAGCTGATATTTACCTTGAATGTGCCAAATTATTGACCAGCAGCCTAACTGTTGTTGAACACTGCTGATGTGCAATGTTCATGAGCCTGTGGAAAACACGTGGTGGGGGGAAAAGCACAATACCAGAACCTAACTAATGTGACACATTTTCATACAACTTGTTTCTTCAGATTTAAAACGTTTATCTGAGGGTGATGATGTCAATCAAAACAATGGTCTTGAACACAGACACTTTATTTCCTGAATGTGCCAACTTTTTATTTTATTTATATTTGTGTCCAAAATCAACTGAATTTTTTCACAGCAAAGGCTGTGTCAGTGGTATATATTCACCTTTGCAGAATTTGCACCAAATCTTTAATACAGGATGGTGCTGATGATAACTTTACATGTTTTAAAAAATTACATACTTACTAGACTCTACAAACACATGACATATTGATGTGCAGTTACTTTAAAAGTAATATTGCTAATACTATGATGATGGCTGCATTCATTTAGTGTAGGAAATATTTACAGCTTTGTTATAGTGGATCTTTCAAATTCGAAGATTGCAAAGGTTTTGTGTCGTTCTTTAAGATGTCTACTGCAACAAAAAATGTGTGGGTGACATTCCATTAGAATGGAATAACTATCTATTTTGAATAGTTTTGCTGCTACTGCTCAACTTTTGTTTAAGAACAGGTGCTACTAATGAAGAGGCTGGTTCTTAGTGGGCTAACTTGTAGAATTGTTTTAAATTATGTTTTTAAAGGGGTCTTTTAAAAGTACTACAAGTAATTCAGATTTTACATTTTTAAACCTCTTTTTCTGTCCTTCAGCAACCTTCCATTTTTCTATTAGTTTTTAACCATATAATGCAGGACATCAATAACTGCAAGATGTGCAAATGTGAAAGGTGAGCCATGAGTAAATAAAAATAAATGGCCACTTTCCTGACCAGCTTCCAAGGAGACTGTAATTAAAATCATAGCTCACACTTAGAAGCAGTCATTCACCTCACTTGCTTAGTATGCCACAAGAACAATCACAAGTTTCACCCCAATCACCATCATTTATGGGATTTATGCTTCGCTTTAAAAATGGAATGCCTTGGTATTGCAGAATCACTGAGTGTTGCATTGTGCCACTACTACTGTTCACCTCCCTTGACACCCCCCCATAGCCTTCTTAAGCATTATATTTTTTTCCCACCACTGCCACTTAATATGTAGAGTCTTTGCACCTGAGAGAACACAGATTGTTTTAGTAAATTAAGCTTTGAATATAAAAAAAGAACTTGCCTGCTAAAAATCTCCATTGCCAAAAATTGTTGAACAGATAAGCTCTGAAAGGAATAAACACAGCATGTCCTGGGCATGCTAGAAGAAATGCCTCATTACATTTGGCTCTGACTTTATTAACTTAAACCATGAAGGAAGCCGGGGCAGTGCTCACCCAGTGCAGCTCCTCATTCTCTCCTAGATTATTTCCGCCTGAAAGGGAACTACTCTCAGACATCTCCCAGCTCCCCTGCGAAGAGGGGGAGGGAATGGTTTAGCAGTCCTCTCACTGAGTAAGTAGTAGCAGATCAGGCCTGTTCTCTGGCTTCTTGAAAGGAGTGTTTTGCTCTAAGTCCTCTTCTGATTTAGGGTATCAGAGAACTAGATACACACTACATAGTCAGAATATGTCTACTGACCTTACCCCACAGAGGTCTGAGAAGAAGATAAATAGCACAACACACACAGAGACCAAAAAAAGAAACCAACCAAACAAACCCCACTAAACCACAAACAGAAAAACACCAACACAAAACCAAAACAAAACCCCAAACCCAATCCTAAGTAATTTCAGAAGTATGAGAATGGTGTTTGCTAATCTCTATAGTAGAAGGGATTCAAAGTCAATGGAAAGCTTTATATACCTTCCCAGTCATACAGGTGCTCCGGGCTTCACTGAGTGCTGCCAGTCAACCCTGTCAAGCAATGCTTCCCTCGCCTGCCCATCACCCAGTGCTGTGGAAGAGTGTTGGTCCTTCAGGAAATGACCACACTTTTCCTGCTAGTAACAGAAGGTGACCCCATCATACATCTGATGAGTGGAAGGAAGTATTCTGCAGGTTACGTGTAAGAAGCTAACTGGTAGGGTTGCAGCATATTGGGTATGTTAAAGGCACAATATGTTGAAGACACTTTAAGGCTGGGTGAAATAATCATAGATGCCAGGGAAAAAAAAGAGTAATTTTTTAGAAATATGTTCTCAGTATTTACAAGTCAGGATTTGTTTTTGCTTTTTAAAAGAATGAATCTTTAGTCCTTGGTGTTTAATAACAAAATTTCGTACAAGGTTCCTAGGAATTACAGACACTTGGATTATCATGACCAAAACCCTTTGGATTTAGTTTAGTCTAGGTACGTGATAAAGCAGATAGGATTAGCTTTAAAGGAATGGGTAGAACACAATTGCTGTTGGCCTATCAATGCAGGGAAGTAAGATGCAATTGTTTGTTAATTTGTAAGTGTGGAGGAAAAGAACATAAATAGATGAACCTGGAAACTGAAATGAAGAATAATGGCAATAAAGCAAAGATTAGAAAATGTTTCCTCTGGCAATTTAGCTGGTTTGGAAACAGCAGGATTCCTGGTGGGAGTGTTTGTTCTTTATTCCTTAGTTTTAGTCAGATATATATTGGCATATGTGTTGCTTTTATTACGGTAAAACTTGCTGCACTATTTCAAGTGCAGCGTGATATTTTTCCTAAGGTTTCTTAACAAAAGATTTTAATGCTCTTGTGTAATCATTGAAATTGTGTTCTTTACATAAATATTGATATATTCTTTTTTACTCAAAGTGCCAAAGGCTACTGTTTTTAATAATGGCTTATCAAATTATTTTACGTTAGAAAGCAGAAATGTAACAATATATACATTGGAACTCAGACCTCTGCATGTATATTTGATAAGGAGCCTTTTGTACAATTACTCTTTGTTTACATTCCACTGATACCTTAATTTAAAATTAATCAAATTAATTGACAGGTGACATCTTAGTGTTCTGATTTTCTTACTTGCTAACAGGCACGAATTTCTTTGTTAGGCTGTGCTTTACTGAGAAAAGAAGATACTCAGAAATAAAATATGTTTTTAAATGAGAATTCTCTATATAAAGTATTGTGTTTAATAAAATGTTATGCAATGTTTTCAAACGGAAAAGAATTTGTAAACTGCTATAAATGTATTTTGTTAAATAAGTACAGATCAATGCTACTGTGTGAGTTTATTGTGCTAACATCATGAAAATAAAGATAAAATTCTTCAATGAAGTTCATTGATCTCTGTGGTGAAGGAAAGTCTCATTCATCCCCAAATTATTTTTCAATATTAGGTGTCTCATGACATGTTAAAGTGGTCATTAGTGGGAAATCTCAAAACCTTGCATAGCTATAAGAAGTTATGAGGAACAGTGTCCAGACAAGCTTGTCTCTATCCAAAAAACATTTTCCAAAACATGAAAGCGAATTGGGAACTTTAAGACATGTGAGGACACATCTGATAGATCATTCTGCAGGACCAGCTGCATTGCAAAGTCCCTAATGTCTCTAAACCACCTTGGTAGTGTTGGATAGAGCTGCCAGACAAGGTGAGGCCCACCTTGGATTTGTGAATGAGAACAGGGCAGATGTCAGGAGCAAAGCTGAGAGGAAAGGCTCTCCCCAGGGGAAGAAATTAGGATGCAGGACCTTTGCTGGAAACTGAAAAATGTTATGCGTAGCAGCACGCTGTCAAAAACACTGTCTTATCTAGAAGCCAGACAAGGTACGTAACAGTGAACACCGTCTCTGAGCCTGTCTTGAAACACCCTGAAACAGGGCAACAACAGGGCCCTAAGTGCCTGGGAGGGAAGACACTGCTGTAGCTGAGGCGTGCACAGACATTGCCAATGGCATCATAAGGACCACAGGGACCAGCAGGTCCCCTGCAATACATGGCAGCAAAGCAAACTGACTGTGAGAAGTTTTCCCATGTGTGCCTGGGCCTTCGTGAAGGCTGCCACTTTGTAGTTGCCTGTCCTTCTAGCAGGTGACCTGTCTCAGCTGGGGTGGTGCAGGGGCTGAACAGCTGATCGCACTGCTGGCTCCAGCCAGGCACCACACTGCTGAGTGGTACAACATTGTACATAGGGCATGCTCCCAGCAAAGGTGTGCTAAGCTTGACTGGTGTCACCCCAAGCTGTGGTGCAGACCTGGGTCACTTGGCAATCCCTTTCCCAGGACTTTCATGACACTTTAAGACAGGGGCCCTTGGGCAAAAGAGAATCGGAAACCGGTATGTTGTCTGTCAGGGAAAGGGGAGTATACGTACAGTTGTGATACTGCTGCCTTTCTGGTGACTGAAGGAACTCTCCGCTTGTGGCTGGGGCTGAAGAATATCATGACCCCACTGCATGGTTAAGCCAGTTTCAGGAGAGGCCTCTCCTTTGGCCAGCAGCAGATGCTGGTGTGGCAGCAGGTTACCTGCTGCAGCAGATGACTTCCTTGAATGAGGCTGAGTGAAGCATGGGGGCTGGGGACCAAGGTTATGGTGTTCCACCTTCTAGGACACGTATTGGTAGCATGGGAAAGCTACAGGCAGCAACGGCCCAGGTATGGCCCAGAGAAAACCTGGGAAGGAGCGCGAGAGAGTAAAACAGATCCTGCTAGGGTATGACTCTGCTGAAAACTGACATCTAATACAAATCTGACGAGTTGTGCTCTGGGAATGGCCCTTTCCACAGACTACAAAGGGATCTAGACAATTAGTTCAAACATTTTAAGAGGCACATTTTAAACATCTAAAGTTAGGCTAAAAATGAAGTCCTGCTTTGAAGGGTACCGTTGATGTAGAGGTTATACTATAAAACTTGATCTCAGATGAGAAATTACCTCTGCTGACAAACCTTGTCTTATTCTCTTAGACCATTCTGGCTACAGCAACTCTGTCACTAAATTAAGGGAGCTCACTGTAATCCAGAATCCTTACCTCCAAAGACCAAGTGTCATTGAGCTTTCTCCAATTGTATTACTTTTCCAGTGATGTTCAAAGAGACTCATGGGGATTTGTGGATCTGTCAATTCTCTGCAGCCACTGTATGATGGATAAGGGAAAGCTCTGCTCTCTCACCAGATCATTTAGAGGAGACTGGAGCATATCTGGGTGCAATGTGATCAACAGAATTTCATCCTTTTCCTATTTCTGTTCCTTCTTCAAACTGAGCTTGCTGATTATGAAGTCTGTTCCTACACTGTACTGGGGCCAGAAAACTAGCTCTGCGAAGAGAAGAACGTCACACAACAGGGAGTAGTAGCTTTGCTTATTTTTACCTGTAAAGCATATGACAGTATAATCAATGCTTTGCAAACAGTAGCCGCATTTGAATTTTGCCTAAAACTAGCTGTAATATTTTTTCAATTAATGCAGCCTATGTTTATTAAAGTCTTCAGTATGCATTCTTTTGGAGTTCTTTCATATACGTATTCATGTGATGCTCATTGCCTGAGCTACATAATTCACCCTGGGTGCCAGTCACCCTGGAGCTTGTTTGCTTTAGACCAGAAGGGGTGTGGATACTTAGCAGAGTGCCAGGTGTACACTTTTTTTAGCAGAGGATCATCAGGTTCTGAAAATCTGAAAATCTTAGCAATACTAGCTAAAACCTCTGTACGCTATTAGTTGCAGTCTCCTCTGGTACTTCTTACCTTTCTGTATAGTCTGAGACCATTATCTTCACTCTTATCATAGAGGACAGAAGCGGTTCCAGCAGCCTATATCTCTCAACACTGAGAGTGTGCCAGCCTGGCAGGGGAATAGTTGTAGGCTTTGACCACTTCTAGGTTTTAGTTGCCTGAGAACTACCATGGGTCTAGTGCCAAACTAATGCCTTGGTTTACTACCACAGACAATGAAGTTTCCACCTTTCTAACAATGAGCAGAAAAATGGAAGAGAAGTATGTGGTTTGAAAGATTGGGACAACTAAGACTTTATGTATCACATTTAGTTTTGTAATACAAAATAACAGCGCTGCGAGCTCTGTATGCCTAACAGATTGCAGATTTCTCTAATCTGCTAAACTGAGGCAGACCACTGGAAGAGGTTTCTTACAATGCTTTCATTTTTAATGGGATTTATGAAAGAGTCCTCCTTTCACTAACATTTTTAAAATGCAAGTAGAAGAATTTAGAAACAAGTTAGCAAAAAAATATCTTATAACTTACCCAAGAAAAGAAAATGAGTCAGGAGAAAGTTCTAACAATGAATCAAGAGAAAGTTTAAGGTGCTTTCCAAAATGGAAGATTAAATGCATTTACCAAAGCACAAAATCATGATTTGTAAATTTGTACATGATGTTTATCAAGCAGAATAGGCAGATAATCACTACAATCAGTGCTTTTTAAATACCTGTTCAATTATTCACCAAATAATTGAAGACTGGGTCCCTGTAAAACAACTAATTTCCTCGATAGTTAAGATAAAACATGTGCCTAGTTTACAAAGCCCCCTGAGCTCTTGTCATTGGGAGAGGGCAGGGGAGGAACCAGAGGAACTGATGAGAACATATTTTAATCTGTGAGGTGATACAAAAGCTACATGAACACTTTATGAGATTCAAGATTAAAAATTTGGAAAATTACAGCAAGGAAGAAGAGTAACTAATTCAACACTGGACATGGAACTAACACAACTAAAATACTTCAGAACTCGTGAGAGGATCATATTGCCAGGTCAATCTCACAAAGTGGATTTTTAGAGAGGATGATGAGTTGGGCAGTAGCAGTTGTGTGCAACTAAGCAGTGTTAGACTGCATGAATGGTCTGTTGTTATAAAGAAAAACCTGTGGAGAGACATGGCAAGAGATCTGCTGCCATAGAAACAAGTGTAGCTGCTAGATAGCATCATTGCTACACTAAGGACAAACCATGGATTAGCAGTATACCACAAACTGCGTCTAACTTGCTCTGTCCAGTAAAAATTTAAAATCTGAAACAGATACGTGATGATCAATTATTATACATAATACAATATAGCTGCACAGACTTGGCACACTTTCTAACATGACATAATAATTAGCGGAAAACTGGAGAAGAAACATTCCAAAACAATAAGGATTAAATATCATTGAGAAGCTTTAATATGATGTCCAGAGTGCTTTGCATTCTCTGAAAAATGAAAAAAGGTATAGTGCATGATCCTTCATTTCTTATCTAGGCAATACCCCTATAGCAGTTACAGGGTGTTCTACTTGTGCAGTACCTATTTCCCACAGAATGGAGTTCAGATTCCATATTTCTAATGCAAGACCATTTCGCCTGTTCCAGTTTATGATACTTTCTTGTACATAAGGAATCCAACTGCCAGAACAGTAGCTCAATCCAACTACAACACTGCACATCTCATCTTCTATTATAGCCAGTCTTGTAAAGACTTACCAGCCTGTTTCACCTAAAGTGCAACTGCTTTATGTGGAATCAATGAACTCTTTGAACAAATAAAAATAAGCCAATGTCTAAATCACTGCAGAAACTGAACCTTAAAGTTTATTTTTAGAAAAAGATGTAATGACAATAGTTCCAGGTTGAAATGGACTAGATGAGCGGACAGTGAGGTGGATTGAGAACTGGCTGAATGGCAGAACTCAGAGGATTTCATCAGCAGTGCCGAGCCTGGTTGGAGGCCAGTAACTAGTGGTGTCCCCCAGGGGTCAGTACTTGGCCCAGTCTTATTCAACTTACTCATCAATGACCTGGATAAAGAGTTAGAATGTACCCTCAGCAAGTTTGCTGTTGACACAAAACTGGGAGAAGTGGCTGATACACCGTCAGGCTGTGCTGCCATTCAGTGAGACCTAGACAGGCTGGAGAGTTGGGCAGAGAGGAACCTGATGAACTTCAACAACAGCAAGTGCAGGGTCCTGCACCTGGGGAGGAATAACCTCATGCACCAGTACTGTCTTGGGGCTGACCTGCTGGAAAGCTGCTCTGTGGAGAGAGACCTAGGTGTCCTGGTGGACAACAGGTTAACCTTGAGCCAGCAGTGTGCCCTGGTTGCCAAGAAGGCCAAAGGTATCCTGGGATGCATTAGGAGGAGTGTGGCAAGCAGGTCGAGGGAGGTTCTCCTCCCCCTCTACTCAGCCCTAGTGAGGCCCCATCTGGAGTTTGGGCTTTGAAAGTTGTTAGCAATAAGAACCTGGGAAATTAAAAACCTGGAGTAGTAGTAGCAGGAGTTAGTGATTAATCAGCATGGAAATTGTTGACAAGCAACAAAACAAGGTCAAGAGGGGAACACAAAAAGGTCTGGAAACCTTTGCTGTCTCCAGTTTCTTCCATTCTCCTTTAATGTTGTTAGAAAAGTGAAAATCCAGGTATTTTTTAAATTTTATATTATCTAGTACTCTACACCATAGCACTGATGCCATGTCCTAGTACCCTCCCATCTTTTCTCACAAAAACTGAAACTCCATACTATAGGTTGTGTTTACCTATTTCTTCCTTTTATCATGTATTTCTTTTCTTTTTCTTTAGATTGCATAAGTTCTGCAAAGCACAATCTCTCCCTGTGTTTTTCATTACACATTAACAAATACAGTGATTGTAACCTATACAGATGGCCATAATATATATATGTCAAAAAGTGACCCTACTGGCTAATCTCTGCCAAGCATTTGTGTGCTAGCAGTCAGGACACCAGGGAAGGTTCTGCATAACCCAACGTAAACCGCTATACAAGAACCCACTGGGACTGTACTGGCAGTATGAGTCACTGGCAGCGTTATGCCCCTTTTTCTACAGAAACAAAGGCTGACTGACACACACTTCAGGCAGGCTGATATTGCTTCATGGTACCTATTTTTAATGCTCTCCATTCCTTCTCTCCCTACTAAGAAACGACAAAAAGATTCTACAGAAGGGAAGCATAAATAACGTGCAGTACCATCACATGTAGCTTTCAAAACAGGAGAGTGTTTTCCAAAGCAGATCAAATAATCAGCACTAATAAAACCATCAATGCAAGCAAGGGCTAATTATTAACCCACATTAAGAAATGAAAGCAGCAGCATTTCAGCTCGCCCCATAGTGTTAAAATATAAAAACTTTGAAAGGAGTAATGTTCTAGCTGGAACCTAGTAAATGTCCTAACCCTCACTCTCACCAATCTGTCTTTCCTACCCGTCAAATCCAATGGACTGACAGGCAATTTGTATGAGCTTTTGTACTATGTAAACTCCAGTAATTCCTTCTTTTAGAAAGCCTTTCATTCCTGCTCACTGCAAGAGGGGAAAAAATGTGTCTGTATGAAGAGAACAAGTAAATTTGGCAGAAAGCAACCCATCAGCTCCCATTAGCACTACTCTTGGGTACGGCAGCTGGGATGGGTCAATGGCCATAACAAGCCACTTTCTCATCCTCGTACTTAATCTCTGGAGAGATAATGATGAGATGTCATTGGCCTAATTAGCATCTAAGTCTTGTCAGACTGTCTGATCTCAGATTTAGTCAAGATTGTTTGGATAGATGAAGCCACGAAGCTAAAAAATACTGAGAATGACACATTTTATGACACGAATTGGTCATTTTTTCAAGGAAGAGGAAGAGTTATTTCTCTCTTGCCATTTCCCTAGCAACAGAGAAAATGAGGGGTTCTTTTTCATTTATAGAAGAGCTTTGATTTCAGGATTGCAGGAAAATAGAAGCATCTGCTTGTGACCACAGCATCTTCTGAATAGCACAGGACTTTCAGTTAAAACCCTAAGAGCTTTTTAGACTTTATGTCTTATGGCAATAATTTCAGAAAAAAGGAAATTACAAAGCCTGAGGTATAGGAAAGCTTTCATCACAGCATGTAGTGCTCATATTATAATCCCTCCTGAGGAGAGAACTTGCTTGACAAACGCTACAAATAAGAGCCTACACAAGAGGATAAATATTCATCTGCTGATAAATTCTGACAGATCATCTTTCCTATGCAACTTCAGTGAAAGACATAATCAGAAAGTCCTTGATCTGCTAATGGGCAAATAGCACTCTAAATCCAAACTACCTTGAAAAATACTGAAAGCTTTAAAATCTTAACTTAATTTATTCTCTTTGTCAGTGAGGTAGTATCACTGAACTCTAAACATTGCACTGACAAAAGACTGTGGGGTTTTTGTTTGTTTGTATGATTTTTTGCTTTTCCACCCTATTAATATTTAGTAGGGTTATTTTCATTCCCACTAAATTCAGCCTAAGTTCTCAAGCATTGCTTGTTGTCAAAGAGGCTGGCCACTCTCCCAGTTGAGAGAAAGGGTTAAAATGAATCATAATTCATTCATTAAATCAATATATGAAAACCAAAATTTCTCACCAACTGCTACACTTGTTTTTTAGGCAGAGTCATTGTGTTGATTTCAAATGGAGAAGCAGGTAATACTGGAGAAACAAGAAAAAAAATCTGCAACCTCTAGCTATAATCCCATTATGTAATGAATGCTAGAGTCTGCAAACTAAGAATTTCAACTAGTTCATCCCTTATAGAGACTGAAGAAATTTTTAGGCAAGGCACTCGGATGACTATAAAAGTATACCTAATTTAATAGAACCTAGAAATGGAAACACATACAATCTCCACAGCTTCTTTACTTCTGTTCTGTGAATCTGGAGAGAGAGAAGGTGACTAGTGCTGAAGACAAGTGAGAGAAATATTTCTTGTTTTCTACCAGACCAATTATTTTTAGAATCACTGTGCTGCCGGCAGTTTGGGGCCTGCTATGATGGCAGATCTGAAAAATCAGAATTACACACCTCTAGTGTACAAAAGGAGAATGATTTTTAAGAGATTTAAAAATACAGAAATGCATAACAACCTGTCTTCCAAAAATCTTCCACTGAAGCCATGGGGGGAAAAAAGTGGTAAAGGTTTTAACCATGTGATATGGCCACATTTTTCAGGTAGTTGTAGATATTTTGTGGAACCACTTAGGTTTTTTTGGGGAGGGGGTGTGTGTCCCATTTTTGTCAATGAAATGAAACATTTAAAATAAAGTAATCAGAGTTCATATCAAAATGAACCCTCCATGCCAGATATCTGAAGAATAATAATGCTAAAAATAAAATGTTACCAGGGAAACTGAACAGAACAGAAATTAGTAAGGGCCTGATCTAAAGCCACTGAAATAAATGGGAACAGGATCAAACTACACTGAAGAAAGTAGATCTGTGTTCCAGAATTTCCTCCTTTCACATTTTAGTGGCTTCTGTTCCATGTTGGTGAAGAAATCAGTTTGATCTGAAATAACAAAGAACGTGTCAATAGAATATAGATTCCTAAGATTCACTGTGCTGGGTACTGTGAATTCAGCAACAGACAATTTTGCATGGGCACTTTTAAGAGGACTGTGGCCCATTTTTGCGTTATTGTCTTTTAAGGCTACAGACTAGAAACAGAAAATAGACTTCAATTGAGGAAATAATAGGAAAGAGCAGAGAAGGAGACAATACAGCTGACTACTTGGGAAACCTGCAAGGCACATCTTAGCCTGGACTTTACCTTGTGGAAGAGATGTGATGACAGGTGGCAGGCACAGGTTATGTGGCATCCCAGAATGACAAAGGACAATACATGGCTGGCTGATGGATGAAAGAGGCCAAATGGTTGGATAATTGGCTTAGCAAGAATACAGAAAAGGAAGTTACTTCATGGGAAGGAGGAATGAGAGTGAAGTCCACGTTCCAGTGCTCAGGATGAGGCAGAAACTGCAAAGGAAATACAGTTGTAAAATGGTCTGTGTTTCCACATAAAGAAAGCAAGAAGGATAAAAAGACAAACTGGCTCAATTTGGTCTCAGAACTAAAAGGTATTTTCCTTGAGAACATTATTTACCAGCTTAATTTTTGTGCCATTAACAGTCGCTGTTATTAATTACTTGGCTAATACTTCCTGGTCCTGGGGCCATAGGCCATAACTGCTTTTTTGGAGAGGGAGAACATGAAAAACATGGAAAATCCCATTGAACAAAATCCACTTCACCTTGTTCCATCAGTAACAGAACGGCACCGCTGAATGCTAACGCTCTCAGTACCCTCAAAACAGTATTCTTACAGCACTAGGCCAAACATACAGATCTCTTGCAAAAGAAATGACTTTTATTAAAATTCCCATCATTGTCTTCCGACAAAGCCAAAAGCCAAGATGCAATCTTTGTACAGGAACTACTCCACTAGCACCCCAACAGACCAAATATTTGTACTTGCAAGTAACATTATTGCAATCCGTGAGAATTGCTATATAATTGTGCCCACACTAACGTGATCAAGATTCTCTAATTTTACACCTGACAGAGACCTGTTCTTGGATGCCATATTACTGTCTATAACTGATTAGTTCTGTCTTTTTCTTCAGTACTAGTTCTTGTAGTGTTTTTTTCTTTTCCAGTGTAAAGAGTTTCTTACCAAGTCTGGTGAAACAATTCTTTCTTCCAGCAGTATAGGAAATCTCAGAGTACTGTATTTCACTACAGCTGATGGGGCTACTCCTTACATTCTCTCATGCAAATTTCTTAATTTATTAGCAGGATAGTGGGGAAGGAGAGACAGGAAAAAATTCCTGTTAAGCAATTCGGCGTTTCCTATTAAATCAAAAATGAGGTAGATTCTGCCCTTGTTTACATTGACACAATCACACTGATGTCTAATTGTACAGGCAAAGGCAGAGGAATACTTCAGGCGTAGGTATATTACTGCTAAAGTGACAAGCATGATTTTGCCAAAGTAGTCTGCCTGAGGACTTGTAGAGGAGATAAATCACCTCTCTCTTCAGTGAAGAGAGAAGCAGGTACCCAGTTATTTCTTAAATACAGTTTCAAACTCAAAACAGGACTTGTTTCATGTAGATTTGCAGTAAGTTTTATTTTCAAGTGAGGGACAATGCTGACATCTGCAAAGCTGAAATAGATTTCCCATCCATTTCTTCATAAGCAGCTTAAAGGCTGGTTTATCTCTGTGTTCTGAATTCCCCTTTCCAAAGCCAATCTCCCATTTAGGGGTCAGTCCTGGACTTCCATATAAGGTTCTTGCAATTATTGGAAATACTATCCTTCAACAGCAAAAGCTTTACTCTCTATCTCTGGTTATAAAACAAAACCAAAATACAGCTGCTGCTATGGCTTTTTTTAACTGTCTGAATGTCCTCATACAGGGGAGTGAACATGACTCTCAGTATCTACTTAGCACCAACTGGGTACAAGAGGTCCCCAAGCCTGGCTTGCACTACACTGATTTCCCCCTTAGCGTAAGGGCTAATACCTTAAGTCTGTTTCACATAACAAAAATTGAATCTATTCTTTCACTTCTGTTAACAACTCTTCCTTCTTATGTGTCTTAACGCTTTCTGAAAAAGTCAAAAATAGAAAATTATTCAGTATACCTTTCCTTAAGAGTCTAAAAACTCTAATTTCAGCATACACACATTCATAAGGAGTATAGAGTCACCTACCACAAAGCAAAAAAACCCAAACTTCTCTATTTCTGCATAGGTTAGTCTGCCAAATAAAATAGCCAATTAACTATTTTCAGACAGAAGACATTACTACAATATTAAATTATTTACAGAGAAGTACAATGACTCCAGACTTGATATCTCCATCTCACATTTGCTAATTTTAGCACCAATCTCAAGTTCATTTCCTTAATTCCCCCAAAACTTCACTGTGGTATTGGTATCAGAGACCTCTGATTTGTAGTCAGTGATGGCAGAAAGGCTCCCCTATTCATGCTATTTCTCCCCAGCTGGAGAAATCTTAATGTCTACATCATCCTTCAAAAGAGTGAAAGCTCAATGCTTACCAAAGTAACTACCTAAATACATGTCTGCCCTTGAGGATCACGGTGTAAAGCTCCTCCGCATCCCTAGACTTGTTCTAGATAAATCCTAGAAACAAAAACACCAAAGAAAACCGGTATTGTATACAACACTGACAGCTTCACACACATCAAGCCAGTTCACACTCAGAGAGGCCACACTGTATGATAGCAGCACACTGACACATATGAAAGCAGACAAATTCCACATAGCAACGTCTATAGCACATTACATCTTCAAAGCAGTGATGAAGCATGATTATTTCATCCTTGCAGCACAGTGGTGAGCTACAAAAGGATCATTATACCACTATATATAAAATATATATATAATAAACAAGAAGAAAAAGCTATGATGCTTGCTGTGTTTACAGGGTCTTCTAAGACCTCTGGTCATTTAGCTTGTTTTCTGCAGTTCAGAGGCTGACCTCTCTTGCAGGTATAATGTAGGCTGCACTTGGTATAAAAGTTTAAAGAAAATCCTGTAGTACTGGCCACATAGTGTCTTCCTGTCACTGAACCACACACTCTGAGTAGTCTTATTTCCTCACCGTTTAGGAACTTAGTGCCCTGCTTTGTCAATCCATTACTCATCAACTTAATGGTGGTTTTCTCTCTCCCAATTAAAAAAAAAAGAGATGCAGACTAACCACAGCAGATCATCAGCTAACACAGAAAAGCCTTAGGGAGTTTACCTAATTCAGAGTTCTGAGTTCTGCTGAAGAAGTCACTGTAATCTGCTATACAGAGCAGAGAAGAACAGCAGCTTTAACTGGTGGTGCAGAAAGATATTGGCACATGACAAAAGTTTAAAATAGCAGAAACTCAGTGCAAACTCTTCTGTAAAGAAATTTTCCTTTTTGATGAAAATTCTAAAATGAATAGCTCCTTTCACTTAAAAGAAACATTAAAATATAAGGAGATAAAATATGAGTGAACTGGGCAGAAACTTCTGGACTTCACCTCATCCCCTGCTTTTCACTACCTACTCCTCCTGGGACACTTGCAAGAAATCTTCCAGCTTAAAACCCTAGCTTGGGAGGGAGGAGGAAAAAAAAAGCAGAACAAGAAAAACCCCTGAAGGCACAGAGGTTTGAGAGAAAGCTGTAGGTCTTCAAGTTTAAGTTGCCTGCAAAGGCAAACACCTATGAAAGAAGGGTCTAGTTCTGGCATTTATGGTATAGAAAAATTAGATAAAATACATTCAACATTATGCAGTGAGGCACAACAAATTTGAGAGTATAATAAGTATAGTAAGACAAGCAGCGGCAGCATCTGAAGCATCGGATGCATAGAGACTTATTTCCCATTCATGTAACTATAATATATAGCTGCATCACAGTGCCAGTGTTTTGTATTGCTCATTAGCATTGCTGAACTCTCCAGAGTAACCTGCATTTCATTTGTCTGTGTCAAATCTTACATTTGCACTTGGATTTGCTTGTGAGCCATGAAACTCTGATACTGCAGCTGGATTTCAACCAGAGCAAATCTGTGCAAATGCAGGAACTCCGCAAAGCCACAGAAACTTTGGTTTAAAGATCCCTTTGCAGTGAAGTTGTTAGATTCTGAGCTACTATGAGTAGAGTCTGTCTTATATTCGTACAACGAGTCCATGAGCCTTATCGAGACTTCTAGACATTACTGTAGCATAGATAAGTAAGCAGTAATTAAGTAACATTAAAAAAATAAGTAACATTACTAAGCAGTAATAATTATTATGCTATCATGTTTTTATTCTACTTCTCCTGGTTTATGCTTATTGAAGTCAGCTGCACTATTTCTATTTTCAACTGTCTTGAAGCTTTTAAAGATGTCACTACATACTAAAGAAAGGAATTTTAGTTCTCTTGCACGCATAAACCACCTGGGTTTTTAAATTAGAAACAATGAAGAAATTGTCAGCTAGAAAACAAAACAAATCAGATGGAATTTAGCAATTGCTGAAGCCAATACACAAGAAAGAAACATCTAACATTAAAATTCAAAAGTACAAAATGTTTCTTCCTCTTGCCCAAGTCACTTTACATTGGTTAAGCATGAAGCTAGGAGTTTGCTTTTTTAAAAACATGATCCCACTCTTACATATCCGGGTTTGACTCATGATTCGTGATAATTTGGCTGTGTTAAATCAACACCAACCATTCCAGCTGTAAGAATGAATCCATGAGGTACTGAGAGATCATGCGGAAATCCTCAAATCTCAAAATGTAAGTAGGTTAATTGGTATCAAAGAAGGTCTGATTTAAAGTCCAGTGAAGTCAAAGGAAAGAGCTTTTGAAAGAATTTTGGATAATGCTCTGTGAACTCAATAAACCGGTTACCTCAGTGATACTTTTGTCATAGTGAATTATTTGAATAGGAACCTAAAATAATTCTATATAATTATTCAGTGTCTGCATTTGCATTGTTGCAAACCTACAGTTCTCACAGTGGCTTTGAGTTCTCAAGCTGTGCTTGTCACTCAGTCACAAAACTCTGAGAGTCCCCATGTTGCGTTAATTTGGCAGAAAATAAACCTCCTTGCGTTCTAACTCTCCTCACTGGAGTGAAAGGCTAGGTGCAGCTAGGTTTACATTCTGGGTGATATCCAATTTACCACTAGCAGTCCAGTCGTGTTTAATATGTATATTAAACTACCATGATTCTGGATACACTAATAGTGGTCTGCACCTCCAGTCCAGTCGTGCTCATGGACTCGCACAGCCACGTTTGGTCGCGTTCAGTGAGAAACTGACAACTGGCTACTTAAACAGTGCAGTTTTATTTGTGCAACAGATATATAGGTTTTTTGAATTGCTGGTGATAGTGACTGTCTGCAATAAAGCACGTGCAAATATGATGTTGTTAAGTATAAAACGCATGAAAAGTTTATAAATAATAAAGCCTGGCTATAAACATTAGGGAGTAACTCTCTAGAGAGACTTCTAAGATTCCTGAGAAAAGCGCTTAGTTTAAGTCTCACCCAAGGTGTCCCAAGGCGGGGAGAAGCAAGGCTCAGCCCGTCAGCCGATCCCCGTAGTCAGAGGCAGTTTGAGGTGGAGTTTCCTTTGACTTGCTCACGGTGATATCTTCTCTGAAAATCCCCTATTTCCCTGGCTATTTTTATATCCTTTCTACATTTCAGGTGGAGTTTGAGTGACTGTAGTCATACATACCTTTTATCATGATTGGTGTAAAATTCTCTTGCTTCACGTTTAAAGGTATCGTTTACAAAAAATCTAGGGTGCAGACTCAGAGAGGAGGGGTCGCACCTCGGAGGAGGGTAGCCTTTGGGATGGAGGTGTATTTTGGTATTAAAATGATACTAAAACAAGCAAAGTTCATGAAAGGATAGCATTTTGGCAAGGTTTCAAAAACGTCTTGGCTCAGGGGGCCAGATGAGCTGCTTATCAGTTCTAGAGGTCCATTTCTTCCCGCTTTATCATCACGGAGCATGGCTACGAAATCTTCACTCCGCTCCATCCTCTATGGTATATTGCAGGGAGTTGCTGTGTTAGTGGATTCTTTGCATGCCTGCTGCAGCTGTGTCCCATTCTCAGAGCTCCTTTTGATTTTATGCTTTTCCTTAATGGGCGAACACTGCTACGTTTTTCATATAAACTTTAATTTTTAGAAGTAAAACCTTAATTTTACTAATAATTCCACACCCCATCAGAACCCGGACACTGTTGTGAATTAGTCATAGTGAGACGTCTACCATCGAGTATTACAAATCCCGCTGCGTTCTAAAGACTGGCTTGCATTAAGGCATCTACACCGTAGTCAGAGGGCGGGTGCAGCCAAGCAGAGACAAAGCTGAGAGCATGATGGCTGCTAATAAAAACAAAAATCCCATGTTATAGCTTGTTTCCATAGTCATCACTGAGGAATATTATTCAGGGATTAGAGTCTTCTGTTGTTCCTCCTCCCATTCTTCTCCTTTTAGAAGATGCTAGGAAAAGCAGAATTGTACGTTTCAGTGCAAACATTTGCGCAAGGACATTGACCTCAGCAGATCCATTCAACACATGATGAAGTCTGTACACAGGTATGGGGGCCAGAGCTAGGTCAATGCTAGCTCAGACATGCACATCCATACTATTGTTAGACTTTTCAGTTATAGTGTGGACATACTGATAGCTTTATTAAAAAAATCTTCACCCTTACTCTGGAAATCACTACTTGTTCAAAATGAAGGTATTCAACAAGCAGTCTATCTGGCACCAAGAAGTACAGTGTGAGTCTAAATCAAAGAACTGTCACCCCACTTGCATTTATAACCCTATAACTCCTCCTCCCTCCTATATAAATTGCTTTTTTCTTTCCTTACTGTAAACAGAAGCAATGCTAACCTCTCTAAATCCATGGATTAAACCAGGCTTTATTTACCATGAAGAACTTTGGCAACAATCCTTTGCAGATGTAGTGGCTTATGTATTCATGACACCACACTGCAGTGTTGGGGTTTTTTAGTAGTAAAAATTGTGATTGCTCTCTGGAAGTAAAAAGTAAAACTAGAGAAGGTCAGAACAGGTGAAGGATACACCAGAAATCCTGGTTCAAATGTGTGCCTCACCAGATGTAACTGCTTTGTCTAAGCCTAGAAAATACCTTACTTCCATCTTGCAAATGGTATAAAATATTTGATCTTTTAAGAATCAAATCAGATAACAATGGCCAAAATAAGAATTAATTTATCCCAGCATAATCTGAAGTAACTTCAATGCAGTCAGCTGAGCCTTTGGAATGAGAATGGCTGTTATACCAGATTCATGCTCAAAGATCCTGCAGTCACTTTCGTTTAGTCACCTAACAAGTAAAATGATGCCAGCAGCTCTCTGAGCATTATTTTCTCTAAAATCTTATTGATTTTTATTTTCTGGAATCTGACAGAGAGGTTCACAATATAGGTGTTAATATAGGTGATTTTTAATGGCTATTCATTTTACACATATTTTTGATTCTCAGGCCAGATTTCTATATCCAACCCAAACACAGTTCAATACTATTGTTATTATTAATCATTTGTTCAGAGTTGTCATTGTGGGCTAAATCTTTTCAAATTGATGCCCCAGGGTTCATGAACAAATTTGCAAACTCAAGGTTTGATTTTCATAATGGGTTATCGACAGTATTTGCATCTTCTGTGTAATTACTCTAGCTCAGATAAAATGTAGGTATAAGGACCCCAGAGTACACTATTTTCCTTGCTTATCTTTTACAATCTTTGTATTGACTTTCAGCAGACTACATATTTTTTAATCAATTTAAATGTAATTACTGTTGCAGAAACCCTATTTTAGATTTACAGACATAACCATTCACTTTGGCTTGCATGCCAACTCCTCTGCTTGGGAAGAGAAACAACAACATATGATTTATATCTCCCTTCTTCCACCTTTCTCTCCTGCATGTCCCCAACACATGTCTCTGAATGCCAGATGTCAAAGCCTGCATGGTATCAGTTCAACGCAGTAAGTTAAACTAGTAACAGAACAAAAATCCCAACTCTGAATTGGTTACTTGTGAGTCAAGTACATATCAAAATGTGGACTGGGGACATGTGAGCAATCCAACATTTCTCTATAAGGCTATGAAGCCTTAGCATAAGGCCGCAAGGGCATCCAGAGGACAAACTGCGGTTGGAATGAGGAAGTAAGAATGCAGAGACAAACAACTCCCAGATGCCGAAGAGGAACTTGCCGCCTGCAAGAAGGCCACGAGCACAGCGCGTGAACAAGTGAACACACCAATCAGAACAGAGTTACTATGTGAGTTAAATTGATTATCGCCAATGGGGGATCGCCGCGTACGTAATGGGGAATATAAAAGTGAGCTATCTGAGGCTAATAAACGGCTTGTACCTGATCACATTGATCATCGTGTCGAGTCCGGTTCATCCTCCGCAACACTCCGTAGCCATGTTAATATAACTTATTCCCTAAGCATTAGATATATTGTATTATTGCTACCAAAAAATAATTATTCACTACAAATGCCTCTTTGTCTTCACAGTATCCGGACTGGAGCCTGTTCAAAATTTTAAGACTATGTGGATAGAGCTGAGGGAGGGAAAGGAATCTGAAGATCTTTGTCTCAGTTGCTGCAGTCCCACTTGTAAGAGACCTAAGGACAAGTTTGGGATGATTCAGATATGCCCCTCTTTCAGAAAAACCAAACATTGAATACCAACAAGTTATATCTCCTCTGACATTTGTTATATAGCACAGCCAGTTACAGTGATGTCAGGAAGGTAAACATCAGGTGACTACTTTCAAATGCAGATCCTTATCTGGTCTTGAAAATTGATTAAGGGTGAATTTACAATTTTGAGGCAGGTCACCTGCTACTGAGACTGATTCTACAGAAATTAACTCAATGAGTCAGGTGGCACTGCTCGCGTTCCCCAAAAAATGTCATGACACATTTTCAGTCTCCCCACTGGGAGCCCAGTCTGATGTGCCCTACTTCTACGATCTGTTCTTAGAGAGCAAAATAAGGCTGGATCTAGGCCAGGTCCTCAAACTTTGAAACCAGTCAACAGTATTATTTGCTGAAAAGCCAGAGTTCTGTAAAACCAAGGCCAGGTTGGACAGGGCTCTGAGCAACCTGGTCTAGTTGAAGATATCCTGGCTTACTGCAGGGGGGTTGGGCTTAGATGACCTCTGAAGGTCCCTTCCAACCCAAAGCATTCTATGATTCTATGATCAAGTAAAAAATAAAATCTTGTATTGCAATTAAAAACAATAAGCTAATGAGAAGGTAGCCTTACAGTATTCTTAAAAGATTTTGAGGGACTGTAGGTTTTACAGTCCTAAATAAATACACATTGTTGTGGGCAAGATCTTGGAATGAATAAAAGTAATCAAGACCCTGTATATTTTATATGGATTGCATGTATTCATAACATGATACACAGATGGAAGTTACCATTGAAAGGAAATGCCCTGCAGTCATCTGCAATAAGCTGAAAGTACAGAATGGAAAACAGGCTGATGAAATTTTATAACTTCATTTCATTTGATATAGATAGACTGCGAATAGCTGTAATATAGCCATTTATACATACATGCATTTGTTTCCCTGTCTAAATGTAAACTATGGGTCATTATCAGTTTCTGTAGTCAGGCTTCCGTCATCACAGGGTGTTAAGGGCATTCATTGCATCTCCTATATCTTTTCCATACATCTTTCCATATACCATGCCTACATCTTCTCTTTTTTTTTTTCATCATCTGCAGTGTGGGTCTAATCCACCAGTTTCAGAGAGTACCGGATTGTATCTTACACAAAGAATTTCAGCCTAATGCAGTTTAAACACACAAAGATCTGAAAAATTTCCATAATATGAAGCACCCACAATGCAATGGGATACATCAGTACACTGAAGTTGATGGCATTGCATTGAACAGTCTGCATAAAACAAGAATTTAGAGCAAGATTCAAAAGAAAGATGGCAATGAACAAAAGCAGATGTGCTGGCTACAAAAAGTTATACAATCATGAAATGAAAACCAGACACTTTCACAGGTGAGCTACTGTGCAACTTCATGGCTTCAAATGGACTGAAGCCTATTACTTTATCTTCATCCTTCCACAGAATCACAGAATCACAGAATGTTCGGGGTTGGAAGGGACCTCTGTGAGTCATCTAGTCCAACCCCCCTGCCGAAGCAGGATCTCCTACAGCAGGCTGCATAGGACCTTGTCCAGGCGGGTCTTGAATATCCCCACAGAAGGAGACCTCACAGTCTCCCTGGGCAGCCTGTTCCAGTGCTCCGTCACCCTCAGAGGGAAGAAGTTCTTCCTCATGTTCAGACAGAACTTCCTATGCTTCAGTTTGTGCCCATTGCCCCTTGTCCTGTCGCTGGGCACCACTGAAAAGAGCCTGGCCCCATTCTCTTGACACCCACCCTTCAGATATTTATAAGCATTAATTAGGTCCCCTCTCAGCCTTCTCTTCTTCAGGCTGAACAAGCCCAGCTCCCTCAGCCTTTCCTCATAGGACAGATGCTCCAGTCCCCTCATCATCCTCGTAGCCCTCCGCTGGACTCTCTTCAGTAGCTCCTCATCTTTCTTGAACTGGGGAGCCCAGAACTGGACACAGTACTCCAGATGGGGCCTCACTAGGGCTGAGTAGAGGGGGAGGAGAACCTCCCTCGACCTGCTGGCCACGGTCTTCTTAATGCATCCCAGGATCCCATTGGCTTTCTTGGCAGCCAGTGCACACTGCTGGCTCATCGTCAACCTGTCGTCCACCAGCACTCCCAGGTCCCTCTCTGCAGAGTTGCACTCCAGCAGGTCCGCCCCTGGCGTGTACTGGTGCATGGGATTGTTCCTCCCCAGATGGAGGATTCCATCCTCCGTATATCTTTTGTATCTGTCAAATAATGACCAAATAATTCCCTTTCACTGCCTATTAAATCATTTTCTTCACTAACGTCACCTTATCTTCTTGTTGCACCCATTCTCTTCTTTTATTTCACAGTTCATGGTCAATTACTGTTTGTTCCATTTCTTCTTCTAATTTACTGTTTTTTCCATTTCTTCTAATTTACCTTCACATCATAATCTTCTTTACCAGATATATTAAGCAGTAACCATTCATTACTTCTAAATGTTTGTAACAGTGATTCGATGGAGCCTGTGGGTGTTAGTATAATGGCCTGTCAAAAATAAAGTGAATAAAATAAGAAGTATTTCTAAAAAGAGAAATATCTGTTCACCATTATAACCTATATCCTCTAATTTGTATTCCAGGTGGTAAATATTAGCTGCAAACTTCAGTTGTGCTTGAATTAGGAAACATTTTTTCAGGGGCTTGTGTGAATGTAGAAAGGCTGCTCTAAATAAATAACTTGCAAGTTTAGGACTAGTGTTTTGATGAACTTGTTCCCAAAGAAGAGAACTGGCATGGAGACAACTCATTCCGTGAAAAGGTTGAATATTTTTTTTCTTCTATATTCTGCCATTTAGAAAGGTATGCACTTGGAAACATCATTCTCAACAGAACTATGCGTATTAGGCCACAGCCAGCACAGCCAGCAATGAAGAATTGTGCACTAATTCTGGCTCATCAATGTCAACAGTAGGATCCAGGTAATAGGGATAACTCCTAAATGTCAACTGGATGGGAAACTAGCATCAGCATCTGCTTGTCTCCTTTTCCATGCTATGGATACAGCAGCACCACATGCTTCTGCTTGTATGTTCACACACACCAAACAGAGAGAACAAGTGCTTGCTGGGTATCTAAGCTCAAAGCAGCATCCTAGTAATTTGCTGCATGTCCTTTCCCACTGCACATGGTATATAAAAAGTTAGGTTGGTCTTCAAAGTCTTTATGAGCACTTCAGTCTCTCTGAGAAAAACAAGCTGATCTTCTGGATTGCAGGATGGAGAGCAAACATTTCTGAAGGGTACAAGAAAGTGTCCATACTTTAAAAATTACATTATAAAGTAGATTGTAAATAAACCCTATATAAAGAATGTCCACTGATGTAATAAGTTAACAGAGTGTTGTGCTGGGGTCCGTGTGTCCTGTATCAAACATCCACAGTATCAGTTTCAATGAAATTTCAATCTGTTCACTGTCTTTACTGCACTAGAGGAGATTCTTCTTTACATCGATGTTTGAGTCACTTGTATATAGTCTGTATGTCCATGGTTAGAAGACATGAAGTTGAATAAACTTTATCATTTTGTACAACTCAAAGCAAAAATTCAAATGTAAATTGTTCTTGGGTTCAATAATCTTTTAATCTCATTGACAGTTTTCTGCTGTATTTTACCTGAAATTGTCAGCAGTTATTTTTGCATCTGTACTGCAGAAACAAGTATTTGACTAAAGCCGAAAGAACAACCTGAAGTAGTTTGTTTGCCTGAGAAGCAGCTCTGCACGCCTCATATTTCACACAAGATCAAATAAACTTTACCTTCCTACCCTCAAAAAAGATCACCTCAAGTGCTCCCTCTTGCCTTATTTTCTCTTCCATGCGTTCTACTGGCAAACTACAAACAATCTGGCTTCTCCACAACATTTTACTTTACCAACAAGCCCATATGCTTCTGTGACATACAATGACTGTGTACAAGAATGTCTGCTAAGGACACTTGAAAATATGATATTATTATGTAACACAGGTAGATAATAAAAAGATACAGAAGAGGTTATTACTATTTCGTGATCTAAAATATCATTAGTATGCAAAATACAAAATATTAAAACAAGAACAGACTGCAGCTTTTAGTACAAAATGATAAAATTATAAGTGCCTATAATACAAAGAAGATTCATAGCCAGCAAGACTTGTGGAAAGAGCCATATGTCAGCTTTTTTGAATGGCTTAACTAAAGTTCATGAGAAAATCGGAGATAACCTGCAAGCCAAGCAAGCGATAGCACAAGTCCATATAAATTATCAGACATCACATTTAACACCTAGCTTGCACAGTCTCCATCATTTTCACATAGCTCTAGAATCATAGAATCATTTAGGTTGGAAAAGACCCTTGAGATCATGAAGTCCAACCATAAACCTAACACTGTCAAGTCCACCACTAAACCATGTCCCTAAGCGCCACATCTACACCTCTTTTAAATATCTCCAGGGAAGGAGAGTCAACCACTTCCCTGGGTAGCCTGTTCCAATGCTTGACAAACCTTTTGATGAAGAAATTTTTCCTAATATCCAATCTAAACCTCCCCCAGAGCAACTTGAGGCCATTTCCTCTTCTCCTATCATTTGTTACTTGGGAGAAGAGACCGACACCCATCTCACTACAACCTCCTTTCAGGTAGTTTTAGAAAGCGATAAGGTCTCCCCTCAGCCTCCTCTTCTCCAGACTCAACAACCCCAGTTCCCTCAGCTTCTCCACAAAAGACTTGTGCTCTAGGCCCTTCAGCAGCTTTGTTGCGCTTCTTTGGACATGCTCCAGCACCTCAGTGTCTTCCTTGTAGTGAGGGGGCCAAAACAGAACACAGTATTTGAGGTGTGGCCTCACCAGTGCCAAGTACAGGGGGACATTCATTTCCCTACTCCCACTGGCCAAACTATTTCTGACACAAGCCAGGATGCTCTTGACCTTCTTGGCCACCCGGGCACACTGCCGGCCCACATTCAGCCAGTTGTCAACCAACACCCCCAGGTCCTTTTCCGCTGGACAGCTTTCCAACCACTCTTCCCCAAGCCTGTAGCGTTGCAAGGGGTTGTTTTGACCCAAGTGCAGGACTCAGCACTCAGCCTTCTTGAACCTCACAAAACTGGCCTCAGTCCACCAATCCAGCCTGTTCAGATCCCTCCGTAGAGCCTTCCTACCCTCAAGCAGATCGACACTCCTGCCCAACTTGGTGTCATCTGCAAAGTTCCTGAGGGTATAGTGACTACATCAGTGGACAAGGGAAAAGTAATGAATGTCATCTATCTGGAATTCTGCAAAGCCTTTGACATGGTCCTCCACAACATCCTTTTCTCTAAATTGGAGAGATGTGGATTTGTTGGGTGGACTGTTTTGTGGATAAGGAATTGGTTGGATGGTCGCATCCAGAGGGTAGTGGTCAATGGCTCGATGTCCAAATGGAGACCAGTGACAAACAGTGTCCCTCAGGGGTCTGTATTGGGACCAGTGCTGTTTAATATTTTCATCAATGACATAGACAGTGAGATTGAGTCCACCCTCAGCAAGTTTGCAGATGACACCAAGCTGAGTGGTACAGTTGACACGCTGGAGGGAATGGATGCCATCCAGAGGGACCTGGACAAGCTTGAGAGGTGGGCCTGTGCAAACCTCATGAAGTTCAACAAGGCCAGTTATAGAGTCTTGCATCTGGTTTGGGGCAACCCCTGATATCAGTACAGGCTGGGGATTGAAGGGATTGAGAGCAGCCCTGCCGAGAAGGACTTGGGGTTACTGGTGGATGAAAAGCTGGACATGAGCCACCAATGTGCGCTCGCAGCCCAGAAGGCCAGCCGTATCCTGGGCTGCATCAAAAGCAGCGTGGCCAGCAGACAAAGGGAGGTGATTCTGCCACTCTGCTCTACTCTGGTGAGAACTCACCTGGAGTCCTGAGGCCAGTTCTGGAGCCTTCAGCACAGGAAAGACTGTTGGAGCAGGTCCAGAGGAGGCCACAAAAAGGATCCAAGGGCTAGAACACCTTTCTTGTGAGGAAAGGCAGAGAGTGTTGGGGTTGTTCAGCCTGGAGAAGAGAAGGCTGTGGGAGACCTTATTACAGCCTTTCAGTACCTCAAGGGGGCCTACAGGAAAGATGGGGACAATCTTTTTAGCAAAGCCTGTTGTGACAGGATAAGGAGTAATGGCTTTAAACTAAACGAGCACAGATTTAGGCTGGATATAAAGAGCAAATTTTTTACAATGAGGATGGTGAAACACTGGAACAGATTCCCCAGAGAGTTAACAGAGTTCCCATCCCTGAAAACATTAAAGGTCAGCTTGGACGGGGCTCTGAGCAGCCTGGTCTAGTTGAAGATGTCCCTGCTCACTGCAGGGGGGTTCAGCTAGATGACCTCTAAAGGTCCTTTCCAACCCAAAGTATTCCATGATTCTATTTTATGATTCTATACTTGATCCTCTCATACAGACTGTTGATAAAGATATTAAACAGAACTGGCCCCGCTACTGAGCCCTGAGGAACACCCACCACTTGTGACCAGCTGCCAGCTGGATTTAACTCCATTCACCACAACTCTTTGGACCCAGCCATCTGGCCATTTTTTTGCCCAGTGGTACAGTTTTTTACCCCAGATGATACAGCTCATGCAGATGGAGGCAGAAGAAGATTTAAGTGCTCTTTCACTGCATTTGCAATGTCTGGAGGCTGAGGCAAGCCTGAAGTCCAGTAAATCTAAACCTCATTTGTCAGGCTGGTTCCTGCAAATCTTGTTGTTACAGAGACTTCTTGCCCCAACCTATTCCCAAATCTGGTCCCCAGACTGGACAGCTAGACGCCATAGGTCCACCACATTACTTGTCTTCTAAGCATCTTCTGTCCTGTAAGTTATGATGCCGTGAAAAGCCGGAATTGAAGACTCAATAGCCAGAAGACTATTAAGCAGGTATTCTTTATTACGGCGCCAGGCACACGGGGAATCTCTCCTCCAAACGTGCGCGCCAAACACCCTGTCATTTCAGGTTAAATACAATCACAATATACATATTCATTATATTTCTGAGAAATACTTAGCATATTCATGACTTTTCCAAGAACTAACTTACATATGTTCATGTCTTTCATACATGTCTTTTAGTGTCTTCGGGTGGTCTTTGGGGGTCATAAGATGAAGGCTTATACTCCTCATCACAGTGTCTGCTGGTTGACCTTTGTTTTTGTGCAAACTCAGTTCTAAGATCGTGTATACCATGTCCTTCCAGGTTGTTTTGCTCTGGTCTTGTTGCCCTCTTGGTGCCTCTCTATCTCTTTAGTTTGGTGCATCTGCCCTCCCAAGGCTGAGCTGTCCAAATAACATTTAGGAGTCTCTCTATCTTAGAGCTTTCCTATCCACCCCCAAAACAGCAAGTCAAGTTTGTCTAAGTAGTGTTAGTTAGGAGCCTCTGTATCTTAGAGCTTTCCTGTCTTCTAAAAACATCAAGGATCTACTTTAGTTTAATTAGAATCACTCTAGTAAGTGGAAATTTTACATTTACAGGTATCAGTTACAAGCTGAACCCGATGAAATAGTGGCCTTCATGGCAGACATCAATGTCTCCTGTTGTCACAAGGAAAGGTCGTATGTCATCTCCATGTCAAGGCATGGAAAGGAAAATGCACACTTCTATTTTTGATGTTTTGCTGACATGTAAATGAACATAATAGTGACACATTTATGTTTTGTAAGACATAAAGCAGAATTAATCTTGAGGGTTATTCTGAAGCACTCAAACAGCATTTTATGTAAGTAGGTGGTCTACTATCATGCTGTAGGGCACAGGACAGCAATATAGTAAGCTACGTTTGCCTTAAAAAGTTCACTTAGAATGGCATCAGGATTCAAGATAGTATTTAACAGTATTCAAAACAGTAAACTTCTGATTTGGGTGAGTCCATTAATAGCTCATTTGTTACTTCAGCATGAAATTAGTTAATTTCTCCTATCAAAACTTCTTTCTAGAAAAACAAAGGGACTGATGAAAAAAATGATTAAAAACATGTACATTTCCAGTTGCTGTTCAGACTTGAATATATATGTATGTTATTTTAGATTGTTATTCTTATATATACATATATATCTCAATTATTTCAGGATATACTAAAAATAGTTGCATGGTATAATTTGAAATACTTTTTCAAAATCCTGAAATCAAATGTTAAAACTGAAATATTATGAATTTTCATTATGTAGAAAAAGTTTTTTAAAGTTGCTTTGTTCTAAATTAAAATAAAATCAAAACACACTTTCCTTCATGATATGTAAATTCAGACCTTTAACCACTGCTGTTGAGGGGTTATACAAGGGCTGGGATAGAACGCTGCATAAGCTGTGTCATAATGAATTAATACACAGCTGATATGTGGTGAACAGATATTCTCCCTCTCCATGTGGCTAGGGTAATAATTAACTGGTATTACTGCATGACATCCTGTGTTTTATTACTAACTTATGCATCTGAAACATCAAAAAAAGTGCTAAAGCTGATCAAACTTGAACTCAGTCTAAGGGACATTCAAGAGGCTTTCAGACTTTCAATACTGTAAATGCAAGTGCAGCTGCTGAATATGTCAGTGTAGCCAAATAGCAGCAGCTGTCTCGACTCTGCTCCTGGAAAAGGCTGCTGGAAAGGTGGCTTATCAGAAACAAAGACAAAATCCCATGATACCTAGCTTTTATTCTCTGCATGTTTTTTTAAATACTGCAGTACTGTGTAGTGGAAAAAGAAAGCTTAATGAACCTGATAAAAGCAGATTTCTGCTTGAGATCAAAGCAAACATACAGTCTGCGATGGAGTAGCTTTGCCCTTCCCAAGAAGCTTACCTGATGTCAGGAAATATCTACTGCATGTTCACAAAATGGTCTGAGGAAAAAGAACTGATTTCTGAAAGAGATTGGACAGTTTGAAAGAGGAAATGCATTTGTTGCTTATTGAAAAATATCTCTTTTTCATCTGCCTGGTGGCAGAATGGACAGATGGCTGCACATCCACCTGGTGGCTGAAATAATTACATCACTAAGCGTTTCTGACTTACAAACCACACGACACAAAAACAGCGACTAAACTGTACCCTCTTAGAATTGTACTAACATATTTTTATAGGTGATTTATCCAGTTTGTGATTACAAGAGACATATAAGAATCAAAGTTTCTGTAAATCCAGGACACACGTCCCCCTTTTACTCACCACTATTCCTCAGCATTCTTCAAATGCATGATTCAGTAAAACCAGCAAAGCCTATGGAATTCTATCTTTACTGTCAGCTATGGCTGTGACCACACACATCTAATGTATCATATTCTGTTTTATGGACATTTATCAAGTTCTTCAAGACTAATAATCCTATGTGCTTATGTATTTTGTAATCAGTACTGGCTGGAGTTGAAAACCAAAAGTGTTACAAGAATTAGTGCTAGAATGGAGAAAATATCTCAGGATATGGAAGACCAAGTAGAAATATCAATATGATAATGTAGAAAAATCTCAAGTGCTTAATTGTCCATGGTTCAGAGGGCTCTCAAACAATGTCTTTGTGAAAATACATGGGGCCTCATGCAAACTGGATTTGATGAAGCCATGTTAAATGACTGTGTCTTCCTAAACCAGAGCCACCTTTTACCAGTATCTGATCTGACCCCTTGCAAGCACATCTACCATGAAATTTCCTGACATATTCTATGCAATTTATTATCTACAGTTTGGTCATGGATGGGAAGATGATAAAAACTGTTTTCTTCAAAATGTACAGCACTGCTGCTCTTACATTCTTGCTACTCTGTTTGAAGAAAACTACAGCTGCCACTATGAATATATTAAAGGTTCATAAGCCAGCCGTCCTTAAATATCCCATTGCAACTCTCCATAGACAAGTATGGCATAAAGCCGTAATTTTGGTTTCATTCTTTTCAACCATATCAGTTACAAATGAACAAACTCACACAGACATTTTTTGATACTTCTGATGAAATATGCTACTCTGGTGATAACTTTCACTCCAAAGCGCAATTGCAAAGCACCCAAAAGAAAGACAATAGGAATAAAAATTATCAAAGTTGATATATTTCTACACAGTTCCTAACTGTTAAAAATACAGATTGCTTTAGTATTGCACCAAAATATGTTGACTTCCCTTTTCTATTTCCAGTTGAGACCTTATTTGTAGATCCTTCTGCAGAAAGCCTCCTAAAACTTGGGAAACACAAAACATTAAAAAGCTGGTTTCTGTGTCTCATTTGGAGCAGCAACACAATATTAAAAGCCGTTGATTGCCTGACAGATTAAGAATTTACAAGAAAATTATTTCAACCAGTTACTGTTTAAAGACAGACCATCATCAAAATATAAACTAGATTAAAAGCAAATATAAACTGTGCATTCCTATGATCTCTAAAATGTAAAACTCATACAAATTAAAGGAACAGAGCAAGTTTATTTTTCTAAAACTTGTCTAGTATTTTCCTGCAAAATTAGACAGAATTCCCAGGAATTCAGTCAGTTCTATTAGGAAAACATTAATGTGTCTGGAAATCTGAAACAGACGCTATGCCAATTGCATATTTATAGCACGTATCACCATTGCCAAACATCCTTATAAAATCCAACAACCAATAACTTCACTCTTCATGTCCAGTGTGTCAATACAATTACACCGGAGTAACAGAGAATAATCACAGCCTGCAACTGTAGGGAAATCCATCTGAATTCACCATTAGGAGGATAGCAAGTATGCCCACCACATGCCTTATCCCACCCACAATACAGGATGAACTACAGATTCAGACTTAAACTTTTTTAATATCTATAATGGAATAAACTTGCAAGAAGTAGGGGAAAAAAAATCATATCTTTTTAAATGAGTGTAAAATAGTGAACACAAAATCCTCCAGTCTTTTGCTCAGACTCAGTATTAAGACTGCTAAAAGCAGTATTTTCCAAAAATATTTACAGCAACCCTATAGGCAACCTTGCATTACAAAGAAAGCATGCAAAGATATGCAGGTTTAATGTTGTTACAGAAGTCTAGTAACCTTCTACCTTGGTCTTGCTGACATAATCACCATTAGCTATTGTCAGTGCAGAATATTGATTTAATATGGTGTAATGTGCCCTGTATCAACTTCATTTATGTAGTCTTTCTTCCTTTTCATTTTTAGGAGGTGTTTCAGAATTGCATCAATGATATATAGCAAGGATTTCATGAAACATTTAATATCTTCATCATAGGTTTGTATCTTAAAATCACATCTGTCATGGGATTAATTTTTGTAGTTGCAACTACAAAACTCAGCATTTGTCATCTTTTAACTGGTTGCAACTACAAAACTCAGCATTTGTCATCTTTTACCTGGTCTTAGTTATGATTAAAATGTTTTCTAACTGTAATTAACTAAAGATAAAAAAAAATTTATGTGTTTTCATAATGGATGAATTGAAATCACATTTCCTTTCCCTGTGGCTTTGACACTCATTTTTACATAGCAGAAAAACAAAACAAAACCAGTATTTTCATATAACCACTGAAATTTGATTTCTCTTCTATTTTTTCACTTCCCTCTCCATCTACTCCATCTGTATAGCTGCCAGCTTCATTCTAACCCCTTGCTTTCACTGACAATCTTGATCACAAGTTTCAGTACCGTAACTTCCAGAAGTACACTTTTCAGCTGGGTTGTCATTCAATACAAGGAGGCAGCCATGATTTAAAGTTCCCACTTTCTAGCAGAGTATTTCCACAGCATAATGTGAGAATGAAGAATTTTGCCTCTTTCTCTTCAGCATACCACATTTCTTCTTGTTTTTCAGCAGTGAATTTCACACTAAAATCACTCAAAACTACAGACAAATCTATTCTAAATACTTCCCTCTCACAAAAAGAAACAAATCTTAACTCGTGATCGTCACCTACTTTCATTCACATTACAAAAATAAATAAAGAGAACATGTTTAGTATATATTAGTTGTGTGTGTGTATTTTTTTCACTTAAAACTTTTTTCTGGTTTTCTCAGGGTGATTTTTCATGTTCTTCCTTTACTTTTAAAATAACACATAGTTAATATTTTTATTCAGTGGTTCTAAATAAAACACTCGCTAAGGTGAGTTCTTTCTTTGGTGGACCAGATGGCTCATTTAGATATGACATTTAATTTATAAAGCACTTCCAGAAGCTCACACAGATTCCACAATGTATCTCCATGGATCTCATCCATGAAGGACAGGCTAGGGCCCAAATACAGGCATAAACAGGCTGCTGTGAAATGATATATAGAGGCAGTCAAGCATAAACCAGAAAACAATTCATAGATACAATTTTATTCCATCAGTAGTAAAAGTCTGAGTAGCTTCAGTTAAAGTGGCATGGCTGGAAAATCAGGACCAGAACAGAGTTCCACCAGCACACCACCAGTCCACCTCATTTAGATACCTCTCCCTACTGATTTTTGCCTTGAAAAATTGAATTGCAGGTGTGATTTGAGTATTCTAAACTGCTGTAGTCTATTGTCCACTATCCTTTGTCAGAGTGTAAGTGTTAATCACATGTGGTCATTAAAATACAGTATTGTCACCTAAAAGTGAGAATTTACACAATTGACAGAAAACTGTAGTGCCCAAGAGGTAGCTGTTGATATTCAACATTCAGCTGTAAGGTGATTTACGACATTATAATCCGAATGTAAATTTCTACTCAACGATTACTTTGTGCTTGAATAATCCTGTACTAACAATGTTTCCAGTATGGCCAGAATGAGGAAATAAGGCATAGATACCATGCAGACTCTAAACAACAAAGTAAGTGATTCTCCTTTTCCCTACACTTTGTACAGTCTCTCTCACTGTCACACAGCAGCTATCAAGTGCAACTACCACAGATTTTGAATAAAATTTTCGTAAATGACTACAAAAAGTACAACACAATAGAAAACCAGATGCAATGTCAATGGGAACATCAATGCTTTCAATACTTCAATATTCCTCTCCAAAAATTAACATTAAGAATTGTGTCCAGTACTTTATGCATACAGTTACTTAGCACATTGTCATATGAAACCTCAGCTTTTCTGAAAAAGAGATTTTAAATGCCTTCTCGTTTGCCTTCTGCTGTAAGAACTCTCCTAACAACAGCAGTCTTTCTTGGAAACAATAACACTAAAAGAACGAGACTGACAGCTCAGTAAGAGTAGGTGCCTGTCATATGCAATGACAGATATTCATCCATCCACCCATTCATAATGACACAGCCTAAAATTATTATTTTTAAAAATCATTTGGTGTCATTAAAATGTCTTATAGAGAAAGAAACATAATTCATATAAACTTAATGTTAAGAGCTATTTAAACCAGAATTCTGTACAGTACACACCTGTTCTCAAATTCATTGAACTCCAATGAAAAAGCTTTTTCCCATTCTGCTTTTGTGAGCCTGCAATGTTTTTTCCCTTCTCTTCTTCATAACCATAGAAGTGATCAGAGCTAAAGTAACATTATATTAGGTTGACATGTGTTAAGAGCCCTGATTATTTCCGTCAAACTCAGTGTGGAAAGTTAAATGTAATTCAGCAACCAAATTGTTCAGTATTAGTATTAAGATACAGTGGGTTTGACCTTGACCATTTCTCCATAAAAGAGGTAACAGTAAGCCTCCTGGCACTGGTCGAAGGGCACAGGATGACCCTAATAATCTAAGAAAAATGTTGTAGCTAAGGAGGAGAGTTGTCTTCAGTCTAAATTGTCACAGACTGAAGTACCTGATCCGAAATTTTCATTGTGTTTGGAATGTATAATGCTCCCTTAAGACAGTGGATGGAGCTACTCCAAAATTCTCTCCATGAAGGGGATATAAATGCTGATGATTTTCATATGATTTCGTTTTACAAGAAGCAGCATTAACACGAATATTACATATAAGCCCAATTCTGGGAGCAAGGGTTAAAGAGGAGAATGCTTGGGAGACTTTTACAGCCAAGTTTTTAATCTCAGTTCCCTAGGAAAAAAAAAACCTGCCAAAAAAGCCAACAAACTATCAATGATGTCACTAACCACCTCTACTTTTATCACAGCTTCACCAACAGTATGTGTAAAGAAGGTTATAGGTAACATAAGTGAAGAGAGGAGAGGGAACTTTAGGTACACCAGAAAGATCAAAAATCATGGCATTAGGAACATGAGTTAGGCCATCAATAAGTCCTGAAGTCTTACTTTTCCTCTCAAATATATACATATAATACATACACATTAACATATATAAGCACCAAAATGAACAATTAGTATAATATGGAGATGCTGATTTTGATCAGAATAAAAGAAAAAATATTACTATATTTTAGTCTATAATTAAAAATAAACTTTAAGGATTTTACAAATGGTAGCAACTGCTTTTTGTGTTTGTATATGTGTGCACACTTGTACAGGTACAATTGGTGTCTTAAGAGTTAGGAAATGCTCATTTTAAATCAGCCATAAATGGGACTGTAAAAATAGCATTTATATTTCAGTGCAGTACCTTGCCATAAGACCTCCTTGACTATACTGCACCCATCTGTGTGGTATGAAAAGAATATTCTTTAACATTTCAATATTATTAATACTGTTTCACTACTTGTCCTGGGTTCAGCCAGGACAGGGTTAATTTGCACTGGAATCCAGGAAGTGACACAGCCGGGCGGGCTGACCCCACCTGGCCAAACAGAGCCGGGTATTCCATACCATGTGCCGTCATGCGGGGTTCCGGTTGGGGGGAGCGGGGCAGCGGGAACTCACTCGTGGCTCGGAAGCGCACAGCGGCAGGCGCTGAGAGCGGCTGTCTGGGTTGTGTGGTTTGTGTTGTGTATTCCCCTTATCTGTATCGTTGTTGTTACTGTTCCATTTCTTTGCTGTTCTGTTAAACTGCCCTTATCCTGACCCACCAGTTTCTGCCTGTTTCCATTCTCCTCCGCATCACAGCAGGGGGAGGGGCGGCCGTGTGGCGTTTTTGTTGCCGGCCGCAGCCAAACAGTAACACTACTGACACAACTTCATACCAAAGCTCTGAAATCTGAAGAATACTAACATGGAAGCCCACTTTTAGATATTTAGTTAGTAGGTTATTGTCCCATTTGAGAAAAACTCCTGACTTTCAGATCTGGGTTTTGTCGGCTATGAGGCCAAAATTTTAAAGAACAAATGGCACACAGACAGCTGGTATCCAGGCTCTATTATAATGCACATTTAAATATCCAGATTAGATTCATGGATCAACTAAAGGCAATTGCATTTTAGCTACCAATTGCAAAGAAGCACAACTTCATTTTCAAAAGCACTGGATGCTTGCACCTACTATTGAATTTTGTGAAAGCATTGGATGACATTTATGTTATTTATTTAGATACCTGAATTTGCATTAACTTCAAAAATAACTAACTTCAACTTAAGAAAAACTAGAAAGGATTATCTGAAATGGGAAGGATCAGACAAAGAAGGAAAGATTAGAATTTTACAATATCTAGTCATTGCAGGACTTTCCCAGGCACAGGGAAAATGCACAATGATTATGATTCCTTACTCAGGGAACCATAAAGCCTAAAGTCATGATGGATTTGCTTTCCACAGTGGGATCTCCCAACAGGCTCTGATGAAGTAATAAAATATCTCTGTTCAGTTTCGTAAAATATGGTACCTATGGTCAGCCGTGGGGGGCCAGGGAGCAGAGACTGAAAGATTTACACTAATCAGAACTCACTTCACAGAATCACAGAATGGTAGGGGTTGGAAGGGACCTCTGTGGGTCATCTAGTCCAACCCCCCTGCCAAAGCAGGGTCACCTACCGTAGGTTGTAGAGGACCTTGTCCAGGCAGGTCTTGAATATCTCCAGAGAAGGAGACTCCACCACCTCCCTGGGCAGCCTGTGCCAGTGCTCTGTCACCCTCAGAGGGAAGAAATTCTTCCTCATGTTCAGACGGAACTTCCTGTGCCTCAGTTTGTACCCATTGCCCCTTGTCCTGTCGCTGGGCACCACTGAAAAGAGCTTGGCCCCATCCTCCTGACACCCACCCTCACCCACGTTAACCTTTTAACACCCTCAATGAAGGATTTACATGAAATCCTCTCCCTAATATTTTAATTCTAAGCCAAGAGGAACAAATTCTGACCCATGATGTCCATAAGACAACTTTAATCCATTTGAAGACCAGGATTCGTCACGCCTACAAAACACTATATTACGGTGTGAAAGTGCAACACTTTCATGAAATATCATTCTTTGGCAGAAAATTTCACATCAATCTTTCTGGGAACCTTTAACTTAAGGTCTGTACCAGCCTCATATATTTTGAAGACAACCTACTGAAACTATAAACCATGGAGCCTGACAAAGTGCTGACATACAATAACTTCTGTTCTTCCACAAAGACACTAAAACACTCCTTGAAGAAGTCATTGCCTTGTCACAACCAGTATGGCATTAGCATGGTGTAGCGCTTAAAGGAATGTTGTGGGTTTGCATGGCAAGGTTTTGGTAGTGGGGGGGGGGACGGGACAGGGGTGTCTTCTGTGAGAAACTGCTAGAAACTTCCCCCATGTCTGATAGAGCCAATGCTAACCGGCTCCAAGATGGACCTGCCACTGGCCAAGGCTGAGCCAATCAGCAATGGTGGTAGCACCTCTGTGAGAATGTATTTAAGAAGGGCAAAGACCTGCTGTGGGACAGCAGTCCCACAGCAGAGAGAGAGGAATGAAACTATGCAAGAGAAACAACTCGGCAGATACCAAGGTCTGTGAAAAAGGAGGGGGAGGAGATGCTCCAGGCACCGGAGCAGAGATTCTCCTGCAGCCCATGGAGAAGACCACGGTGAGGCAGGTTGTCCCCCTGTAGTCCATGGAGGTCCACAGTGGGGCAGATCTCCACCTGCATCAAATGGAAGACCCTACACTGGAGCAGGTGGATGCCCGAAGGAGGCTGTGACCCTGTGGGAAGCCCATGCTGGAGCAGGCTTCTGGCGGGACCTGTGGACCCATGGAGAAGATCCCACACTGGAGAGGTTTGCTGACAGGGTTTGTGACCCCGTGGGGCACCCACGCTGGAGCAGCCTGTTCCTGAAGGACTGCATCCCGTGGGAAGGACTCACGCTGGAGCAGGGGAAGAGTGTGAGAAGTCTTCCCCCTGAGGAGGAAGGAGTGGCAGAAACAATGTGTGCTGAACTGACTGCAACCCCCATTCACCTGCCCCACTTGGGAGGAGGAGGTAGAAAACTGGGAGTAAAGTTAAGCCCAGGAAGAAGGGGAGGGGTGGGGGGAAGAAGTTTTTAAGATTTTGGTTTATTTCTCATTATCCTACTCTGACTTGCTTCGTGAGAAATTAAACATTTATCCCCACGTTCAGTCTGTTTTGCCCATGACGGTGATCAGTGAGTGATCTCTACCTGTCCTTATCTTGACCCACAAGCCTTTCATCATATTTTTTCTCACCTGTTCAGCTGAGGAGGGGGAGTGATAGAGCAGCTTTTGTGGCCATGTGGCATGCATCCAGGTTAAACCATGACAGGGAGCCATAAGAAGTGAGTCTACAGGAGACAGCCAGAACACAGCATTGCTATGCAAACCAAGCACTGGTACCTCAGAAACATAATAAATTTCTGAAGCAGAACACATTTGGTATGTTTGGCACTTCCTTGTCCTACTTCACACAACCAATCCCCTATAAAATGTATAGTGGTGCTTCTTCTGTGAATGTTTAAGCAAGAGCCTGAAGCTTCACTTTTCATATAAGTACCATAATTTAAAAAGAACTGAGGAAAAAATTATGACAGCTGATGGACTTTATGAATTCAACTAGCAGAAATATCTGCTGCAGCAGAACAACAGAGACTTTAGAGCTAGTTTGTGGGTGGCCTTCTCTATGTAGGTGGGTTGCAGGCCACAGTATATAGCTATACAATACACACAAAGATTAAAACTATAATTCTGACTCTTCTGTTTCCACTAGCAAGGATCTGAAAACTAAACTGGCAAACCCATTAGTTACCTAGAATAATATTAAGCCATGGCTAAGCTGGAGACAGTCTCATGTGAAAAAGGGCTGTCTCATAGTACATGTCAAAGGCCTCCAGGACCCAGTCCATGTCTCAGATAAGAGATACAGCGTTAGCTCATCTAGAAAATAACTACAGTGAATGCCCAGAGGAACTCCTTCTGTACTGCATAAGTTGCCTACTAAGTGCAATTAGACTGTATTACACGTGCGTGGAACTGCCGTGTGGCCCTGTTCTCCTGTGACCTACCGACAAAGCCCCCAGGCTCTCAGTCTGACAGGGTCTCCTGCAGCACAATGCCTGGTAATCCATATAAGTATATTTATTCCTTCACCTTTGGGCTCCTAACTCTGCCAGATCATCTTAAACTTTCTCAGCCAATGGAAAAATACAGGTTTGTATACTAGGGAATTCTGAGCCCTTGCCTCAAACGTGCTTCCTGGAAGATCTGACCTCTCTCCGTGAATGATACCAGCAGTCTGTACAGATCCAACAGCTCAGTGAGCAGTTACATTAGGTGGCTGAGTAGGGTGTGCATCCCCTTGCTGCTCAGTAATGCTGATTGCTTGCTGGTGTGTCTGATAAGGCACATCAGCCATGGAAGCTGCTGATCTGGAGACACATCTGCCATTAAAATTTTAAGTGCCTATTTTGTGTTCGTGATGATGTTTATTCACTTGAGCAAAACCATGGAATGCAGGAGGACCCCTGCTCTCTGTTATAGACAGGATTACATTCTGACCCCTAAATTACTATATGTAATATTGCTATATGTATTTTGCTATATGTCAAGCACCAACATTTTTGTATTTGTCATAAGGGCTACTATCAGGATAGGTACGTTCTGTCCAAGATAATTCAGCACAGTGCCAATGTGAAAGCTCTTATAGAAGTCTTCATTATAATATTTTGGTGACTATCCTGCTGCAAAGATCAGTAAAGCAGCGCATCGGCTCAGTTTCCTGAACTCATTGAAAATATGACAAACGTCCTATATTATCTTTTTAATTAAACCAAAGTAAACAAATCCAGTATTGGTTGGATCAGAAATAGATACAAGCGTAAAGTCTCTACTGGAGGTAGACAAGAATTATTTGACTAAATATTTTCAATTAAATGTTAGAGATTGATTATAAAGATTGATTATAGAATAGAATAAAATCATAGAACTAGAACGTAGATACAGCTGTGTAAACACAGCTGTGTTAAGAAACCATACAATCGGCATGTTGCAATTGGGATAGAAATTAACTGTATGGATTGTATCAAACAGAATTCACAAAAGAAGCCGAGATGACCCTGAAACCAAGCAAGGCCTGAAACCAGCAAGGGAGAATTCTACGAAGACAGAAGAATAGAAAGAACTTAATAAATGATGTACTTAAAGGAACAGAACAGTTGCTTAGAAACTTATGAAGATTCCAGACTTGATGTAATTCGTTTAATAAATGTATACAAACTGGTCTAATGAGTTGAACTTTGCCACTCACAGAGGTGATGGCCCAACTCTGAGTTGTGAATAAAGCAATACCTAGTGTAACCCACTCGTGTGAGGATAAAATCTTTAACAGAATTTGGCGACCCATATGGGACACTAGGACACAAGAGATGGATACTCAGGATCTTTTCTGGGAACACCCAAGACCAACGCTCAAAGTGCCAGCACAAAACAAAAGGACTAGGTGAGTCTGAGAGCTTTTGGTCTCGAGTGTGTTCAGAATGATTGCTGAGATTTTCTCTTGTGTTTAAATTTTGCTTGAAGTATTTGATATGGGAATTACACCCAGCGTCGAAAGGGGGACGCCCCTTGCTGAGGTTTTAGAAAACTGGAGTAAGATACCTTTGTCTCAGACTTTGAAGAAAAAGAAATTGATATTATTATGTCAGGAGGAATGGCCATTTCTCACTAGAACTAGAGGAGGGGGACCTATAGATGTGTAGCCCCCTATGGGAAGTTTTAAGATACATGTTAAAATTATTCACAAAAATTTTAGAAGATACAGGAACTGAAGATATTGATTATTGGTATATTTGGTATAATTGGGCCCAACAAAGAAGAAAACCTGCAGGTAATCATAATAATGCAGGTCGATTATCACTCTCTGCTCCCTTTGCTCCCTCTGCTCCGGAGGCAGATGATGATAATTCTACCTCAAAAGGGACTGGAATGTATCCCATGAAATTGGATTACATTCCAAACCTTAGGGCTGGACCAGGAGCCCCGCCAGAGGTCCCTGCAACCCAAGCCATGGTAAGACATGAACCTTGGAAACAAGGAGATTTAGTAGCTTGGCAAGCAAAAATGCCAAGACTATGACATGATGCAGAAAAATATGCTCAATTATTATCTGGCATCATAACTGATTATTTTCCTAATTGGAATGATGTAAGAACTCTCCTCCAAGAATTATTCCAAACAGATGAAAGAGAAAAATTTGATGGAAGGAGTGAAAAACAACAGAAGCAAGAAGAGGAGAAACTGAAAGCAGAGAGGAAGAGAGAACGTAAAGAAAAAGAAAGAGAAATCAGCTTGCTCACTGCAGTGATTGCTCAGAATTATAACCAAAGAGGAAGAGGCCGGGGATTTCCCCAAGGAGGAATCAGAGGAAGAGGCCAAAGAAGCAGATGTCTTCCTCCCCCTGTTTCCCCTTATTTTAACACTCCTGAATATTTTTATTGTGGTAATTTAGGTCATATACAGCGTGCACGCCCCTTGAGACCAGTGACTTCGGCAGTCAAAGTTAGAAACTACGGAGAAAGACCTCCCAGACCTCACTCACAGTAATTGATGGAAGTGGTTGGAGTTAAGGTAGATCATAACATTCACGTCACAGCAAAGGTAAATGGTATTTTTGTCTATTTTCTAGTAGATACGATAGCAACTATATCATTATCAAACTTTTTTTGTTCCACAATTATCAGGAAAAAAAATAAAAGTATATGGAGTGGTGGGAGGTAAGGAATTACCCCTTTCACTTCCCCTTCCGGTGGTATTGGGAGGAAAAACGACTTGGGGAAAGTTTGTTGTCTCCCCTGAAACACCTGTGTCTTTGCTGAGACAGGATTTGTTGCAAGAATTTGGCACTTGTATATCTTTAACTCCAACTGGTATCCAATTAATAGTAATTGTCATGTCTTTATTCAAAATACCAGAAAATAAAAAAGAAGGAAAAAAGGTCCCTGAGGAACTCTCTGATATTCCTCATGAATTATGGAGCACTTCTGGAGATGAAGTAGGGCTGTTAAAATCAGCTGAACCTGTGGTAATCCAAACAAAAGGAGGGACACCTCCTTCCATTCGACAATATCCAATAGTTTCAGAAGCAATTCCTAGTATTGGTAAACAAATTGATAAATTCTTAAAAGAGGGAATTCTAAAAGAATGTAGGAGCCCTTACAATACCCTAATTTTACCTGTAAGTAAAGACAGGTTGACAACAACGGAGACCCTGAATATAGGTTTGTTCAAGATTTATGAACAGTTAATGAGCATGTCATTGCACCTCATCCAGTTGTTCCAGACCCGAGTTTGATATTAACTCAAATACCTCCTTGGAGCCAGTATTATACTGTGCTTGATTTAACAGGAGCCTTTTTTAGTATACCAATAGCAGAACTAAGTCAACATATTTTTGCCTTTACGTGGCAAGAGAAACAGTTAACCTGAACACAATTTCCGCAAGGTTTTACTAGTTCACCCACTATTTTCTCTCAGATTTTGAAAAATTATTTACAAGATTTAAATTTTCCCTGTTTGTCTGTTTTGATACAATATGTGAATGATCTTTTACTTGTGAGTAAGACGAAAGAAAATTGTATACATGATAATAAATATTTGTGTTGTCAATTGGTGCAGAAGGGTCATCGAGTCTCTCCATCCAAACTGCAGTTTTGCCAGACTAAGGTTAAAGTACCTGGGATTTTTATTAAGTCCGGGAAAAAGAGAAATTGATCCTGAAAGAGTTAAAATAATACAGGAACTGCCAAGACCTACCACTAAGAAGCAGTTAAGGGGATTTTTAGGGCAAGTTGGATTTTGCAGACCTTGGATCCCTGGATTTAGTGAAATAGCAAAACCGTTGCATGAAGCAGCTAGGAATGAGGAGGTGGAACCTATAGCATGGGGATCTGAAACAGAAAAAGCTTTTTGGACACTAAAGAATGCATGATTGAATGCCCCAACATTAGCACTCCCTGATTGTACCAAACCCTTTAACCTTTATTGTGATAAGATAAAGGGAACAGCCAGAGGAATTTTAGTTCAAACTTTAGAGCTTCATGAAAGACCAGTAGCTTATTTTTCAACTACATTAGATCCTGTAGTAAAAGGAACTCCGTTTTGTATCCGAACAATTGCAGCTACAGCTGAGATGATAGAAAAATCTAGGTCAATTGTTTTAGGACATGCACTAACCGTATGCATACCCCATGAGGTGGAAATTTTGTTAAAACAATATGCTGAAAAGTCTCTTTCACCCCAAAGAGCACATCATTATGAACTGGTACTGTTGCCACACTGTTACCTTTGCCAACTGATGGTGAAAAAGATACTTATGACTGTACACAAATTTTAACATTTACTAGGAAATCTCAAGATGACATAACAGATCAACCACTTGATAACCCGAAGATGAGTCTTTTCACAGATGGATCATCATATTATGATAAAGAATGATGGGTTGTGGGTTTTGCCGTGACGACAGAAACAACGGTATTAATTGCTGGACCTCTACCTTTGTCTCTGGGAGTGCAAGGTGCAGAAGTTGTCGCACTAACAGAAGCAGCCACGTATGCAAAAGGAAAAAAAGTGAACATTTATACTGACTCAAAATATGCTTTTGGAGTGTGTCATGCAACAGGTGCCCTCTGGACAGAGAGAGGATTTCTAACTTCAGCAGGAAAAATGATTGCTCATGGAAAGCAGATAAAAGATTTACTGGAGGCGATTCAATTGCCGACAGCTTTAGCTGTAATATGTATTAAAGCTCACACAGAAAAACAAGATGCCGTCTCAAGATGTAACCACTTGGCTGATCAAGCAGCCCGAGCAGCTGCTAGGCTTTGTAACCTTCTTATGGCTGCACTGCAAACAAAGGAAGAATGGACAAGCCCACCAGACATGTACCAACTCTGAGAATCCTTAAATGAAGATGAACGATCCTTATGGGAATGACTAGGAGCTCAGAGGCAAGGAGAGCAATGGATTTTGAACAATAAACCTCTGTTGCCAAAAAGGTATTTATTACCCTTAACCCATTGGTTCCATGAGAAAACTCATGGAGGACCGGAGAACATAGCCTCCTGAATCCAAAGACTGTGGGCAGCACCAGGAATTTACGCTGCAGCACGAAGCGTTTGTGAGAATTGTAAACTCTGCAAGCAGTATGCTACATTGTGAATTAACCTGTCATAAGGTAAAAGGCCTCCGGCCACCTTTCCTTTTCAAAAGCTCCAAATTGATTATGCTGAGATGCCTAAAACTCTGGGTTATGCATATTTGTTAGTGGTTGTAGATCAGTTATCCAGATGGGTAGAAGCTTTCCCAACAAGAAAAAATGATTCAAAATCAGTAGTTAAGATTTTGTTAAAAGAATTAATTCCACGATATGGCGTTCCAGAAATAATTAACTCAGATAGGGGAGCACACTTTACGGCAGCTATTTTGGTTCAAATATATCATGCTTTAGGAATTAGACAACAATTACACACCCCTTATCATACAGAGTCCTCTGGACAAGTAGAAAGGATGAATAGAACTATTAAAGAGAAGTTAGTTAAGGTTTGTAAACAAACTGGATTAAAATGGCCAGAAGCTTTGAACTTAGTTTTATGGGATATTAGAAACACTCCAAGACAACCTGTAGGAATGTCCCCTGCAGAAATTCTTTTTGGTAGAATTCTTGTCATTCTGGGAACTTATGTTCCGGCAAAAACTAGCCTTTTGGATGGAGATGAGCAAATCACTCAATACCTTTTGTACCTCCAGGATTCTTTTTCCCAGATGAGAAACCATGCTTATTGGTATCAAGGTATATCTCCTGAAGTCCAGGTATTCTTTGTTGTAATAATCGTTGTTTGTTTGTCTGTAATTTCTCAATGTATACTAACTTGTTTAATGTCAATCAGTAAGAAGTATCAAAAAAAATTTTGAAATATAGTAATTAGTAATTGCAGGGATGCAATAAAAACAAAAGGAGGGAATGTTAGAGATTGATTATAAAGGTTGATTATAGAATAGAATAAAATCATAGAACTAGAACGTAGATACAGCTGTGTAAACACAGCTGTGTTAAGAAACCATACAATCGGCATGTTGCAATTGGGATAGAAATTAATTGTATGGATTGTATCAAACAGAATTCACAAAAGAAGCCAAGACGACCCTGAAACCAAGCAAGGCCTGAAACCAGCAAGGGAGAATTCTACGAAGACAGAAGAATAGAAAGAACTTAATAAATGATGTACTTAAAGGAACAGAACAGTTGCTTAGAAACTTATGAAGATTCCAGACTTGATGTAATTCGTTTAATAAATGTATACAAACTGGTCTAATGAGTTGAGCTTTGCCACTCACAGAGGTGATGGCCCAACTCTGAGTTGTGAATAAAGCAATACCTAGTGTAACCCACTCATGTGAGGATAAAATCTTTAACATTAAAAAGAAGGCATTGTTAGAGCTAAAACATTTTGTAGAAAAGAAACACTTTAATAGACTTCTTGTTTAAGAGAAATGGAAAAATCTCTATGGATATTCAAATAGCTTATGCTGTTTTTCAAAACACAGAAAATACTATTTTTGATTAGAATTTCCTTTTATATCTGAAGACATAAGTTTATAACATAAAATAAGGATAACAAATTTAAATATTCCAAAATCATTTAAATTAAATATTTCCATTTTCCTGACTGTATTTTTTCCATAATATAAATTCATTAATGTTTTCAAGTGTCCAAACTGCATTAGGATAAAGATAGTATTTAAATAGTGAATATTTATAAGATGGGAAAATAATTTCCTGTCCTGCTGTAAAGAAATTGCTTTTATTGCTTGGCTTGGTTTTAAACCATATACAAAATCATGGTTTTATTCACTTTAACTAATGCATCAGCAAATAAGAACTCTATCTCCACAATCATGCCTTTTGTGGAAAAAACATTACATGCAGGGGAAAAAATAGTCACAAATGCAGAACTGTTTCATTTCCAGCAGGTGAATTGCCTGTAGAGTATCTTATACACAAAAAGCCTTTTAAATTGGTTCTCTTTTGCCCTTGTGTAAAATGCACAATCGTTGAAAAAAAGTTGAGGGGGATAATGACAGGCAGGCTAAGCATACTGCAATTGGCAGGAAAATTTCTTTTCCAAACCCAACATATTTGGCAGGCAGGTCTTTGGACCACACATATTAGCTGGCATTTATACTGGAAATCAGAAGAGTGTTCTTGTAACAAGTATAATCTTTTACATTCTGTCAGAGCACACAATATTTATCCTGTACAGCCCAATCATCCATTTCTGTTAATATTTCCTGAGAGTTAGCTGGAGACCCAATTGGTAGACATAGCAACATTAAAGCCAAGTAGAAGCACTAACGAAAGAGCTGAAAACAACAATAGAAGGAGAAAATACACAGTTTTACTAGTGAAAAGGCACAACTGAGTTTTCAAATCCTTCCTGGTTCACAGAATAGCATGAGAAATTTAGATTTTCAAAATACAAGACAAATTCCCTGACATCCATAAGTCAATACTTATTCATGTAAATCACCCCAAAGTTCTCAGCTGGAAATTTCCCACACGATGGTAAGGAGCTCTATAAAGACTTGGTGGATTAAGCACATGGATTTTTAATCATGCCATATCTGTCTAAATCCATACAGTAATTTGTGTCCAACATGCTATTCTCACCCTCCAAATCAAGCCTTTTCCCTCCAAATTTGTTTTGTTTTTTTTTTTCATCTTTTCACTACCGTCAAAAAAAGATTTCCATACTGGGGTCTCCCACCATGCTGTCTGCACTTGACAGTGTGCCACACACACAGTTTTGTACAAGTCATAAGCCTACACTATTCATAAGCTCTCCAAACTTAAATTCAGATACAGCAGATATTTTTCCTTGCTTCTGCTTTCATATTTAGTAAGATAATAAAAAAAAAATCAGCAGAGATTAAAATGAAAAATCATAGAAATATAATTGCAGCCAGATGAAGACTGGAAGGAAAACTTCCCTTCAAGAACATCTAAACAATCACCATCCAGGTCTAAGCCCAGATGCTAAGAAGTGACTGCATCTTCTACCCCCAATTTTTACTTCCATTGACGTGATTAAGAGGGTAGTGTCTGTTTGTTACAAGTCTTCCCTATTTCCATTGCTCCGGTGTTTTGACGTGTATATTAAATGACTGAACTTAGGTGTACAAAGCAAATCACCAAAGATGGGCCAACATGCGCTATGTGCGCACAGTAACATGCATGAACATTGGAATTAGGAGGTGTGGACAGTGAGACTCCTGCTGTGCCCTTGAAAAGGTGATCCACAACTCCTGTGTGAAAACAATTTGTTGACCTTTTTTATATGATGAACCTTTGGGGTTTTCCCACTGAACTCACAAATGTTCAAAGACTATGGTATTTACTGCAGGTACTTAAGCATTCTTGAGTAAACATGGTCACAATGCACGTATCACTTTGGGTACTCAGACTTGACATAAGACTTCCTACTTTTGGGGAAAGGCTGTCAGCAAATCAGCCAGATTCTGTTGCAGAGTAAGCTTAAAGTCTAAGACTCAAACCCGTGTTAAAATATATTGGAGTGGGACTTACGTATGCCAACATTTTACTTTCACACTGTTACGTAACTTCGTGCAGTTAATGTACTGCTGCAAATCAAATTCATGCAATTGTGCTACTTTTTTTTCATTCTAGGTAATAGTTTTTGTAACAAGTTAAAAGAATTCAGCTGATAGTAATGAACTTTAAAACCTCTGTGTTAAATAGTTAGAAAATAATGTCTAATGCTTGCTGACAGTAGTAACAAGACTCACCCTTTTTAAGATGAGAGAAAAAAGCACTCCATACACTTTGCAAGACTAACAGGAAGCCAGCTTGTTTTGTTGTCTAAGATATTGTTTAAAGAATCCCAAAAACATAGAAATGTAAATATGGCCAGTAAGAGCAGAAATGCAAATAGTGGTAAAACTAGTGGGGAGAGTCAATAAATAAATATAGCAGGTAGGATTTTGTTTGCAAGGCCACCGCATGGGGTCAGAAAGAAGCAAAGTATAGAAATTCCTGGGCTAACTGCATACTGTCAGGTAGTGCTCGTCATTATTGCACAGACAACACAGGGATCTTTATCTGTAACTTAGGAAGGATTTTAAGTAACATATTACTCCATTTTTTGACAGGAAGGTAAAAATGCTCTCAAAACAAACATTCTCTGTGTAAAGTCTCTATGACCATCTGTGCTGAATTTCTCACACGAATTATTTGTCCTGTAGCTCAGAGTTCTCCAGGTCAAAGGCTGAACAGTGCTAAGTTGTGAGCTAGAACAAGTAAACAGAAAAATTATTCTCAATGCTAAGATGTGAGAGTCCAGTCAGATCTCTGATTTAATTCCATTAACTTTTGTGGAATTTACATTTGTTAAGTAGATATAGCTACTGGATTTCAAAACAAAGACTCTGGTATATCATGGCACTGCTTAACCTAACAGTCTGACAAAGCAATGTTAAAGGAGATCTTCAGCTTTAACTAGAAACCACAAAAAGTAAAGCAAAGTGAAACGTGCTTTGAGGAAAATAAAGGAAAAAACCCAGAAAGGTATGCAGAAAACATAAGCCACTGAACTAAATAACCCTTACAGCACTTGACTGAACTGAGTATAGCTGTCGTTTTGTCTCTAACTCCTGGTGAGAAAGTTACCAAAATTTTAGCAGAATAAGAAGAGGTTCAAAATACAAGTGCTGGGCTGGAAAACAAATCTGTTACTTGCAGATGACAGGGGAAAAAAAAAAAAGAAAGAGCTAACATCTGGTGTTACTTGATATGGTTGCGTGCATCAATGTTGTTACTACTTAGCTAGAGGAACAGATTCAACGCTTACTTATTGAGAAGGTATTTGTGCTCCTGACAGTAGTGTGCGCTCTCATAGCCAGGTTTATTAGACATCACAGGAACTTATGAGAACACAAAAGTTAAAAATGAAAGAGCAGTCAACTAGAAGAGGGAGTCAAATAACCCCACAAACCCAAGAATTAGTTATCTGAAATGTAAATGTAGGAGCATTTAAATAAAATCTGACTCAGCCACCCTTTTCCTACCAATGCATCTCAAATGGGGCAGAGCCCAGGTAGTACGCCTGGTGTTGTACTCCCCCACTCCAGTACATTAGTATTATTTGTTACAGTCCTGAAAGTCAATTTTTCCCTTCTTTGTCATGGTTACAAACAGCACTGGTACAGTGCAGCGATAGGTGTGTCTATACCCATTGGACTGGATAACCATAAAATTGTTTCCTTAAGGCAAGCAACTTGACCAGAACTGCAAGAAAGCATTCTTACTGCTCACGTATAAATACAGTACTCCTATGCCGTACGTACAGCACTCCATTTTCTAAAGCTTCCATGCAATTTCCTTGCACCTGTTGTGGCTATCTTACAGCCAACAAGTAAATACAAATGTATTAAAGAAAAATTATATACTTTGGTGTTTGATCTTTGAACCAAAGTCCCTCTTCATTTAAACAAGGTCCCCACTGAGGCTAGCTGAACAAGAACTCCTAGAATTATCTTCCTTTGCCTTTCATCTTGTTCTAAGAGGCCTTGTTACAACTGCCTTCCAACAGATACTGATTAACCTTATTACATAAAATCAAAAATTCATGTTAGCACACCTAGTGCTGATTTAAACAGCTGCAATTCATTAACAATAGCTTTAGGAAGTCAACCATTGGTGTGTGACAAATTAATATATCCCGTTCTAATTTCAATACCATTCTTTATCATCAAAGATATAAAAATTTTGGCCCTGGAAAAAATGTTATTTTGTATTTCACTATATATATTTTTACTGAGGAACAAACAGATCTAGAGAGTTAAAATGTAAACAAAAAAATATACAACAATCATTACTTTACCCTAACCATGATCCCAGTTTAAAAAGTCAGCCTTATATTCAGGTGCACCTAATGTGAAAGGGAAGAATTAAGACTTCATTGATTATGAACACATCAATACCTCTGTTATGAGAGGAGTTTCACCAGCACTCTCTCATGCACATTTCACAGCCAGACTGAATGCTAGTGTGAATGGAATTACAGATCAAAGATACATCAAAACTTACCTATTGTTCTTACTGGTTTTTTTTTCTGTTTCTTTTTATTTTTCCCCCCCCACCCCCAGGATCTTTAAAAAATAGTTTTGGAAGAAAGAAAAAACACTATATACTTATTCCTTCCATAAAATCTGAATTTATGAAAGCTCAAGACTTAAAAAGCAAAACCACTCAGGGATGCTTCAATGCATCTTGCTGGATCTAAATGCTCTTTCACATACTATTATGCAACATTCAAGAGGAACGTAGAAATACAGGTGAAGTAATTAAACAGTGCTTCAAACCTGTCTTCCAGCTCTTGAACGTATCTTCTAGTTCACTGGCAGCCTGCCAGTGCCTGCAAGGAGATTATGGAGGAGACCAAGTGAGGCCCCTCAACACTGGTGTATAGGAGGAGAGTGAGAGGCAGTTGGGGTAAGCTGAAACAAGAGAGGCTCAGGATGGCTGTAAGGAGGGAATTCTCACTGTGAAGCAGTCAGGTAGGGGAGCAAGTCCCCCAGGGAGTCCATGCCATCTCTGTCCTTGGAGGTTTTCAAGAGTGAACAAAGCCCTGAGCAATCTGGTCTGAGCTGATGGTTAACCACATTTTGAGGCTGGACTAGATATCTCTGTAATCCTAAAGTTTGCAGTAAGATGCTATGATGACAAAGTTCTTCCTTTGCAGATGTAAAGATCATATCAAAGTATTCTTTCCATACATAATTCAGCTGGTCAAAAGAGGGGATAATCCTGCAGTATTTAGCATTGGTATAGCCTTACCTTGAGCACTGTGTGCAGTTCTGGGCCTCACAATTTAAGAAGGAGGTTAAGATCCTTGAATGTGCCCAGATGAAGGCAACAAAGCTGGTGAAAGGGCTGGAAGTAATGTCCTGTGAGGACTCTGGGTTTCTCTAGTTTGGAGAAAAGGAAGCTTATAGGCAACGTCATTGCTCTCTGCAGCTGCCTGAGGAGGGGAAGTGGAGAGGGATGTGCTGACGTCTTCTCCCTGGTATCCAGTGATAGGACGCATGGGAACGGTTCAAAGCTGCGCCAGGGGAGATTTAGGCTGGGCCTTAGGAAGCATTTCCTTACCAAGAGGGTGGACAAACACTGGAACAGGCTTCCTAGAGAGGCGGTCGATGCTCCGACCCTTTCAGTGTTTAAGAGGCATTTGGACAAAGCCCTTAATAACATGCTTTAACTTTTGGTCAGCCTTGAATTGGTCAGGCCGTTGGACTAGATGATCATTGTAGGTCCCTTCCAACTGAAATATTCTATTCTATTTTAATTCAAAAGGCCAGAAATCCTCCTGATCTTAGCTAGATCACTGGAGTAGTACAATGAAGACACACCAGCTTGTACAGCAAACTTCACCCAAAGGAGTGGTTTAATTTAGCACCAGATCTGATTACTTTTGCTTTCCCAGCTCAAATTACCAGATATCCATTTTCAGATAGCTCATACCAAACAGTCCTTAGCACAAGCCCAGAGTGAGGCTTAAGTAATAATAAGAAAAATTAATCATTCTGCTTCGTGCGCTTCCGTATGTAACTACTATTACAGATTTGAACTGAAGGCAGTTACACAATGTATCTACACATTTCTCTCCTGTGCCTTCAGTGTCAGCCTTCATTAACAGAATCCAAGAGCATTGACTGTGTTTTATTTCAGCTGCAAACATACTCTGTTTTGGGACTGAGTGAGTCCATTCATGTCAGGGAGCTGCATAATTATCCTGGAACTGTAACAGAAAATGGAATCTTAAAGTGCCAAGAGGACAACAGGCAACTGACACATCCACGTAACTGTATTACCTATGGTCACTTCAACTTAGAATAAGTGTTTTTCCTCTCAAATACACCTTCCTGCCAAAGACAGCTGATTATTTATTTGCCTAGAATTCTTCAGTGTACATTGTATATCATCTTGCTCATGTGCATAAGCTACTGCACTGATACTTTGAAATCCTAGAGAGAGAAAAAGATAAAATAATTACTATAGAAACAAATACCCCTCACAAGTGCATAAACTGCAGAATTATCATTTCTTCTCATTCATGCATGTACAGATTGGCTATGCAAACACAGGAGTAGATGTTTATTCATAATGGTTCTGCACAAGCTGCTGTTAAATAAGCTCTAGAGAAATAGTGAAGCTGAAGTGCTTTAAGAAAATCTCAGGTATTGTGTATTTTATGTCTCTGTAGAGCTGTAATGGTAATGGCTACTAGAGAATGGTACAGAGCAACCAGATCTCTCCTGAATATTTCATCAAAGATGTCCATCTCAAAGTTCTTAACAAATTTGGGACAACTATGTTAAATTCATTTATAAATTAGACTCTGTGAAATATATTTCAGAACACTCGCTCTGCCTAGTTGCCTAAATAAAAAAAACCAACACACACAGTACTGTGCAAAACTGAGTCTAGAATTATTATTTGTATTAATGGCTAGTATTCTTCTGCTTGTCTGATAAGCATGTGGCTACTCATAGGCTGAAAAGAAACCATTTACCCTACATTTTTTTGCTACTTATTCCACTTTGGTGAAATAAAATTAGGAGATTAATCTGGTGCAATGGAAAATGAAAGCCAAGGAAGACATTTAGACTAGTAAAATTTTCAGAAGTGGGTACAGGTCTTTGAGAGTTTGCACTAATCACTCCAATCTTTTTTCATTGCTAAGCTTCAATTAGCGCCTCAGGAGAAAGCAATTCATTGCAAGATTTTCATCAGGGGATACTTGCCCTTTTCTTCTCACATAACTGCAAAGCTAACCAGTGTACTAATTTCTAGCAGGCGCTGCCTTTCAGCCTCTACACAGAGCAGACAATGGCTACTGAACTAAAACATCAGTTTGCTAACCAATTATTAATTAAAACCCACCTCTTAGCAATTTATAAGATAAATAAGAAGCTGTATTATGTCAAAAGAGTATCATGATGATGAAGTTGAAACCACCCAGCTTTACCATCGTATGATTATAATGAAACACAAATCTAGATGCTATACAATTGAAAGAAAAGGGATATCATCAGAACAGAAGGATCCAACAGGGTTAAAATATTGCTTCATTCTTATAAAATCATATTTTAGAGCTTCTCTTGGGATACGTATTCCGGGTTCTGACTGCTTATATTCAGGATTTTTTTAGATCAAAAAAATATGCAAGCAATTAGCAAATTACCACTGCAATTATATGCATGGGAATTTGAAGGCAAAATGCAGCCAGAAACAGTATATCTTTATTTCCATCTTCAAAAGCAAAAAAGGGTTTTCTACAGTGCTAGACAAGCTTGTATAAAAGACCTGCAGCAAAATCAATATTGCTGATCAATGTTCTGCTAAAAATTTATTTTTCAGAAGACTGTCATTGATGTAAGCCTTCCTTTACCAAGAAGCACCTTCAAAGTACAATGAGAAAAAGTAATAAATGAACACATCTTGCAAAGTGAAGTAGTTCATCTTGCTTGTTGTGAAGAAAAATAAGGTTTCTTTTCAGTAGCTAAGCAAAAGGATCAGCATGGACCTAAGTATGCTACTGAATGTCAAGAAAGAATATTGAAATACCAGAGTGTGCCCTGTGCAGGCAGCCACAATGGTGCACCAATGCTTTTTCTTACAACAATTATTACCATCAATGTAAAACTAAGTCTTTGAGAGCTAACCAGCGTACGTTTTCATAACACCACCATAGGTAACAACACATGGAATTATCATCTGCTGAATCTCTTACCACAATTAGAGAGAATCTGGCACTCAGTTTCTAACAGTATGGTGTCCTAGAAATGCATGTGGACTTTTAATACTATAGAAAGCATTCAAGTACTCATCTTCCATGTCTTTTGGGAAAGACTCTCAACTCTTACTGCTCCCTGCATTCAGTCCATTCCTATAGGAATGGAGCATAACACGCATGGGCAGATTCCAGCATATTTGAGATATTTCATTCCATGTCCATTCCATACCACTGTGGGAATCTGAACACATTTTGCACACGAAGGGAGCATATGGGCCAGTTTTCTTTCACTCTTTTTTTTTTATTTTTCCCCAAGAGCATCTCCTAGGGAGAACAGCTTTGTGCATACTGCCGTTCAGAACAGTCCGTGCCAGCAAGAAAAGATGACACCAAGGGAAGAGTTGTTTACTGCCATATAGAAAAGATTTCAAATGGAGCCTCTTTTAATGGAAGCAATCTTAACAAATATCAGCCACATTATCTAAACTGACAAAAGCATGGCCACAAAATTACTGAATTTAGTAACACATTTCTTGGAGATTAAAAATTAATTGGCAGATGCCAAAGGAAAACAAATGTGACGTGGCATATTGCATCTCTTTATGACAGACGGTTTCAAATGGATTAGTGAGGTGAGTGCTGAATTTCTCAGTTGTGGTTAGTATTTAACCTCCAGTCAGCAGACACCTCTAAGATTTTTACACCTGAGTGGTAAAGAGGCCTACCTAATGGAACTGTTTGAAACACTGCTAATTTGAAAAGTATCTTCCAAATGAAAAAATTAATAGATATTGGGAAGGGGGGAAAGTAGAGAGACCTTGTCACAATTCTAGTATGGAATTGCATATTCAATACCTTTTCCCCTCTGAGAAGCTGTGATGAGGACACATACACAGACTACATGAGCTCATACTATACTATGTCAGTCAAATGAAGAAAAAGAACAGGATCAGCAAGATACTTAATTTTTTCCCTTCATTTCTAGATAATTTTAAAATGGTAGAAGCTCACTTTTCCATGAAAAAAAAGGCCTAAAACAAAAGAAAGTTCATCTACAATAATGAATCTTGTCACTGCACTTAGGATATCATAAAAGTTGCTTGATATAACCAGCAGACATGGCATGTCTTCAATATCTCCAAATTTTCACAGCTCATTTGGCTAAGCAGTTACAGGAAAGTGCACCACTTTACAGTAGACATAACCTTTCAGACACTAAACTATTGTCCACCTTGCATTTCTCCAAAAAATGGAAAAAAACTTTTCCTGGTAACACACTCTTATATCGTAGCTATTTCCACAGTATCTGGGTCACGGAGGGCCTGCATAGGCCACAGATAACTCCATGGTATATCCTAATCTTTGAAGAGTGTAGGGAGTATTCATTATTGTCTCATAAACTAGGAAGAAAGAGATTAAGAAACAAATGACTCTTAAAAAAAAAGTTTATGATGAGAATCATATATCTCTTTTGGTTTCAGAATTCTTAAAGAGAATAATTCAAAACATTTTCAGGTTTTTTGCTAATAGACCAATAATTGATTCATGCTGCGGTAACCACAGACAGAAAATACCATCACTAGACCTTGCCTGCAGCAAGCCAACTATAAGCAGCTGAAACACAAATGGTCTTGGAAGAACCTCTGCCCCAGTCATACACTTTCCATGCTTAAAATTCATCTTTCTGAAGTGTATTTGAGAACTAATGACGAACATGCCACAACCAGCTGCATCCTATTTCACATGTTGCTGACTGCAAATCCACACAGGCCTTAATACCGCAGTCACCATTCTGTTCTGTTCCAGGGCAACGAGAGGGAACCTATATCTTTGTCTTCATTGTGGGCTGGGCTATACACTGTATGAATCAAATGCCCCTAAGGGTTTTTTTCTTGACAGAAAGGGGTAAGAAACTCCTTAATATTGCATTAATACTGGCAATTAATTTGTGACAAAATGAAAAATTGACACTCTAATTCACACTGCAGTCCATATATCTATCTGTCCACCTCTCTTTACAAATTCTTTACAGGAAGTATTAATTTCCATGAAAAGCTGTCACATAAACTGTTATATAATGTACTTTTGTAACTTTTGGAGAACAAAAAATATACATGTATTAATATACATAAACACATACATAAATATAATATATAAAAATATTCCATATATGTTTAGATATTTTATATAATATATATTTTGATGTAAATATAATATACTTCTTGATTATTGGCAACATCCACAGCATTTGCCACATTTGCCTTTTGTGCTTTGTTTCAGCATACCCCAGGTAGACATTGAAGAGGTAAAATAATTAGCCAAACTGGAATACATGGTGATTATCCCAAATGGCACTTAGAATTTTGCTCTAGTAAACGTTATTAAACCCTCAATGACTTCAAGAAGTAAGGGGAGGGGGAATGGACAGAACAGAGTTTGAAGCTGTTTTCATTAGGCAAACTAACAGCTCTTGGTTCCAATTTCATCCCAAACTGCCATAGAGATTAATATTTTGCTTTCAAAGCCACATTTTTACAAGAGATTATGTTTTCCTCTGAAAACAGAAGAGCTCCATTCAAAGACATTCCCATTTGTTGTTGTCAGATTTTGCCTAACTGGGCTGAGAGCCTACTGCAGCTCTGCGGATCTGTGACCTGCACTTCACACCCTCCAGGCACCATAAATAACTTCCATGGAAACAGCGCTTAAGGAGATATCTGCAAGTCAAGAAGTTATCTATAGCCTTTCTGTTAGATTCATGTCTTTTATTTTTTCTGCTCCATTTCTCAGTTAAACCAACATTAAATACATTTATTTTATAAAATACTTGCACAACTAAAGTTATAAAAGAAATTAAAGATATGGGGGGGGAAAAATGAAGGAGATTCCTACTCCATAATAAGTATGTATCTATCTATAGATTGTTGCGGCACGGGCTCAGTGACTTGACCAATATGATCCATAACAGTCAACTTTATTAGCAGAGAATCTGGATTATATAGACAGCACACAGACAGCACTCGGTACAGCACTCAGTTATGATTGGTCACTATTCATAAAACATCTATTAATAGAACACCTGTTTACCCGCAGCCGGCCTTGGGGCATCTGTTTATCCACAGCCGGCCTCTCGATGGCCTTGAGGCCTATGCTGCTACAGACAGATCACGTCCATATTCAGACTGTCTGGGTTACTCACAATATGTCCCTGTTTTTCCAGAAATCCCACAAATTCCCCTTTTTGTTTTTGAGCAACCCAGATACCATTAAACATCTTCTTAACCACCTTTATGGCACAACTTATCAAACATCCAAAAATGCATAGCATGGTCAGAATCGTAACCAAGATCACTATTCCCTGTTTGACCAGATCCGACAACCACCCACAGATGCTCAGGTGACTCAGCCAGTCTGACAACTCCGACTCTACCTTAATAGCGTTCAGATTTTGTTGTAACTTGCTTAACTGCTTGTGGATCAACTTTGAGTGGTCCGACAGATTCATGCAACACATGCCATCTAAGTCTTCACACCCGTGATCGTGCGCTAAAAGCAAAAAATCAATTGCCACTCTATTTTGTAATACTGCATGTCGTACGCTATCCATATCTTGAGTCAACTCTGATATCATTTCTGACATTATATTTATTTCCTTAGCTACTAAACACGCTAGCCTCCCTATATCCATTAAAGCCTTTGAAGCAGCTCCCCAAGGTAATAATAGTGACAATGCCACTCTTCCTGCTCTGTCATAGAGTGATAAGTTCCCATCGCACTGTGGCGTCAATTTTCTAAGCGCTCATTTTGCCCTTGTACTATTTTTCAGGATACTCATGGGTGGGGCAAACATAATTAATTTCCCAAAATAACATGGTCCCCCTATGGCTCGCTTTGGAATGCCTTGCCATGCTCTGTCTCCGCAGATCAAAAAATACCCTGGGGGGATGGTTTTAGCTGAATCGTTTACCCATACGCTTATTTTCGGATTCTTTATCCCTGCTCCTGCTGACCCGTTGCAATAGTTGTCCTTGTTTTTGTAATTGTAAGCTGGTTTCAACTCATTTTTCTTGCCTAATTGCACTTGTCGACTGGTCACATTGGTCCACCCTATCCAATCAAACCTACGATAATGGCTAGTTCCCATAAAAGTGCCTCCAGCAAAATGGAAGCAAGATTCATTCCCAAACATGGATCCAAGGAGATCTATCTCCTGTGAATCCCACGGTAGGGAAACATTTAAGGCATCAATCACAAGAGCGGCCACATAACCTCCGCAAGGCAGCTTTTGTTGCCGAGGTCCGTGATATGTTTCTAGTTGAGAGCAGCTCGCATTAACCACTGCCTCCCGTAGAATGGTTTCATTTGAAACCCAACCCTTCCAATCATTTGGGTCGCAATACGGCGTTCCGATTAGGCATGTTCTAAAAGGATCAGTTACCGATTGCATAGAAGTACAAAATGATGTTTGATTGGTCCGATTCGCAAAGGTCAACCACATATTAGATCTAGGGTTAATCTTGTGTATCGCCTCTACCTCGTGAGGCCTCATTAACCCCAATAAGGCACTTATCAGTCCTATTATCACTCTTGAGGCATCCTTCTGCAATTCCATCGCCCTCGCTTCTTTCTCTTCCCCCATTCTTCGGGTTGCACACACCACGATCTCGGGAGAGAGAATGATCCCTCCGCACTCCTTTCCTACAATTTGATTATTAAGAATAAGGTGATAGCGGTTACAAAGCTTAACTACCTTACAAAACACAAGAATAATGATTTTGTTTCTTAATTTTCAATTAAGGTTACAAATTTTACAAGTACTCGCTTGTGCTCCAACACAAGTCCTTACACTGAGGCCGTATATCAGCATTCTGTAAAGACAGAAAATGAGTTAGGATAGGAGGCAATTCTCGAGATGCCAGAAGCATTAGGTGGTTCCAGGTGAACACGGCTTTGTGCAAACAGTCATGTACCCGGATGTTAGTTCCTGGGAACTTTTTATCCCGATCAGGCAGCTACTTGCACAAGGGTCTCTGTTCTACTTTTGTTCAGTCTGTAGCCAAATTACACACCAGGTTAGCCGATGAGATTGCTGATCGCGCGCTGCCCATGCGCTGGCTGTCAGTACACAACCACTGTTTTTTAACTCCTGATCATGTACTCGGCTCCTTCAGCACATCCACAAGTCCTGTTTACTTCAGCATTTTTCTCTTCTGTTTGTTACAGCAATCTGCTTTTGTCCCATTCCTCTACATCTCCCCCGTTTTTATTTAATGAATTCAAAGCAAGCGCTAAATTGACATGCGTAAGCATCATTCTTGGCATTATGGTCTAGTAACAGCCTTGTTACAGTGTAATACTAAAAACATAAGAACACAAATGTTAATAAAAGGACATATAGATGTGAAGTGCATACCATAACCTGCCAGGTGTAAAGAAGGGTCAAGTTAGCCTGAGAATGGTACATATTGATGCCAAATCTGTTATCTAACATATGGGTGTAGATTGATTTACTTGGATGCAGTTTTCCTCCTGTGTGGATGGTGGGACCGAAGCACTGCCTGACCATAACATATCGTTATTGTCAATTAGAGGGGATGCATTTCACCGCGTCAGGCGTTGAAATAACAGTGTATCAATAATATGAGCTCAGTAAATTTGCACTGGGGTTATAGGTATACTTATCACACGTACAAACGTCCCTAACATTCAGAATTGGTTAACCATATTAATCATCTTGTGACTCATTAACTATGTAGGCTAAAATTAATGTACATAAAAGCAGAAAGCTGCAAACATCACCACATCTAACCCCTGTTGTATCAAATGCTTGCAGAGTCCTGATAAATCAGGATGCAAACACAAGTGTCTAAAGTCAAAAAAAAAAAAAAAAGAAAACCAGAAAATAATGAATACCTGCAGAACTTACCAAACCGAAAGACACAAAGGCATTTACTTAGTCCAGACAAATCCGTTAGATCACAGAAACCAAATAAATCCATTAGATCACAGAAATACAAACACTATAACATAAAACCACATGTTTATGGTCGCGACCACACACACACACACAGGCACACCAAGTTTTCAGCATAAATCAAAAATATTGCAAAGACTTATCAACAGACAAGGACTTACAATATTATTCTACATGTAGCAGACAAATTTCCAAGACTCAGTTTCAGGAAGAGTACTCTCTTTTCAATTCTGTTTTAGGAAGGGCACTTCCACTCCTCCCCAGGGATATAGCCCAATGCTGTGAAGCTTTCATAACGACTAACAAGCAGGCAACAAAAAAATAATACTGGAAGAATGCCTTTGTGTTATTAATGGTACATGCTCAGAACTTTTTGATCCAGGGATCAGAGGTTCTCCCCGAGAATCCCTTGGTGCCCGCTGGAGGTCCTGCAATCCCTCGGTCCATTGATGTTCAAGAGCAGGGTCCTACCTGGGTACCCAAAATCTATTACTAGAAAGCAGTAAAATAGTTAACTCTCTAAAACTTAATTTTGGCATTCTAGAAAGCAGGCATTCTCTACTGCAGTACTGAACACACAGGGGACAGCTCTACCCAAATGTGTGTACTGAAAAGACACTCCCACTAGATATTTATGCCATGTTAACATACATAACCATTACATTTCCGAGAAGTGGATACCAAAACATCCATTCCGGAGTCTTCAACTCCTGCGCGTTAACACTCCACCAACCTAAAAGAGCATAAGGTTGGGAGAAAAAACAACCCATAGATTATATACAAGCTTGTTGGTAAATTGACATTAATTCTGGAGGTAAAGGCAACTGCAATTTTATCCAAAACTTTTTGTAAGACAGTTTTTGCTTTTGGCATCGTTCTTCAGGAAAATAACAAATCTGAGTCCTGTTTAACAAGGTAAATAGAGGGGACAACTCTTCAGTCATGATGTCAATATTTTCACCTTTAAACAGAGTGAACAACATCATCTAGAAAGGCCATCTGAACCCTGGAAAGATAATAAAGTCCAGCTGTTTGTCCACAAGCAGTTCTACTGCAGTAATTGAATTATACACACTTTTTCCAACCAAGGCCTTGAATATCAGGAAGATGGTTCTCGCAGCGCCGCTTCTGGGCCGGGCCGCGCCGCTGGTTGCCCGGAGGGGGCTGTGTGCCCCACCAGGTGTAAGGTTCCCTGACCCGTCTGGTGTGGTGGCTGCTGGCACGGCGGCTGTACAGCGTCTGAGGGACTGCACGGTTTTATGTTGGAATTCACCCTGCTTTGATCTCAGGTCAGGTACGCAAATTGCTGTAGAGGGACCCTGCTGTACACTTCCAGGGTGCCGGATTTTGCACCCCACTTCCCATTTCTCTGGATTTAAAGGATCGTCAGGTTCTGGCAGATTTACTTCCCGCATTTCTCGTGTTGGGTTAGGAATTTCATCGTATGTAGGTTTAAATTTCAAAAGACTGCAGCTCTGTCCTTGCTTTTGAGATAATGGTGGAGGAATAGCAGCCGCTTGTAAGATAGTTTCTGCGGGTTTTAGAGCATTTAAAGCTGTATGCACTGATTTCCAAGTAATGATTTCCTCAGGGATTTTAAGCTGCAAGACTTTGTTCTTACAAAATTTTCTGTAAAATCTTTTAACGGAGCTTTGGTTCCTTTGTAGCTAATCCGGCTTTTGACAGCTCAAAAATCAGGGGCTAATTATCGCTCCTCTTTGTTGCCGACCTGCATGCACAGAGTCCCCGATTCTCTGCCACACATCCAAGTCGAACAACTAATCTGTTTCCTGATTTTCTGCATTCGCTGGTATTGTGGTTATCCCGCTTACAGTTCACACACCACTTTCTTGCCCCCTGGCTAACCGGTCCTTTGATTCCACAGTCCTTCCAAAAGTGACCCCTTTTTCCACAATTAAAACAACTCCTGGCCTGTTTTTCCCTTTTCTGTTTTGCGACTAACGATCAGACTGCCACCCCAACTGCAATTGCCATCACTGTGGCTGTCCCTCTCCACCATATCCCCGACCCTCCCCCGGTTTCCAACCCCCCATCCCACGGCACGGTGCAAGGTGGGGCTGGAAAAGAAAATGGGTTATATGGGTGGCTCCGGCAGCAAAATGTCCGTAACTTTCCCAGGAGACTGGTCCAGGTGCGCCTGCAGTCTCTCTAACTTAGTTATCAGCTCTCTGAGTTGGTCCTCTCGCACTTCTCAGGTGGCAGCCTTCTCGTCTGTGCAAAGAGTCACTGGAGTCCCGGGAGACGGCGGCGTAGGCAGAGGAAGTGGAGGATATCGCAGTACAGGATCTGGGGACATGGGACGATCGGAAGGGGCAGCGGCGGCAAGCGGCCAATCTGCGGGTGACGGTGCCTCAGTGCACCCCTCTCCGCGGTGCGGTGGCGGTGGCAGCGATTCTGCCAGAGGGGGTGGAAACTCCTGTGCCAGCAGGTCGCCCCGCGCGTGCTCCTGCTCCTGGACTGCAGGTTCCCCTGCCTCCACGAGCCGCCGACTCTGACCCCCTCCCGCTTTCACAGGCAGTGCAGGGATACTGGGACCCTGAAACAGCAGACTTGTTGCCAAGCAGGACCCTCCCTCAGGTGTTAACGCAGCGAAAGCAGAGGCAGCGTCTCCCCTCTCAGCTATCATAGCTTTTAAAGTCTCATGTATCGGCCTCCACAACGTGGAGAATTTGCTCGCTTCCTTGGATCCCGTACTAATTTCTTCCCACACTTTCGCCCCTATATCAGCCCATGTCTGAACTTCAAAGGCAGCATTAACTGAGGGGATTAAGTCCTTTCTCCGTGCGCAAAGCAGCAGAGACTTCAAGGTAGTCGAGTCATATTGTAACCCTCTCACGGAGAGGATGTGTTGGAGCAGTTTAACCACTGCTGACTCTTCCTTCGTCAGTGTGGACCCCATCTCCTCCCCGGCCGCCTGCTTGATCAGGGCAGGGTTTCCCGCATTTCTTTTCCCGATTGGTGCACTAGCAACTCGCAAGTGCCGGAGCAGCACTCACCTTCGGCCGGCCTCCGCTCCCTCAGTCTTCAGTCTCCCTGGAGAAATCAGCCGTCGACGCTAGTGCCAATCTGGGGGTCCAGCCCTCAGTCTTCAGTCTTCCTGGAGAAATCAGCTGTTGATGCTAATGCTGATCTGAGGGTCCCTGTTGGGGTGCCATTTGTTGCGGCGCGGGATCAATGACTCGACCAATATGATCCATAAGAGTCAACTTTATTAGCAGAGAATCTGGATTATATAGACAGCACACAGACAGCACTCGGTACAGCACTCAGTTATGATTGGTCACTATTCATAAAGCATCTATTAATAAAACACCTGTTTACCCACAGCCGGCCTTGGGGCATCTGTTTATCCACAGCCAGCCTCTCGATGGCCTTGAGGCCTATGCTGCTACAGACAGATCACGTCCATATTCAGACTGTCTGGGTTGCTCACAATATGTCCCTGTTTTTCCAGAAATCCCACATAGATTATCTTCACATCCTGCATTCCCATTTGCCCTGAGGAAAGAGTACATTGTATCTACACTGCACTTTTTTCACCCAAGGAATATCTCTCCCTTAGTCATCAGGGCTGGAGCTAATCATCTGTATAAGGTATTTAATGAAAAGTGTTCTAATTCACACCTTGATGAGGCTGAGAAGAAAAGTAGAGGCATGTGAAATCAAACCTGAAGTGCTCTGAAACAGCCTCATCAGACCACGAAGGGAGGAACTGAATGTGGTGGAATGCACTGCAGCCTAGGCAAGTGCAAATCTGCAGGTCTTCAGGCCTGGATGTCAATTTATTACACAGTGAAAATCAGCTAACTTCCCAGCCATTTCTCTTTCAGCAATGAAATACAATGCTCAACTTGTGGATGTAGTAAAGATAATGTGGAAATCTACCAAACCCTGTTCCTTCATGATCCCTCAATTAACAAGAGTCCATGCATATCAGAGGTGTAGAGTACTCCCTTTTTCTCCTCCTGGCCACTGGAATACCGTGGCTTTAGGCCCTCCCTGCAAACTGTACAGCTGGTATTCTTTTCATTGTCCAATGAAGCTGCAGATGACTAGTCTCAAGTTAGAAGAGTCTCCTTACTCCAAGATCAGTCTATAGATACACGGAGAAATAGAGATTGCCTTTTGTCTCCTTTAGCTGGGCTTGTACAACCTGCCTGTAGCTTAGGGGACAAAGGAAGCAAGTCAAAGTATCAGATCATAACTCAAACACAGAATCACAGAATCACAGAATAGTAGGGGTTGGAAGGGACCTCTGTGGGTCATCTAGTCCAACCCCCCTGCCAAAGCAGGGTCTCCTACAGCAGGCTGCACAGGACCGCCTCCAGGCGGGTCTTGAATATCTCCAGAGAAGGAGACTCCACAACCTCCCTGGGCAGCCTGTGCCAGTGCTCCGTCACCCTCAGAGGGAAGAAGTTCTTCCTCATGTTCAGACGGAACTTCCTATGCTTCAGTTTGTGCCCGTTGCCCCTTGTCCTGTCGCTGGGCACCACTGAGAAGAGTCTGGCCCCATCCTCTTGACACCCACCCTTCAGATACTTATAAACATTTATTAGGTCCCCTCTCAGCCTTCTCTTCTCCAGGCTGCACAAGCCCAGCTCCCTCAGCCTCTCCTCATAGGACAGATGCTCCAGTCCCCTCATCATCCTCGTAGCCCTCCGCTGGACTCTCTCCAGTAGCTCCTCATCTTTCTTGAACTGGGGAGCCCAGAACTGGACAGAGTACTCCAGATGGGGCCTCACTAGGACAGAGCAGAGGGGAAGGAGAACCTCCCTCGACCTGCTAGCCACACTCCTCCTAATGCATCCCAGGATCCCATTGGCTTTCTTGGCAGCCAGGGCACACTGCTGGCTCATGGTCAACCTGTTGTCCACCAGGACACCCAGGTCCCTCTCCGCAGAGCTGCTCTCCAGCAGATCCACCCCAAGCCTGTACTAATACATGGGGTTGTTCCTCCCCAGGTGCAGGACCCTGCACTTGCCCTTGTTGAACCTCATCAGGTTCCTCTCTGACCAACTTTCCAGCCTGTCCAGGTCACGCTGAATGGCAGCACAGCCTTCTGGTGTATCTACCACTCCTCCCAGTTTGGTGTCATCAGCAAACTTGCTGAGGGTACATTCTAACTCTTCATCCAGGTAATAACTGCTTTTTTTTTCTTTCAGTATAACAATAGTTGTGACTGAACATAACAATAAATTGAAGTAATTATTCTTAGCTGCATTACAGGAATCTTTGTAGCTACTTTCCCTTTCCATGCTCCTCCTATAGGATCTAGTTTATCCTCCCGTAAGCTTTGAGTGCTGACCATGAGGTTTTTCTTCACTAAAACATGTCAGATTCCACATCACATTTTACATTTTTGTTTGTATTTTAGTCTCTTTTTTTATGAGCAAAATATTGTTCTCACATCAGGCAGCATTCCTACAGTTCATAGTAGTATCAACATTAGTATTAAAAATAACGACTTAGGTGTCCTCAAGCCACTGCCCTAAAGCAAAGAATTCTTTAAGAAAAGATTGTCTACTTGTACATAAGCCTTTAGCTGTACGCATCTTTCAAGGCTTCTGTTTGTGCTACAAGGGTTAGAAAAATATCTTAGAAACCACGACTTTCTTGGAATTTTTTGATCCAAAGAAGTTCAGAAAAATATCAAATAGAAGGTAATTCATCATAAGAGATTTACATCTATTTACATCTGTTCCTACAGCTACTGAAATCCAGACTGCTGTTCAACTAATATTTGGCAGTGTTTAGGCCCAATAGTTAAAAGAAAAAGCATATCAAGATTAGAAAATTATTTCTTGTTTTCAATCTAAGATATCCTGAAGGTGGCTACTTTTTTTAGATTGTTCTTAGATTGCAACTCTACTTGTCAGAATTCACGCTTTAACTACTTCAGATACTACCAAAGTATTTAACATTATGTATACTAAACTTCTCTGTGCCTCGTCTTACCACTCTAAAATGAATATCTCATAATAATTACCAAACTTCTTTCACAGAGTTATTAAGAACATTAGTTAATTAATGTTTCTAGCACTCCTGAGATTCTCAGATGAAAAAGGTGTACATATAAGAAGGGCTTTGAAGAATCTTTGGATTCACTGTCATCTAGAAGAAATTTTATATTGTTATTCTTAGATTCTCTTTTCTTCAGTTCACTATTTTATCTTTTACTACAAGTTGCCATTTGCTTCCAAGTAACTTAACTGATTTGAAATTCCATATTATAACTTGCTTTAGAAAAAATGTTAATTGCATCCATCACACATTAATCGGTTGTGTCCAGGCAATACAGGTGAGGTTAGATCATGTTTTTGCAATCACCCCTGTGCAGACTCACCATCTTTCACCTCCTTCCTTCCTGAAAGTAGCCACATAAGTCCGAAAAAGATGCATAGCAGCATAATTATTCCTTAACTCCTGACACCAATCAGACACCTCACCAGAATCTGTTCAGTGGAAACAGCAACTCACAAAAACACATATTAAATCTACCCTGATCTTCCTGCTACTGTAGTTATGTACTTTGACATTCAGCCCCTACTTTCTCCTGGCAATCATTCTGAATTAACAACAGAGGAACAAACAATATTATAAAATATGGTCTAGGCATTAAAAAAAAAATCAAGAATATATGATTATGAAACGGTAAAAAAAAAGAATCAAAGAAATTCAACTCTGCTATATTGTGTATATCAAATGTATGCTGCTTTCCTTCCGGCAGTTTTCAGTGGAAAGACAGTCCTTTCACTTACTTGAAGTTGTTAACTGAATGTTCCCGAGAGACATCCATTTAGTGTCTATAACAATTATCTAAAAATAAATCTTACCAAGTACAGTAGGATAAATAATTTTCAGAATTACATTCAGAATTTAAGATCATGACATTTGATTCATCAGAGATTACAGACTGACATTAAAAACAGTCTTTTTGTAACTTTCTGAATATCGGATTATTAGCTAACAAACTTAAATAGTTTAATAACCTAATATTAACTTAAAAACAAGATATTACCTTTAAAAAAAAAGTTTCCAGAACGATAAAATGCAGGTTTGGTCACTGAAATATACACCTTCAAGAAATACATGCAATTATGACAACAGTGTGCATGCTTTCATGATTCTTTTGATTTTTATTTACCACTGAATCTGACACAGATTCTGACTTCTGTTATATCCAGGATAACCCCAAAGATTTATTTCACTAACCTGAATCTGATTTTAGCTTTATAATTCAGAGTTTGGACTTAATTTTATTATTTAAGCATACTTAGCCATATTAATAATTTCACTGTCACACAACAGCACTATATTTGCCCTGTGTGTAAGTACTTATGAGTTCATATACTACCTGTTTTAACTTATCATCTGATGTGGAAATACAGACCAATTATATATACCATTGGCTTCCACCGCTTACTGAGCAGCACCACTGTGAACCCCATGCTACCACTGCAAGAGTACCATCCAGTCCAGACTCAGACAGCTCAAGGGAGGCAAATGAGACAGAAGTCATTGGGAAAACAGAACTGTTTGTGCAGCTGCTTGAAAAAATTTCAGTTTTCTGCCAAATGTTTTTAGCTGAAAACTTCTTGACTTCTGTGTTTCAGCCAATTCTGAAACTCCCACACAAAAAGCCACTTTCTGAATTGTTCTACTGAAGAAAAAAATTGGTAAAAGCATTGTTTCTAGCTTCAACTTTGTGTGGATATTTATACCTCTGGAAGTTAGTGCATACTAATATGCCTGAGGATATTTTTCCCTTTAGTACTTTTTTCAGTTTGCCTTACACAGACCTTCATCTGTTCCTTGCTAACTCATTCCCTTTGAGACAAAGTAGTCAAAGATTTCCCCATAGCCCCTTCATTTTGGCCCCTTCAGGTCGCTGCAGTAGCAGAAAATTGTTAAGTTTTTAACTCCAGTAGCCAGTGGGCTACTGATTAAAAATGAAATTAAAAAATTAAAAATGAAAAAAATGGAACTATATGCAAAAATGAAGGGAAATAAAAAGAATGCTAATAAACATTTTTATTCTCTTGCAGGGGGCAGCTGACTTACCATGTTGGCATGAATGAGGTCAGTAATAATAGTAAAATATTTCATTTTCACTCTATTTATAGGACCAGAAAATTTTCTATTCCAATGCTACCAGACCAGAGCTGTTTTATACATGTTACTACATTTCTGCATTAAAATATGTGAGATTTCTGAAGAAGGTTTAGCATAGTAGTACAAAAACTGCTTAAAGCACTTGACAGATTTTAGAAATAAAATTATACACACAATTATATATAATTCATAGGTACATAAAATATGTTTATGTCATGCTTAAATTATATATAAATTTTCTTTATTATTGTAGTAATACATTCTTATATGTTATACATATAGATACATTGTATGTTTGTATTAAAATATCATATCTATTTGTGTCTATTTAAGAGGCAGTTTCCATAATCTGATCCTTAACCTCTAAGAGTATCTCAGATTCCGTCTAAATGTACAGAAAATAACTAAAGATGGTATCACAGTTATGTAAGTGTCATAGTCACGGTGAAAACAGGAACACAAACATTGGCCTGCACAGCACAGATACAGAAGGTTTAGGATGACTTAATAAAGCCTTTCAACACCTGCAACAAGGTTCTTGGGAAGCTAAAACTTTTTACAGAGATGTCTGGCAGGAGGATGAGAGACAACAGACATGAACTAAAATGGGAGGTTCTGACTTGACATTAGGAAAATAGTTTTTGACAGTGACAGGACATCGAAGCAGTGAAACAGGTTGCCCAGGTAGCCCAAGAAGTCTCCACAACTTGGAGGTTTTCAAAACCCTGAGAAACCTACTTTGAACTCAGTGCAGGTCCTGCTCTGAGAAGTGGGTTGGACTGGATCCTGGGTCCTGTCCAACCTGCATGAGTCTGCGATTCTATGACATGTCTGTGTAAAAGCCAAAAGTATAATTTCTTACATTTACAGATTCTGAAGCACTCCAAAATCTGGACTTTTACTTTCTTTTTCGCTAGAATTTTGATGTTTAAAATGAGAAAGGAATCCCAAGGATACAGGATAAACATACTCAAAGTCTCTGGCTGCCTTGGAAGAGAACTGACAGATGATCACAATCCAGTCATTGCGACAGAGTTGCTACTTGACTCCTACACTGTGGTCACTTCCTGTAAATGCATTCTTCAACAGAACCCACCACCTCCCAAAAGCGGTGGTTTAAGCTTTGACAGGGCAGAGGACCATGCTAAGACTTACAGTCCCAATTCAGAAGTGGTGGGTGAGAAATAGGGTATGCCAGGCCTCCATGCAGTTATTTACACCTGGGAGCATTGAGGCCTTCCACAGCTGTTTATATTTATTCTAACTACCTGTTTGACTTAGTCGACCAACCTGAATAACTTCCCTCTCAAGCCAAATGCAATACTGAAGCACAAAGTTTAAATGAAAAACAAAAGCTCAAGAGATACCGAAGTTAATAGAGTCTTTAATTGCAGGTCGTAAAGAGAACCTCTTTCTCTTCAGCAAGGAGGGCCTTGCTTGGCTGAAACACATTCCTTAAGCCTGGGAGATCCTTCAGCAAAGTGTACTGTCAGTTTCAAGTTGCTTTTCCACTGCCGGAGTGTTTCTATACAAAGCCATGATGAATGAAAACCGAGTTACTCCCACCACGGTTTCTGGTGCCTGGTGATTTGTACCTCTGGTAGCATACATGTAAAATCATGGCTGTGAGCAACCCACAAGTGACAGCTAACAGGTTTCACACCTCAGTGGTGTGGGACACCATATAACCTGAGACAGAACAGCACTGTCTCATGATCCTGAAGGATCAGCGCATCCTGTGCCTCCCTTCTCTGTTCTCATGAGATAATCTGTTTTCACACATCCAGCTGCAAGAGATCCTGGAAAACAGCAACCGTGAACTGGCATTCGCAAAGCCACGAATCCAAAGCTGATTGGCTCTAGTAACTATTGTATTAGTATAAAAGGTATTCACTTGAGCAATAAAATGATTCTGATCAAGCTCAAGATCGGGGTCCATGAAGTCATTCACCACACAGCAGTAGATTTGGAGTGGCTTAGGAACTAGTTGATACTTTTCTATTCTCAGATGATTCCTCTCCTTTTACGGATATTAAATTCTGTGGTGTAATCACTAAGAAGTCTTTCATAATCTTCTTGCTCAGTGATGAATACTCAGATCATCTGGGATTAAGCTGTAACTAATTATGAACAGCATTCCTTACAAGCACATCCACTTTTATGAACAAAGCTAGTTTTTGCAACAGTTTTTCCCCCTCACAGGTGTTTGACGTATGGTTGGACTAAACAGGCTTCAGTCAGTGGTCCCCTTCCATCATTGCACAAGTGGGTCACTGCAACGTCGTAGAAAGTAGGGTGCCTTCTGCATTATTCCTAGACACAAGAAACCCTGAAGATACCAGAGTTCTCCTGTAATTGGGCATGGCATAAGCCTCAGGATCCTGCTACATTGTTTTCACAAAGGACAATATAATGCTAGTCTTGAATTGTAGTGTCTAGGATTATCTTCAGCTGTGTTTAAGAAAAATAATAACTAAAATGCTGCAGAGGGGATTTAAAACACCATTGGTCTTTATAAAATGGGAAACATACAGATTTATTATAGAGCTTTCTATAGTTTAAAAATGCTTCTGTAAATAGATCACGGGACTTGTGTCTGTGAGGACATACAATATCTCAGAAGCAGCAATACACATATATTCACTGAAACAGAAGCCAAGCGTTGTTAATGTAACTCCCCCCCCAAAAAACAGGAGACTTGCTTTCACTCCGGTAGTCACACAGCTGCAGAGATTGCGCTTTTGCAGAAATTGCCGGGGGGCATTAAAAGCAGGGCTGTTGGGGTTTTCCCCCTTAGTGCTCCTTAATTTTTGTCTCGTCCTGCCCCCTGGTGGGAGCACAGGCCGTGGGTCTATTGGTTTCACAAAGGCACATTTGTACAGCGTAACCCCAAATTACACTGCATTTCTTATAGAGCTATTTGTGAAAAAGAATGCCTATAACGACATAGGAAGGATTTCATTAAATACGAAGGGAAATACAGTATTGTTATTATTTAATAAAAGGCTATGTGTTGATTAATCTAAAAATCAGCAAAGAACCTACAGAATTTTCACAACATGGCAATAAATATCCTTTCTATTCTAGATAGATATTGAAGAGTCACAATTATATTAGAATGGATAGTAAAAAAATACAGACAAACATACAATGTTCATTATTCAATGGTGTTTTAGTAAGAGCTCAAGATATAGCATCACCTATAGCATGAGTGAAAGTTTTTTTATTTATGGATTACATAAATTCCTTTTTTTAATTCTATAAGGATCAAACAAAAGATGATAGCACAGACCTGCTGTGGCTCACAGCTTGGTAGTTGAAAAGGTACTTTAGATCTAATAGGTAGGAAGGACAAAAGCAGAATCAAAGGCCTTAAAAATGTTAACACTTGCCATCCATTTAACTGCTGCAATTCTGCTCTCACTGGATGATTTCCTCCAAGTTGCAAAATAAGATACCACCAGCACAGATAAATATTAATTTTAACCTCTTCAGCACATTCAGCCATGTTAAGATTATTTTTGACACAGCTGTATTGCAACCTCCATTCCTTCATCCCATTTCGGCTCAAAACACTTCCGTATACTCATGAACTCCCTCAGGCAGCCAGGTCACCCACTGGCATTTCAGCTTTCTCTTGCCCTGAGCTCCAGGTGCTGTAGACTCCAATGGATGCAGGCAGCACATTCTACACTAGAGCCATAGTGCAAGTGGGGAAAAAACACACACAAAAAAAAAATCCTTCAGCCTTACTCAGTTCACTGGAGGTTTGACAGCAAAAATACCAGCACTGCAGTCTCTGAACACACCAGAGCCTTTGCTCAAACAACGTCTGCAAGGGCTCACTGCCACGACAATAATGGCAAGACCACGGTGTGACATTGGAGTACACTGACCTCCCCACACTCCAGGAACCACCGCAGGCCTCTTGATAAACCAGAACAGTCTCAGACGCAGCCAGAGCCCTGTCCTCCTTGCGTTCTTCAGGTGCATCTGCCTTTATCATCCGCTCTGAGACCAAATGGATTTTTACACCTTTCCTTGGTTTGCTGCTGCAGAGAACAAGAGTTACTTTTTAACGCGTATATATATATGCAAGCTGATAGAAAAGCTCAATCCAGTTCTTACCCAGACAATAGAAATCACAAGTAACTGTAGGGGCATATGTAAGAACAAAACACTAAAATACAGAAAACAAAACATTAAAATTCCAGAAAATGCCAGAAACCGGAGCAGAGGCTGCATGATTTCTGTATACATTGTGGCCCGGACTCTCAGCTGGTATAAAGCAACATAATTTCCACTGCCTTCAACTGAACTGCTTTGTACTCACCAAGAATTCGGCCATGTGTGACAGCTTTGGGCAAAGGGAGGTTAGGCCTCTTATTGCAGTTACATAACAACTTGCCTAAGTTGTGAATTTACAAGTTGCAATCAGACTGGTCTATCCTGCAGAGGCATGTGAAAATGCCCCAGGCTATGTGACACAGAATTACACAATGTCCTTGACTGATCAAAAACCTGGTAAGAAAGGGTAGGTTGCAGACGAAGATGAACCCCCAGCTGCAGAATAAAACTAGAATGTTCAGAGAACAATTTCTTACAACTGTCTTACGACTACCAGAGCACAATCTTTTCTCTACTTATCCACCCAACCCATACTAATTTGTGCTCAGGCATTTAGGGATTATATGTCTTTATGAAGCCCAGGTACTGGAGTACATAGGATCGTGTTTTCAGCACAATTTGATGGCTTATTTTAATAATGCTTTAACCACACAACTAAAATCTGATGAAATCTCAGTTTGGTTAAGTTCAGATAAATTGCCAAGAGTATGAATAGGTGCTATAAAGTCTAATTAAAAAAAAAGACCTCTCACTCTGTTTACACTGAAACACAGAAAGGATTCTGGTTCATCTCCAGTGACTGTACTTCATTTACTTGCTGATTTATACACATTTATATTCTAAATAATTCAGATGAGGATCTGATTCTGCAGTCCCTGTTTGTGTCAAACCAGATACACTCAGGTGAATAACAACATTGATTTTAATATTCTAACTGCATTCAGAAAATAAGTAGGAAGATTTTCAAGGTGAGAAAGTATCTTATTTTTTATGGTACTTTGGATTATAAAACCCTACCATGCTTGAAGTTGTTTGGTTGGGCCATCCAGCCCACAAGCAGGTTTCTTGACATGCTCAGCGAAGAGGTAGATAGCCAAACCCCTCCTACTCACAAACAGCCTGTGAGCCAGAGCAATCTTCCTGAAGCAAGCTAGGATAGCACAGGTCTGCCCCCCCCCCACTAGGCCACAGAAAGGACCCCCTCAGGCACCAGCCTCAGTGTTCAGTTCTGCAGAACCTACAGAATGGAAGAAATTCCCAGCCAGCAAGCTCTGCAGCTTTGAAGACCTCTCTGTGTAACACCTCTCGTTTTACCTACTGTAATGCTCCAAAGTTTTTGTCTCAAAGCCCAGAGTTGGAGGCAATCAAGGGAGGTGGCAAAGGCTTCAGACATAGTTCCCAGGCATGCAGCTTCACATCTTGGGACTGCTGACCAGGAGAGCTGACTTCTTTCATCAAAACAAAAGATACAGCTGGAAAAAAAAGACAAGATTTCAAGACACATAGTCCTTAATGGCTTTTCTGTGCCCAAACCCTTTTTCTCCCAACCAGCTTGTCTGTCTAATACAAGGTATCCCCTCTGCCTATCCATCTCGAATGCTTACCAAGCACTTAAAGTTATCTCAATAAAAGAAAACCTCTGGCATTAGAAAACACGGATAATTCCCTTAAAAGACAGGACTGGTTAGTACATGTGTCTTGGCTCTGGCCCAGTTTTTGCTGTGGACTGCTGATGGTCCTCCCTCATCTAAGCAAAATTCCTTGCAAAACTTGTATCTGTTCTCTTTCACTAACAGCACACAGGACAGTTTCTATAGCCTCAAAAACTCCTTCCCTCAACCCATGATGGGGAAAGAGGGAAATGGACCTAAAGTATGAAGATATTTCAGTGATCTTGCAAGAAGCATGAGAAATTCTATAGAAGAGATTACTGCTGTATAATCACTAAATGGCTTCCATATAACTATTAAATGTCTGAGCATATTCACCAGAAAGACATGCTGCTTGGCAGTCCCAGTCATCCCGCTATGAGACATTACAGGACTTGGTGTTTTTGCCCAGGACGCAGCCAGCTTAAGTTACCTTACCTCCCAGACAAGATTTTAAGCTGCTTAAAGGAAAGCAGCAAAGTACATGTCACAAATAACAAAAAAAAAGTTTGCATTTCCCAGCAGTGAAGTACAGCAGAAGCCTTCAATAAGCCTCTGTGTGTGTGCATGTGCAAGAGAGTACCAGTTGTCCAGACAAATAGCAGAAAAACAAATTACAATTGCGCAGATTTTAAAAATCCATTTGAGCTCACATTCTGTAAGGTTGCACCAGACGTAACACTGCACAAAGTATATTGCAAATATTTGGTTTCACTGTAAAAAGCAAAAACCAAACTGTAGCTAATTAAATATCACACTACCTTTGGAAAAGAAAACAGAGCAAGAGAAGGCTGAGAGGGCTATCTGTACTCGACCCAGTGATCAAAAACTGTAACCATGGAACCTACCTTGCTTCTAGCACAGGGCATTGATTTGCTTTTGCACTGCCGACTGTGGTCTTGTGGCTGGGCTCTTGCTCTCTGCAGCCTTGCTGGTGGTGTTATTCACCTTCTGGGAAAGTTCCCTAAGGAGATTTTGTTGCAGTGCCTAGCTGGGATGGTCAGGTTTTCCACCTCTTCACACTCCAATCAAGTGCTTTAAGCATTATGATCAAAAAGTGAATGACCCAGTTAGGGAATTACATATTAATACTTGTACATTTTCTGTCTCTTAAGCAACTACTCTTCTCTTCTTTCTTGTTTCAGAAGGTCTAAAATACAAACACGTACATGAAAAGATTATGGCAAAAATAAACATTATTATTTCCTTCAGAGAGATATGTGCTTTCCCCTAGCTGAGATATTTTTTTGCCGTGCCTTGTAACCCGCAAATGCTAGAAAGACATTTGCACCACTTCATTGAAGAGACATGAGGGAACTTGCTGGCTTGTGTTAGGGAGCTCTCACCCCGTTCACATCATGGATCTCTTCTCCGGTGCCTGGAGCGCCTCATCGTCCCCTTCCTTCTCCAACCTAGTCTAGTGGAAGATGTCCCTGCTCATGGCAGGGGGGGTGGAACCAGATGATCTTTAAGGTCCCTTCCAACCCTTACCATTCTATGATTTTATGATTCTAACCCTGGGGGTCGCAGGGCTGTTTCTCATACTTTTTTTCCTCACTCCTCACCTCTTTGTAGCATTTTGCCCTTTCTTAGATATGCTTTCACTAAGGCGCTACCAGCTTGGCTGAGGGGCTTAGCTGAGCCCTGCTGCAGGGCAGCTGGAACCGGCTGTGCAAAGCCTCCCCGCACAGAGACCGCCTGACAGCCCCCGCTGCCAGCGCTTCACCACAGACACCCAGCACAGAGAAACCCAGTAAAGAGAAAACTCAGGACATTTTCTGGGAACCAAGACAGTGAAACTCACACTGCCCTATGAATGACAATAGTTTGCTGATTTTCCTTGATGAAAAGTGCTATTTTTCCCCACTCGCAGAAGGAACTCCTTTTCAGCAGCTGTCTGAAATTTGTGTGATCCCTTACAGTCCAAGCAAGTTGAAATTGAATTCTCCTTAGTGAAATGAGTCATTGCAATCTTCCACTCACATCCGTAATCACATCTATGCCTGCTTAACTATTTGAGCTGGTCAAAATTACGATGAAAGAAATACACTATCAGCTAAAAAGCACTTGCATGTGAGAACTGAACAGATTTTGAGAAATACAGCTGTTCCCACGAGGCAGCTGCATTGCCTGTTAGCAGATAAAGGTGAGCTGAAATTACCAACCTGGTTCTCCTAAAACATAGTTTTTACCCCATAGAGACTGTGAACTGTTGGCTTTTTATCTTAATTCAGGATGAAAAAAATTCTTTAAAGAAAAAAAAAATCACTTGAATGTTTTCCTGGAGGAAAATTCCATTTCCCAGCTGCCTTCCTAACTCCTTTGAGCAGTCTCTCTTTGCAAAAGCACTTTTATCAAAACTCTTTCAGTAGGGAATATTTTATGAAATACGTTTGAAAGATGTTCATCACTCCAAAGATGCAAACACACATCTTAGCTTCTTCCAACGAATAATGTAATTCTCCCTGTCAGATCAGCCAAACAAACACATACTTCAACAGAGCAGCAAACAACATGGCCACCTCTGTCTTCTGCTTTTCCAGCGCACACTGCTGGGAAAATGCTCACTGCTCCCTTCACAAAGCACAGGTGGTCAGCAGGACAACAAAGGATAAGTAAATATGCAAACATGAGTCTAATCTATTTCTTATCTATGACCTATTAATAAGCTAACAAATAACAGCTTGGAATTAATTGTTGAGGATACTCAGTAGACCAAGAGGAAAACAAAAAGTTAGCCTTAGAACAAATTTTCTTCTAGAAGTTGCTATATAGAGACAGAGCCTTCCTTTTGTGCACCGACTTCTTAATCATTGATAAATTTTTAATATGCTTAGCACACAAGGTCCACAAAGGGTCATTAAATCCTCTAATTTTATATTTAGAAGCCCACAGAATTTCTTCAAAACCCACAACCACCCATTTTTTACTTAAAGCAATGGAAAGTCCATCACCCCTTTTCATTGTTCCTTCCAGTCATTAATACGTCTGATTTATAAAAATTTCACCTGAAACACTACAGACCGACACTGATCTAATTGTGTGAGTCACCTTCTTCACTGCAGCAGGATTACAAATAGGAATGCTCCTCCTAACATGGCGTAGAAATGCAGTCCAGCTTCTCAGTGCTCACAGACAAAGAAGTGGACACTTCTTCCTGGGCAGAGGTGACAGTTTTGAGAGATGGTGCTTTAGAAATCATGTTGATGGCGTATGTCCTCAGAGCTGAGAGCCATCGGGGAGCCCAGTTTCATTTCCTGCCTTCACCATAGGTATCATGATTATTGTTTTTATCTTCTTACCACTATAGGAAGTCTCTGCTGCTGCTGCTGTTTGGTACCTTTGTCAGTAGATTTCCACAAGTTCTATTATGTGAAAATCTGGACCTTCATTAAAATAAAATAATGAGGTAACTTTTATACCTGCACTCAGTTACAAAAAACACATGTATTTTCAGGAAGTAGTTTATACACCTAGGAGTGATATTATTATTCCTTCATTCCTGCAACTTCTCCAAGAGAAAAAAAAAGTATTATTTATACTACAGTAGTGATTATATCCCCCTAACAGTGTCTGCTAGGCAAAGTAAATGCATGAAACAATAAAGTGACTGCTTTCCTCAGAGAGGTTACACTTTAAGCATACATGACAACAGATGGAGAAAACCCTGGAGTATTAATATTGCATGCACCACAAGGGATTATTCTCACCATGCATGAATTAGGCTGTACACTATTGTTACTTGTACTGAAAGTCCTTGGTCCAACACCACATCTTGCAGGACTGGAGGTGGAATTCGATTTTCTTTCAAAATCTGCAGATTGAGTGCTCCCTCCCACACATCTCATTATACTGTTGTCAAAGTTCATTGTCACTGGCATTGTCATTTTTGTTTTGGAAATGTTTTCAGATTGCAAGAGGCTGCAATGGAAAGGATCGCTGACAAAAATTTGGCATGCTTTTCTGTAAGCAGTAGAAGGAAAGACTGTCTGCATTGCAGGCATGGCAATCGGCATATCCCACGGGTAGGTCTACTTGTTTCCCTCATCTGAAAGCAACACAGAACATAGCTGCACCAACAGTCATCATTTACTTTCATATCAGCGCACTGGTGGTGAGCAACAGGGGAAAAGGAGAACTTAGTAAAACCTAGCATGTTATGCTTGAATATGCAGGGTCTGGAGCATTTCTGCAGCAAACTACTGACCTGAAAGTCCAGATGGTTTTTAAGCATTGTCCTTAAAAGTAATTTTCACTCTGACCAAGCCAATTTAAAACTTGTCAGGCCTGTCTACTGACAACAGCTTTTGACATACCTCAAACACATCGTAGAGTGGTTCTTATTTTTGAGAAGTTTTGTTTCTTCTTCTTACAGCTAATACATTTGAACTTCCATAGAAGGACTAATCAAACCAAAAGAATATTCTGTCATAGGCTGTGTGGACCAGATGTGCTTCTGTTGATGTTGCAGAGAGATTTATCTCAGTGGATTTGAACTGGGAACATGAAGAGGCCATATGGTAGTAAAGATAATTTACATAGCACCTTTTATCACCAAATATCACAAAGCACCTTGCTAATCGCTTACTGTACAGGAAGAATTTCACTCAGAACTGAAATGCGAATACCTTTGAGGTAAAACTTGGCAAATACATAATAGCACATAGTAATGCTATGAAACAACTTGTAGCTAGTTGTGAAGAATAAAGTCATAGCAAACTGAAATCATGAGAGGAACATAGGCAGACAAATTATAGTTACAAATCAGTTGCAGTCTGCACGGTTTCACCCATGGGTGAAGCAATAATTCATTAAAACTAGTTTCTTCCTTTTGATAAATGTAGCTCTGTTAAAATGATCTGCAAATACAGACACTCAAAATAGAATGCAAAACTAAGTGGATAACTTATATTTCATTTTGTTTCAGCCTAGAACCTGTCTTATCTCCTGTACATATATCCATATTATGTTTATGTGCTGTAAGAAGGCAATTCTAAATGCTGCTTAATTAAGTAGATATACAACATAATTTAATTTATGCTTCATGTTTACAGAGCTCCGAGTAGAACTTACTACAAAATCAGTCACTGCATTTAAAATGAAACTGCAATTGTAGTTTTTATTTTAAAAGATTTTTGAGACCAGGATTTTCAAAGAACCCAGGGAGTTCAGCTGCCAGCTCCTACCTTTTTGATTTTCTCTTTCTAAGAATTATTGTCCACCCACAGTAATCCAGGCCTGGCCACACAAAGTCACAGCAGTCTTAGTATGACGTTTATCCTCACAACCTAGCCACAGTGGTTCTTCCTATCCCAGAAAAGATAAAGATCTAAAGACAATGTTACAGATTCTACAGTAAATGACCAGCAGGTCTTGTCCTCATTCCAGCATTGCAGTCTTTTGTAACCAAGTGGGCAACATTTCCAGCATAGCCATGTGACAGCTGCAAAACTTTTGCGTATTAAACTAGCTGCTAATTAGGAGCAAAATGTTTTCTTGGAGCTATTCAAACCCTTAAAATTGACTGTGACAAGACAACGTCAGGATATTTCTGTTCACTTCAAGGGAATAACAGCAGACACACCAATATGTGGCTGTCTTGAAAATCATGGGTTAGAAAAGACACCAAAGATTCATGAATAGAAACGCAGATCTCCAAAGGGGGAGCGGCACAGCCATGTATTGAGGTTCGGTTTACTTACCCCTGGCACGCACCTAATTAGCATTTCTCGACAATGTGCACTAGAAGTATCACTCCACAATTATGATGCCCATTTTCATGGTCATGTTTTGTTCACCCTCCTGATTGTAGTACTTACAATCAGAGGTGCAGAACAGCATGAATGCAGTGCGCTCAACCCCCAGAAGCAATTGTCTTTTTTTATTTTTTAAGTAAGTCATATGCATTAAAAGGATGTGAAAAGACTATTATTAAACTACCTCAAAATATGTTTAATGGCACCACATGCTGACTCAGAAATCCCTTTCCTCCAAGCCTATACAAAGTGGAGCGACTAATTGTGAATGCTTTATTACTGTGTTGATAAATGTACCATATCATTCATTTCTTTTTAGAAAACTTTCACACAGGCCTTTTTTAACACAAAGTTTTAAAGACAAAACTCCAATGTATCTATTTAGAAGAGCAATCTTAGCTTCTGTAGTAAAAATAATAATAATCGTACTTACCGTATGTTAGATCTTTAAAGTGCTGCATGGATATTAAGCAATTTGTCCCTATTGACAAGGATTTTAGCTTGCATTGGACAGTAAGCAGCAGGTATCTTACTCGGGCCCCCGCCCTGGGTATTTTCCCCTTCCTATTTTATTGTACATATGCTAGATGTACATACGCTCTTCTGTCCATGGGAATTCCAGACATCCTTCACTGGTGCTACTGGACGGTTTGAGTTTGCTTTAACCTGTCAGAGGAACCCACCAGACATCTATTATTTGTAAGATCTCTCCAGAATGGAAAGGAGACCAAACTTGCTTCAGAGGTTTACTCTCTTGCCATAACACTGAGCTGTCCTGGGTAGGTTTCAGAAGGAAATATCCCCTTTTTTTCCTAGCTCCAGTGCCCTTACCCACTCTAACTAACAGAACCAGAATAAGACAGAATCTTGTCTTTTGCAAGCTGTGGGGTACAAACTCATGATAACTGCAGTCCCAGGGATGGTGCTTACACAAATACAAGGATAAAAGTTACTATCCTTAGTTTTTTCATAGTAGCCCAGTGAAGCAGGGCTTCACAATTCCTGCTGTTTATTTGAGACCACCTCCTTTTCAGGTAGCAAGAAGTGCAGACAAAAGAGTCAGTTCTGCTCTACAAACTAGGGTCAACTGTACAATAACTGAGATTTGTAGAGCCAGAGCCTGTCACAGCAGCAATGCAAGTCTGCCATTCCAGAAAACAGTTGAATTTAAAACGTATTTCACTCCCATCCCACTCAGAAATTCAGAAGCTGGTGCAGTCCCAGTTCCTTTTTGCAGCATCTCTTCTTTCTGTAAGTGTTCAGTAGTGTAAAGTACCTATGTTCTTGAAATTTCAGATTAAGCCCCAAGGAGATTGAGGAGTTTGTAGATGTAACAAGAATTAATTCAGTAGTCTCTGATGGCAGAAGAGCATTTGATGTTCAAGTGCACTACAGCCATCTATCTTTTGCTTATCCAGGAAACTCTTTCTATAAGCTTGTGAGTGGAACATTGTCAATAAACATTAAAATTAAACCGTTGGAGCAACTTGGCAATCCCATGTCCAAATGGTACCAGCATAGAGGTAAGGCAGCTGTGAATGTGCTGTGACTTTGTGTGGCTTCACTGTCCTCCCTTCCTATCTCCTAATGGCACGTGTCCTGAAAGTGCTCTGCTGCATGCTTGCTTCCCCCAGAATTGTATGGCTACCTCTGCAGAAGCAATTCTGAAGGGTTGTGTTGAAACCCACCTCCCTGCTTTCACGATCCATACAAACCAATAGATCTAGAGAAAACAGCCCCTGCATAGTGATTAGCTTGTCCTTTGCCAATACCAGTAAACAGTGCTCCAGGCAGACACAGGCTGGTATTTTGCCACAAAGACAGCACTTCTCTATCACACAACAGTTTCCTAGGTGCCCAAGAATCATCTTTGATTCAGACATCAGTTGTTAATCTTTTGTCTTGAAAAACTAACACGCACATGGCTTGTATTTTCCATGATATCCAGGGCTATATTCTGGATTCTGTCTTGGATGCTGCAATAGTTATAGATTAGATTTTGATGACAAGAATTAGGAAGGTATTATCTGTAGAGGGTAGGACTTGCTAGAAGAATTTATACAGCTGAGGAAAAAATACAAGATGTCTGGGTCTGAAAGCATGAAGCAGAATTGTTTATGTCTGATGCCACACAGAAATATTTCTGAGCTGATTTATTGCATAGCTTATGAAATATCAACACATGTACACTGAACAAAATCATTGTTTTCTTTTCTTCTTCCCAGAACCATAAAACCTGTATTTCAAAAGCCACTGCTGAAGTGGAGGTGGAGATGGAAAGGCTGAACTCTGATTCAGTTTTCAAGGGCAGGTCTCTCGCTACTTAACCCAGAAATTTTCTGTCTTCTATTGCATTCTATGCTGCCATCACCTGGCTCTTTTCACAAAACCTGACATTTTCTAAATCTTGGTTATATCCAGGCCTGAGTGTTTTTCTGGGTAGGAAGCTTCAATGCTGTTCATGAATATATTTCACAATAAAGATTTGCCTTTGTCCAAGCAGCAACCCTCTCTTTCCAGCCACCATACTCCCAGGATATCTAACCAGCCTCTTGGCCAGGCATCCAGCTCCCTATACCTAACTGAACACTCAAGATAGAGGAAGGATGTTCATTTACGTGTCTTTTCATATTCAGACCTACTATTCTGATTCCAACTCTGCTCAGTCATCATCCACCAAAGATTTCCTGACAGCAACCCAATGACTTTTAGCATTGCCAGCCACCAGGGTCCTGACTATGTCCTCCTAAGAAAGGTTATGGAAAACACCTTTCCTCCTACAGTAAATGGGTGTTACTTACTCATCCAGTGATAACCTTAAATCACAGAATGGTAGGGTTGGAAGTGACATCTGGGGATCAACTAGTCCACCCCCCCTGCCAAAGCAGAGTCACCTAGAGCAGTCTGCACAGGACCTCATCCAGGCAGGTTTGAATATCTCCAGAGAAGGAGAATCCACAAACCCTCTGGGCAACCTGTTCCAGTGCTCTGTCGCCCTCAAAGTAAAGAGGGTAAGAAGGTAAGTAAAACTTCCTCATGTCCAGCTGGAACTTCTTGCGCTTCAGTTTGTGCCCATTGCCCCTTGTCCTGTCGCTGGGCACCACTGAAAAGAGCTTGGCCCCATCCTCTTGACACCCACCCTTAAGTTATTTATAAGCATTAATTAGGTCCCCTCTCAACCTTCTCTTCTTCAGGCTGAACAAGGCCAGCTCCCTCAGCCTTTTCTCGTAGGAGAGGTGCTCCTGTTCCCTCACCATCCTCGTAGCCCTCCGCTGGACTCTCTCCAGTAGCTCCTCATCTTTCTTGAAGTGGGGAGCCCAGTACTGGACACAGTACTCCAGATGGGGCCTCACTAGGACTGAGTAGAGGGGGAGGAGAACCTCCCTCGACCTGCTAGCCACAATTTTCTTAACGCACCCCAGGATCACATTGGCCTTCTTGGCAACCAGGGCACACTGCTGGCTCATGGCTAACTTGTCGTCCACCAGCACGCCCAGGTCTCTCTCCACAGAGCTGCTCTCCAGCAGGTCCGCCCCTGGCCTGTACTGGTTACTGCATTGGGTTGTTCCTCCCTAGGTGCAGGACCCTGCATTTGGCTTTGTTGAACTTCATCAGGTTCCTCTCTGCCCAACTCTCCAGCCTGTCCAGATCTCGCTGAATGGCAACACAGCCTTCTGCTGTATCAGCCACTTCTCCCAGTTTTCTGTTACCAGCAAACTTGCTGAGGGTACACTCTGTCCTTACATCCAGGTCATTGATGAAGAAATTGAACAAGACTCGGTCGAGTACTGACCCCTAGAAGTGAGGGACACCACTAGTTACAGGCCTCCAACTAGACTCAGTGTCGCTGACGACAACCCTCTGAGCTCTCCCGTTCAGACAGTTCTCAATCCACCTCACTGACCACTCATCCAGCCCTCACTTCCTAAGCTTCCCTAGGACGATGTTATGGGAGACAGTGTCAAAAGCCTTGCTGAAGTTGAGGTAGACAACATCCACTGCTCTCCCCTCATCTGCCCAGCCAGTCGTGCCATCATAGAAAGCTATCAGATTGGTCAGGTTGTTTACTTACTCACTTAACAGGTTGTTTACTTGCTCTGAGGCAAATATTATTTTCTGCCTGACAAGGGAATAACAAAAGGTGAGAGAATCTTCCCAACCAGCTTACACTGATCAAAGGCCACACTACTTCCAAGGCATCACAACCTTCACCTCCTTCCCATTCAATTGGCAACCAGAGTAGTGTGTAAAGATTCAGAAACGTTTATCTGGCTAAAAGCTGGATTTTTGATGGCTGATAAACTTCTAAGGGAACCAAGAAAGCACTAACACTAATGAAGACACAAGGGAGAACAAGACATACAATGAACTTTTCTTCATCTTTAGATTGCAGCACACCACTCTGCGTCCTCAGTAAAGTCTTTTTACTTTTAGTATTTCCAGTGCTTAGCTTTTTGTCTACTCTCTGTTGTTCACAGGAGCCCTCTAGTCTCTGCACATGCCAGACAAAAGCCTACTTAGAAAAACATGCTCAGCTGCTTTGTTTTCCTGCCAAAGGATTCACCCAACCTGTTACGCAGGTAACAAGGACAAGAAAGCAAGGTTGCCTGCCCCTCTGCTGTCCAGCCACAACCCTGTTCCCAGTGCATAACAAAAGGACACTACATCGAATATTTCAGTTCTACGTGAACTGCAAACAGGCAAACACAGCAGATACCTTCTATCACACAGCACATCAATCTATGCATGCAGTTCTTGACAGGACACTAATTGATCACCATAGGGTGGCAACAGCATGGGATTACTGGGAGACATTCCAATATGCCTGCCTTCATTCTTTTTCCTGAACGATTGCCCAGGAGAGGTAGGTTGGATAAGGCTCTGCTGAAGCTTGGGATGCACATTTTTCAGAACATGGGAGTTGCTGCATACAAAGAAGACCTTTGGGCCTATAAATTAGAATTGACAAGTCTTGGGGCAAACCAGAAAAAAAAGGGCATATTTACATAGGGACAGTAAGGAGAGACAAACCTAAAAAGAGAAAAGGAGGAGGGAGACTTGGTTTTAGAAACTTTAAGAACAGCTGCTTGGATTTAATCCCCACAGCTGAATCCTGACGAATTCTGCAGAATCAAAATTGAAATTAAACACAGACTTCTTTAATGACCAAAGTAAAAACATGGCTAATATTGGATATGCAGAAATGGTCACGTATTCTGCCCAAGTGCTAACTCCAAATGACAGTGTGCTGAAATTTACAGATTCTCTATTTGTAATTTATTTTTGTATTGACAGAACAGAGGTGGACAAAGAGGCTGGAGGATATGACAGCTGAATCAAACCTCCATTCCAAATTCAAATCTGAATTGGACCTGAATCACTACACATCGTTCTTGAGCTTCACTGACCTGAATACTAGGTGAATGCCTCCCTCGTGCACCCTAGCAGAAATGGGCTGAGACTTTCAGACCGATTTAGGAACTGGCAGAAGTGGAATCAGGCTCCCAAAGCTTGAAAGAAATCTCAATCCTAAAGAAGCAACACAGAAAGCAAACGTGTACCTCTGTAAAAGCACTCACATCAGCACAGTTGAATATTGGAGGCCTGAGGAAATACCTTACATACAGTTGTCGTCAGAGGAAAAGCACACAAGTTCTTTATTTGCCCTATATAACATCACTGGTATTTATTTTTTACACAGCCAATTTTCCTAGCCTTGACCTACATAACTTTAGAGTAAGAAGGAAACAGACAAGCAGCAAATCCTGTAGAAATATGTGCCTCATATTCCTCACTCATGGATTAAACAAAACAAAGAATGCTTAATTTCATTTTTCAATTAGGCTCTCTATTTTTCTGGAGAATGCTGATGCCCTGTAATATCTGAGCAAGACAGCATTAGGACTGCACACACTGTATTCATCCTTGCTTTCTTAATAAAAGAATAATGAACTCGGTGCAGAGGCAACACAACATGCTGCTATGAAGGAGACCTCAAAGCCCACTCAGCTGCTTCACTGGTGTGTATTAAAATTGATGTGTTTCAGCTGCAGAAGGAAAGAGGTGTCCTTACATAGGAGTGAAATCTATGATCTTTGTATTGTAGCACAACCACTGAGCAGAACAGAAATCTGCACAGTTCAGTCTCAAATAATAAATTTCTTTTAACAGGAGGAAAGTAAGGACAGACTGAATACACTTCCTATATACATTGAAAGATGGGATAGAAGAGATTTTCATTTGCATCTTAAGCAGCTTCCCATTAGTAAAGACTAGATCGCTGTTAAGACTCTCTTTTTTCCCCCCATTTATATAGCTAACAGAGCAAAAAATTGGCAATATTGAGGGTGAGGCAGCACCTGAGGCTGCTAACTCAGCCAATATATCCACAGTACTTAATGGGCCTCAGTTACTGAGCCCTTATTTTTGTGCATTGAAACATGTATCTGGAGGTCAGCACATTTTTTTAATATTTTTGAGTAACACATCCTTCACAGTGGTTTTGAGCTTTTAATGCTTCCCAGTTAATGAAGCTAAAATTTGAAGCAGCTATTAGCTTGGTACATAATACAAATAAAATGTTGTTTCATTAAGACAGCTCAGTTTTATCCTGAATTCTTTAAGGCTTCATCCAATTGCAAAGAGGAGTTAATAATACACTGCTACACTACCATCTCTTTGAAGCTTATTTCCTGCTTCTGAGTTCCAGTGGGGAACAAAAATGACTAGCATGTCTCCTGTCTGAAAAGCACATGAAGTATTTTGTGAGTTCAGCTCAAGCCATTTGCTTAGACTGGAGGATGTTTTTACCATAGATTACCTAAATTCCACAGAATAATTGCCCAAAATCTTAAGGAAGATCACTTCCTTTTCTTAGGTGCCAGCGACATATCAACCTTAGAAATATCAATTAATGCTAGCTTCACCGAGCGTAGGGAACGACAAGTGCTAAACCATGGTAAAAATCGGAAAACCAGGACCACCTCCCAGCTACTCTGAAATGTCCTATAAGACTCCTATCTTACTGAGGATATTTGATCTCAAACTGTTCAGATTTGACATTTATGCACTTTCTGTTCCAGAGTTCATTGCAACGTATAGAGCCCTCTGAGCTTCCACAGAGCAGGAAAAAGGGGGGCGGGGGTGAGAAAAAAACTTGAAGAAGGATCAACAATCCAATTTGCTAATGTGTGCAGCTTTCCGAATTTAATTTTTTTTAGGTTCCCGTGGCTGTGATTTATACTTCAATATCTTTGTTACATCACTGATGTTGAATTCACTGTTTCCACAGTATACCTGCCTCAGTTTGTAAACTGCATCTGTTCTAATTTAATCAAGTTCTTCCTATTAACAATATGATGTTATAAAGGGCAGTTATTTTGCTTATCTCATTAAAATCCAGAAATTTGCTACACTGCCATGCTATTAAATCCCATTCAGTCTAGGAGCATTCTATGAGGACTGCATTAGTTCATCATTACTGAAATTTGGGGTTTTTTTTAGTTTCTCTAGAATAAAGCTTTCTCAGAAAGGGTATCACATGAAGAAACACGACATCTGAAGGTCAGCCTCTATCACTTCTTTTTGGGAGGAGATTTTTGGGAAGGTGAGAAAAAGAACAAAACCGAAAATGTGTCCCAGAAGACTCCAGAAACAGTGGTGTAAGGAGAGAGTGCTCCATTTTGTCACTTCCCTGTTGCTAGCTGGCAAACTTTGCTTTATGTCGCTCTCCACTCCCCTGCTTTTGTAGGAGAAGCAAGCCAGAAGTTAAGCTCTATAGAGTACCTGAGGAATACTCTGATTCTGGGGATATTCAAACGTAAATACAGTTGATCTTAGCTTCTCTAGTTAACTAAAGCAGAACCCCAGCACTGGGCAATCTGCCATGTATTCATTAAAACCTCAGACTGGGCTCTGGCGAAGAACTAATTTCCTTCCTCCTTCCCTCCTAAAACAGATGAAGTGCAATTTGATACGTGGCCTCACAGAAACAGAATTGTTAAGAGAATTCCACAAGGACTTCCATGGCCAGAGATAGATACCACCTCTGCTAAAAGGAATCATACTAGCAAGACAGAGGCCATGTACACATCAGCAAGGACTAGGGTCCACTAGAAACAGAGCTGTGGAATGAAAGAGTTGGTGCTGATGACCTGACATCCTCACTATGCATATTTCATAGGAGTTTACCTCACAAGAACTAATAAGGTCCCATTAGGGGCTGAATGCAGTTGGTGAACACTGAATATGCTCTTCAAACACACTGTGCTCTTCAGTTTCATCTGAAAGAGATCCAGTAAAGCACCCCGAGACTGCTCCATAATGTGAATCAAAACTTGTTTAGCCGGGACAAGCAGATTGGCTTCAAAAGCACACTCCTGATCTGAACTAAACCACTAATCTAGACACACTATAACTTTTTTTGTATGAGACTTTAGCAGCAGAATATACAGAATAATAAAATGCATTCTGTGCTATGCCCAGAGACACATCCCAAAAAGTGGAATCAGGATGCATCTTCCAAAGTGAGGTGATGCTATGTGAAAGACAAACAGACGGGCAGGCAATTCTTGAAATTAGACATAACAGAACGAGGCAATTTAAAGTAATTTCACTCCCTCTAAAAGTAAAATTTGCTTTTACATTTTAAGCAAATGAGAGCAGCTGTGCAGCACAAGCCACAGAGCTCAGCATCAAGAGGAGCATCTCCTTCAGTGTCTTCGACGTTTCTCCAGTGACATTCAAGTGATAGGAAAAAGATCAGGAATTTTTACAGGCTTAAAACCTCTGACACTCTCAGCGTTTCTGTATATAGGCTTTCTCACACAAAATTAATCAAAGGTATTCTGACGTGCCTAAATAGAAATAAAATTATTTTTATTCAGAATGAAGATAATATAGTAACAAAACTTTAAAGCAATCTATTTTCATCACTCTATAAGAGGCTGGAAGATATTAATAATTGTATATATTTGTTTGGAAATGTTTACAACACACCTAATAAGCAGGCAACTAATGCAGTCCAGATCTCTAATGCCAGGAATCAAATTCAATCAGAGCGGCACTTCAGTGTTTCAGATGAAAGTTTGGCAGTTACTTCATGTAGGACAGTGACACATAGGAAGTGACAGAGTGCGGGTGTGGCACTTTCATGTAACACAAAATTGAACATTATTAAGCATATAATTTAAATTATTTTCAAGCATACTAATGTGAAAGGTGATCCAGTGCCAAACGAAACACAATTTTTGCGCTAACCGCATGTTCCTGTCTTTTGCATCACACAGACCCAGCAAATGTTTTTGTGAATAAACAAGAAAATTTTTATGTTATGAAGGGAGAGAGATTCTCTTACCAGCCACAGCCTGGCAAGTACCTGTCTGTTTTGTCCAGTCTTTTTTGAATACTTGTGTATGTTTGTTACAGTCCCATCCCACATCTTACTGTTTCAGTATTGGCTTACCCAAATCTGACCAAAAATCTTTCCGAGTAATGCTTGAATAGGGCACACAGTAAGTCTTTATTAAATATATATAGGGATGCATATAAATTATATAATACCATAATTACACTTCTGACCCCCTTTTTCAAAGGCTAACAGTCCGATGAATATGTTCTTTGAGATCATAAAAAACAATACAAAAGAGAAATATTCAAAAACAAGCTATACTGTTTCCGTCCAAGTAAGAAGCACAAACTTCTTAGTGAACCAGGACCCTTGCGTTGCTCTAAAAACAATTGTATCCCGAGGCATCACAGTCAGTAAGCTTGAGCTTCAGTGCAGGCCGTTGCCTTTCCGAGGTATCAAGAAAATGATCGGCATTTGGGATTGCCTGTTTTAATTTCTCATTGGTACTGAAACAGGGCTGGCCGCCTTCGCTCGCTGACTTCCCGCGAGTGCCGGCGCCGTCACCCCCGGGCCCCGGCCCCCGCCCGGCAGCCCCCGGCGGCCCCCGGCCCTGCCCGAGCGCGGCCGGCAGTCTGGGCAGGTCCCTGCACTGCCGGGGAGAGCCCGTGCGAGGGAGACTTCCCTGCACCGGACCGTGTCGGTGAGGCGCTTAAAACACAGCTCTCGGCAGCTCTTGCTTTCAAGGCCTCATCCCCACGACAGCCAGATACGCTACAGACATTCTGGAAAGATTTAAGAGTAAAGAATTCTTTTTAAAGAAAGTGTTTTAAAAATGACAACATTTGGGTTCTTACACAATCTAAAGATGTAAATCTTGCATAAGGGAGTTGATACTCAAAGCTGAAGTTTTTTTTAACCTCCTTTAAAATCATTTCCTCACTAGTATTTAATCTATTTTTCTTGTATTTCCCTGAAGACAAATAACTAGATCATTATAGACACAAGAAGCACAGGATTTTTAGGAGTTTTACCTGGCCGAGTGTAGAAAGGACACCTACACCTACAAAATTATTCTTTCCAGTTCATTTACATTTACCCACTGAAAAGATGGGACCATGAGTTAAGAAGGAAGGCTAGGAGGTGGTACCATGACACAGTTCACCAGCCTTCACCTCTGCTGGTAGGAGACCAAAACTCTGGGACTAGTGAGTCTCGTAAGTCAGCAGATCTCCCCATCAGCAAAGAGCAGACCTTATTTACAGCCCATGATCCCGTGCAGCAGGAGTCACCTCTGGGAAATGGAGCATACTGCTTGCAGAATAAAGCTTGTATCAGTCAGCACAAGTATCACAGACTTGGGTCCACATTGCCACACAGCTGGTGTTTCTGTATTAACCAATGCCTGTGCCAGCCTAGCTTTACTTGTATTACAAAACACAGAACGATATCCCAGCTGGCCTTTGAATATTTCCACATCTCAAAGGGATTCCACATCGCCACAATGGAAAGAACTAAGAAGACCGTGTCTTTCTGCGATAGTTCAGAGATCTCCATGCCAGATTCCACAACCCCTGAAACCTCCACTGCAAGTGGCAATGGCCCCTCATGTTTCTGACCTGTTCACAGCCTCCCCACTTCCTTAACTCTTTGTTCCTGACCTGTCTGTTTAGAGAAGCAGCTTTTGCAGATTTTTCAATTAGTCTAATATATAACTTGAATATCTGAGACTGTATATTCTTTTGGCCAAATCCTTTCCAGATTTGATGCAGACATCGTCTGTTAGAGATGCATGCTATAAGAGAAGCATATAAGAATCCTGCACAGTCTGAGATATGGCTCAGAGAGCAAATGTGGCATCCTGTCAAATATGAAGCCACGTTTCCTTTCATAATTCACACACCAGTGGATTGATAAATCATGGTGTCATGAAACTTGACACAGAAAAATCAAACAGGTGCCATGAAATCGTTGCTTTCAAAGCAATTGTGCATGAAACCAAAACACATCTTGATTCCATATCCAATATGGTACTCTCATTTTATCTCTAGGAAAATTTAGCGTTCCTGATCACAGAAGTTCAATTTTAGAATGCCGTGATTTTTCCTGAAGACAGTCAACAAAGTTATTTAACACAGTCCATGATATGAAAGTTTATAATTTTTGTAAAAAGCAACCTTTAACACCTGCCTAGCATTTTTATCTTTCCAGGAACTACAGTAAACCACCACAACCTTTACATCACCTGCTAATTTAGTTAGGCTATGTCCAGAACAAAGGGCCATAATAAATACCAAAGTAAGGGCTACACCCACTTATAAATCACGTAGCCCCAAGTCTCTTATTTACCAAGTTAAATATTTACTAGGTTATAACTAGCAAAAAACACAAGCAGGTCCCTTATATGATAACTGATTTATCAGAGGAAAGCCTTTAGCAAGTATTTCTTAGCCCCACCATGGATATTTCTAAAATACCTTTTTTTAGCTGTTTTTCTTAACTCCACAAAAGAAGGTCAAATTTCACCTGGATGGACACGTGCATGAATAAAGCACAATAACATAGCATCAAAAGGATTTATCATCTCAGACTGTACTTCTTGCAGCCCCTTACCCCATCGTCATTTGCAAAGTGGTCGTGATAAATGTGACATCAAAATGCAGTCTGACACTTTGGTTTCTGAACATCAAAGACAAAAAAGGTAAGATCCCAAGTTCTTAAAGTCTATTTAGGCTGCATACTGGTCTTAAGAAATGTGACTATCAAAATCTGTCTTTGCGCAGTATTTTGATCCTGCTCTTCACTCTGCTTTTCAAGCTTACCAAAAAAAATAGTTTATACATTTACAATTATAGTGTGGATCTGGATTATGAGTTCTAATGCTTTTAGATGTGGAAGGACAGGACAGAGACCTATTTGTATTAATCCAGCATACCTTCAATGTGTTTGTGCCTGTTCACAATAGGTGAGTATCTATTTCAAAGTTAGAACTACACAAATATTAAAATATCTGTGTGACTGTGACTATAGCTGTTCTTGGGAGACAAGGGGAAAACTGGGAGAGAGAGGATAGAAAGATAGGTGAAGAAGAAAGGAGAAGGGGATATTAAAATATAGTTAAATTTAATCCAAGTGTTCTAAACCTGCTGCTATGATATTAAACATTATTAGAGAGTGATTTTGAATACAGAAGAAACACCATGGTCACTGCGCTGATATGGCCATCAGCAAAGGAGCCACGCATAGCAATAATCACAGTTTACATAGATGCACAGATTGTCTAGTTTGGCTTTAAGCCACAAGTTTTCACTGTCAGAACTAGAACTATTTATTTTAGTAAGAGAGTAATTAGCCAGTTCTAGTTTAAACATTCTGTATGATCAGGAAAAGCAGCAAAGAACACTGCGAGAAGAGCCATCACTGAGAAACAGGTATAAACAAAGATGACATTTGCCTTGCTATATCCAGCAACGGATTGCCTTAAACATCCCCCACATTGAGTTTTCTGCTGTTTTATGTGATGATTCCATGATCAAAAGTCACATTCTCGTGAAGGTGATGTTTGACCTAACTTCTCAGTCCCTAACCTCCATAAATTATAACTCCTGCTCAGCTTTTCTCACTCTCAAAATTGGTTATTTCATCTTTCAAACACTCTGGCACCTTAATCTTCTCTTGAAGTTGCTGGAAACATATCATTTCAATCTTCTCTCTCTTGCGTCTCTAAATTATATACTCAGATTGCCCTTTTATTTCAATTTCTCTTCTTCGAATTTTCTCTGTTGTGTTTTGCTCCTCCCTAGTCTATACAAATTTTCTTGCACCGATGGAGCTTCTTTTAAATGCAAGGGTCTTACCTTTTGCATGAAGGAGAAGTCTCCCCTGGCTGTTCACCTTTCTCTCACATCCTGCTTTAACAGCGATGTTCAGAATATTTGTTTCAGATTGAAATCTCAGAGAAGAAAATTAACGACAGTCATTTTTGCCTTCTTTGTGGTAAATGACAACCCTGGACATTCATAGTTTTTGATTTATTTTGACAGACATATTTATCTGTTTTAGAGAAATAAGCAGATGAATTAGGAACTGGTTTTAAAATTATCAAATTTCTCCTATGCTTTTTTCTTTCTCGCTGAGTTAACTATAGATGTTAGTGTTCATTATTTCATTTAAATAATATACATAACATAATATATGGGGGGTTTTCCTTAATATACTTAGTTACAAATTAAATTAAAGTTTTCTCACACAGATTACCATGAGTTACTATTTCTACCTAGGAATGCAGAATCTCAGTTCCATTATCAATCAACACACCATGCACAACACAACTAAAATTTAAATTATTACACAAAGGGATCCAGGCACGCTAGATGAATGGACACAAAGATGAGAAAGGAAAATCAAAGCTGATAAACGTGGTGTGGATTACTAGGACACTGTGCTGAACTCTGAATTAGCTGTAGGTATGTTTACAAGGCAATATTTGGTCAAGAAATGGACATCAGTATTATCTTTGGCAAGTGACCGTGTACACAGCTGTAGCCAAAAATGCAAAGAAAATTTATAAAGGTTGAAGCTGTGGATAACAGAATGTTAGAATGTGTTTATAGAAATCATTAATACAGATTTGTCTAGAACATTATATGCAGTCTGATCTCTGCATCTATGGAAAGGATTTTGGAAAATTAGAACAGAAGTAGGGAATATTTAAAAAAAAAAAAAAAAACACAAACCTTACTCCCTAAAAACCAGAGAATATAAGAATACAAAAATCACTTAATTTAGAAACAATGCAGAAAAGAGCAGACAAAGTAAGGAAGATGAAAAACTCCTAATCTGTGTGCATTTCTGTTCAAATATGCATTTCTAAAAGTAGAAGGTAGAAAGTCAAAATAATACTTTTACACTCACTGGAGGCTGTTGAAACCTATGATTCAATATTAAGAAAGGAATAAAGTACTTATTTCCAGAATTTTCAAGTACAATTAGGATATCAGCTTAGTAGAAAAATTATTTAATATTTCCGAATTCAAGCCAATCTTTAATTGTTACAGATTAGGTAAGGCCCACGAGGGAAGAGGGAAGGCCAGATTCTTCCCTGTCTGCTTACTGTGAGACTGGTGGGCCTTTGTCAGAAGTATCAGTGCCGGGCTGTGCAGCATTGGCAAAGGGATAATAGACATAGATCCAGCTCAGTTCCCTTCCTCTTTGGGTCATCTAGTCCAACCCCCCTGCCGAAGCATGGTCACCCAGAGCAGGCTGCACAGGACCTTGTCCAGTCTGGTCCTGAATATCTCCAGAGAAGGAGAATCCACAGCCTCCCCAGGCAGCCTGTTCCAGTGCGCCGTTACCCGCAGAGTAATGAAGTTCTTCCCCATGTTCAGCTGGAACTTCCTGTGTTTCAGTTTGTGCCCGCTACCCCTTGTCCTTGTTCCAGGATAGCATTTCAGTTTTCTTAGATTTGACAGCAGTCAACAGCCCAACAGAGTTAACACTCCTGAATGCTCATATTAGAGGGAATAAAAAAAACGTACATTAACATGAAAATGCAGCATAAATGCTTCTGTTTGTGTTTAAATGTTGATTTAATATATTTTCTAAGTCTGTGGACTTTCATTTGCCCACAAATTAAACTTGTCCTAACCTGCATTGCTTTTCTCATACAAAGAATCATGAGCACTGTTTTGTCAACAGGAAAACTAGCACAGCAGAAAGAGGCTCTATAGTCAGCTGAGGGGAGTCAGCCACTTCCAGATAGCAACTCATCTATATTAGGAATGGCCAAAATGTCCTCTGGAGATGCCCATCTCCACTGACTGCAGAGGGAATCTCAAGTCTATCCTACCTTCATAATGAAACTTGTACATGGAATTGGTGGAATGACACTCTCTCACAAAATTATAAACAATATTGGTACATAATCAGTTTAATCTCAGGATGTCTATCTCAACAAAGAACTGCTCTGCTAACTTCCTGTGAGAGATGTTAAGCAGATGCTGGCTAATGCGTAGTGAAGATTTTAACTGACTTCGGTTTTAAAAATATCACTTATTTTAAAAACACAAATAAATCCAACCTCAGGCACACAGAAGGCTGAAATCAAATTCTGGCAGCTTCAGTCCAACAAACAGCCATTGATTTCTGTAGCCTTTTTCCTGAAGAAAGAATGTATAAAATTGTTCCAGTGTTGGCCTGCTCCTGTTTGCTGAAGTGTGATGATGAATTCCTCTCAGAAATCCAGGGCCTAGATAAACATAAATGTTTTCCAGCTTTAGCACCATTCCTCTTCCAATTTGTGTTGGAAAAATGTTTTTTAAAAAAATCCTGGTGGAACTGTGTCAGGAGTGCACAGAATGTGGCTATATAGAGCAAAAGGCAGAATAGCAAACAGCAGCGCTGTCATTGCCTGGCAATGTCCATATCACCTTCAGGCTGGGACTTGTATAAATCAGTCACAACCAGCTATGGAACTGATAGCAAAGTTTATCTGCCCACAGAGCAACAGAAGCCTGTAATGATTTCACTAATTTAAGTACTTGGAAGCAGCAAAGAAAAGGCATAACAGGTAACATCATGAAAGTCTGAAGGTAGAAGGGTTCAGGGGAGGGTAGGACGGCTGGGTGTTGAGGGGAGTCTGGACTGACTCGGACTGACAGCAATAATAGCCTGTTTGACTACGGTCTATTTGTGCGCACAATTTCCAGCAGCGCTACGTAGCAGGACTCAGTGGTAGTAATCATAATTCAACATATATCCAGCTGTTTCCAGGTGGTATTTTCAGTAACAAAACAGAATAACTTTACAGAGGCATTTGAACCAGAGTAAACTGGTACTCATAGAACAAAATCAGGACTTAAGACTCAAGAGAGATCCTTCAATTTGTGTAAAGACATTTCAAGTTTTGGAATTCCAGGGAGAATTCACAATCCACTATGGAAATACAGCGTCACATTCTCCATTACTGTATATTTCCATACATGCCAGTGGACAATGTGATTCCTAGCAAACTCTATGAAGGTGTAGTAACAGGTTTTTTTCTACCTATGGTTTTCTACCGATGGCACCAAACCCTCACTCCTTATCATCTTGGAAAGGTTCTTTTTCCTTATGCTAGAGGCAACAAAGTTCTCTTACACTGTTTAATTCCTGCACACCTTGAAGTACATTGTTCCATACTGATTACTAAAGAGATTACAAGAACCAAGTTTCCCAAAGGCTAGATGGCAAGTGGTGAGTATGAAAAGGAAACCCCTAATGAGTAGCACTCATCTATTAGCCATTAGGGAGACTCCCACTCCATCTGTTGACTGAGAGATATTTCAACAGGAAGATTACCCAGATCTGATAAGCAATATTGCCAGCATAGGAAGATGTCATAGTTAATATAGGGTAATAATATTAGTTTAACATTTAAAGAGGATTGAGTAGTGCAAACAGGTTCAAAAAACATTTGATTTTGTATTCATTGTGGTATAAATTACCTAAAACTCAGTGGTGCTATGTGGATAGTTTAATTCTCAAACGCGTATATCATTTTCTGCTTTGGACAAGCCATGCATCATAAATCATGGCAGAAGAGGTTAATTTTTTCCTGGTTTACTTTATAACACTGTATTTACCTTTTGCCCTATAATAAAATCCCTGAAATAAGCACACCATAGCAATTTTCAGGCAATTAACAAACATAAGAAAGACTTTGATGATATAATTGACACAGCAAGCACTTGACAGGCCTGCCAATGAACGTTTTTATGAAAACAAACACATAAAAGCCACTGCAGAGTTCCTTAACTTTTCAAAATATTTGCTGGGGGACCACATATCAAGTGATCGATAACTTGTCACACCCTATTCCTGCAAAGCAACCATTCCTAGCAATTACATAGTCTATATAGACATGCAAGTAAAGATATATAAACCAGTATTTTTTGATGGTTTCTTTAATCGTATTTCTCTGGCAGTTGCCACATAAAATTTATGGAATGCATGGGTTGCTCTGTGATGTACATACATAAACAGAATGACAATCAATTCATTCAGCTGATAATCCTTTTATTAATCTGGTTTAATACAAAAAGATCACAATATTTTAATATTTAACTATGAAATTTGCTCTGTCTAAAGCTTGTTCCAGAAAGTTGTAATATTTTTACAGGTCCATTTACTTGTAGCTTCATTTCTGCAGTTCTGTCTGTTTCCTAACTGAGGCATTTCTGAATGTGCAAATCTGCCTTAACTATAAAGTTATTCCATACACTAGATAAATCTGAAAAACAACTCAAGAGATCAGCATTTTAGATCCTGGATGAAATACCATACAACTCTCTGGCTGCAGCTGGCAGAAAAAGAGTGGAGACAGCAGTCGTACTCTTCTGGGGGGCCTGAAAATGCTGACTAGAGAACAAAAAAGGCCAGATTTGTGAGATCATGAATCCCTGTCACAAAAAATTACACAAGATCTCTCTTAGGTAGGTTACAGACATCTCTGTCACTGTGGTTGCACCCATAATACCTGACCACTCCCATTCCTAGAACAGGATCCACAGACTAAAAGTATGTCACAACACAGGCTCAGAAATCCTTGCACTTGAACAGCTGCATATGGAGGTGGACACGTGGCCCCTGAGTCCAGTTCTAAAGTTTCTGCTGATGACTGCAATGGAATATGGGTGTGAATCCATTCACCTTCCATTCCTCAATCTAGAATGGGATAAGGCCAAGCCAACAATTCAGGCTACAGTTGTGCTTCTTCCTTAAATGCCTTCTTTTCCTGTTTGCCCCATTTCCTTTTTGAAAAGGCCACCTCCTGTGGGAATAAAGAGCTCAAGAAGAAAAATTACAGAATAACTTCTTGCATTTCATGATGAGATATTTAGGGCACTCATCTTCTTTCACATTCCCACACGTTTTTCCTGCTCACTGCTATTTCAAAGATGTATTTGGGATCTGGGCACAAACAGCACTTTGCTTCTATATTTGTCATAAGATCTTATTTCTTTGTACATAAAGATTACAAATGTTTTCCATCTTCAAATAGATGGCAGTACAGCTTGCTTCTTTCAGAAGAAAGCTTCCATTAGTCTGGAAACAGCTAATGCTGGCAATGCTAGCTGAGGAAACAGTAAGCTGGAAAATACAGCAGTTATGTGAAAGAGAATAAAATGGGAAAAATAACAAATGTTTGTCTCTAAGCCTGAGTTTGTCCATCAGTTAGAGTTTCATTGTGATGGCCTCCCAAAACCAAGTACATGAAGTATTTGTCTGCTGCATAGACTGGAATACCAAGTATTTGCAATTTTCTCTGGGTTGCAAGTGGTGTGAGTCAGTCCTATTGAAGTCATTGGTCATGTGATGCTAAAGTCAGAGTATCGGGGAAAATCTGCCATGGGGATTATCAGGTGCAGAAAAAAACAATTTCATTCTTCAAGGAAAGAGCCATCACAAGGAATACGAAGCAGCCAGTGGAAAAAATTTGAACATGGGTTACGCTCATCCTAGTGTGTTCGTGAAAACGTTTGTACAAACAGCTGCTACTACTTCTTGTATCAGCTTAAGCTGTAGATAGAATCGGTTCCTACATTAAGTCTGAGGAGAAAGGAGAACACACATTTTTCTCTGCTAGTGACCCTGGCTGTAACCTAGGTCAAAGACCGCAAAGATAATAGGCCTATCATGACTTTTTACACACAGCAGAGAGGATGAGGTAAAGAGACAGCACTGTAATAGCAAAAGGAACCCTGTGAAGTCTTTTGGGTGTCAAGAGACCTTTAAATGCAGTAATGGAAACTAAACACTGTCACTGAAATTACCTTTACCCTAGATGACCCTTCTCCTCATTAACCCATAGCATACTGATGGGCTGAGCATAATTCTTAACTGTTTTCATGAGATGTTTCTCATGTTTCACTAAAAACTAAGAAAAGGTAAAAACTTCTTTGCAAAGGCAGCTTTTGAGCAGGCAGCAAGGTGACTCACGATGAATAATGAAAGGCCACTGCATTCCATTAGATAAAAGCCCTCAAAAGGGGATTCTCCTGCAATAATGATCACAGCCTTTATGCTGAGAAGCTTGGGACTTAGTACAACTGTAAGTCCTCTGACTTCAAAGATACCTAAAGAATGAATTTGGCCCTGTTTGTTTTGGTAATGGCTGACCAGTCAAAAAGGAAATCTGAAAGACTCAGGAAACACCAGGGTAGTTTTACTTCCTTTTACCCTAATGTAGCGAGTGCAGAGTTCCCAGTTGACTGCAGAATAGCCAGGAGGATGCATGTCTTGACTGTCATTTGTCCACCTGCTGCTGCTAGAAATCAAATATTTATCTGCTCCAAAATACTTCTTGGCAGATACTCCTAATTGCAATGCAGAGTAATGCAAAGTGCTGAAGCACATTCATAGAATCATAGGTTGGAAAAGACATTTAAGGTTATCAAGTCCAACCAGCAACCCAACATCACCATACCTGCTAAACCATATCCCAAAGTGCAATATCTACATATTTTTTGAACACCTCCATGGATGGCAACTCCACCACTTCCCTGGGCAGCCTGTTCCGATGCCTGACAGTTGGCCTTGGCCCATCAGTCCAGTCTGTCCAGATCCCTCTGCAGAGCCTTCCTACCCTCAAGCAGATCGACACTCCCGCCCAACTTGGTGTCATCTGCAAACTTACTGAGGGAGCACTCAATCCGCTCATCCAGGTCTTCGATAAAGATGTTAAACAAGACCGGACCCAAAACTGAGCCCTAGGGAATACCACTTGTGACTGGCCACCAGCTGGAGTTAACTCCATTCACTACCACTCTCTGCGTTCAGCCATTCAGCCAGTTCTTTATCCAGTGAAGAGTACACCCATCCAAACCATGGGCAGCTAGTTTCTCCAGGAGGATACTGTGGGGAACAGTGTCAAAAACCTTACTAAAGTCCAGGTAGACAACATCCATAGTCTTTCCCTAATCCCCTAGGTGGGTCACCTGGTCATAGGAGGAGATCACGTTGGTCAAGCAGGATCTGCCTTTCATGAACCCATGCTGGCTGGGCCTGATCCCCTGGTTGTCCTTCACGTGCCTGATGAGCGCACTCAAGGTGAACCGCTCCATAATCTTACCCAGTTACCAAACTATATCTACCTACAAACATATTACTTAAGAATTAGCTTTTGGGGCTGTGTAAACTGATAATGCATGGCTGCTGTTCTGAGACATGCACTGTGATCCATGCAAAAGTGAGCATAAAGATAGACACAGATCATCCCTAGGTGGGATTTCTGGTTTAAGTTCAGAAATTTTTGTTTCAAAATAAACACATTCCTTCCAAAAGGTTCACATAGTACACAGACATTATCTTCTTTGAGGTAGAGAATTGAACTGCAGTAAGAAGTGATATTGCACACCTACACAGAGCTTTCCAAGGGCTCCCAGGTGGAGAATAGATCCAGGTTGTTTATTATTCCTAGCATAACTCTATAACATCTATCAAAATAAAAGACAAATGATACTCAATCTTCCTTACAAAGTTGATTCTAGGGGGATAAAGACGGTATGTGTGTCTTTAGAAAGATACCCACAAGAAATGTTATTCTAGAAAACTACCCCCAGGAGTCTATGAATGAGTCAAAACCTACCTTATGTGTGCCACTGAAAATTACTTCTAGCTTTCCAGTCAATTTTGAACAAATTGTTAAAAGAGTAATGTTCTTTTGGCTGGCTCCCTCGGTGCAGATGAGATGCTAAGCTGTTTGGCCAGCCCCTCCTTCAGCCCAATCTTGCAATATCCCAGCAGATGCTATAAAGAAATAACATTGCACAGCCAGAACTTTCTTTAATAAATTTGATCTCTACAAATAATTAAAGCTATTTCCCCCCTACCTGACCCTCAGGACCAAATTTTGGGCTGTAACTCAGGGGATTTAAACTCTTTGCAACCTCATGTTGGTCAACAGTGCACACAGCTGCGCACAAATAGCAGGCTGAGCATTGTTGATACAAACCTGAAGAAACTCTGTCAAGGTTATACGTCAGATTTGGCAGGCTTAGGCTAGATCTGAACTGGTGAACAGACATAGAGGATCAGGCTCTATAAATTAAGGATCAGGTTCCATATAATTAAGTCCTAGCCACACTGAGTTGTTAGTATTAATTTCCATACGCTGTAGTCTGGAAGGATCACAATCGATAACTATGAAGTGTGTGCTAGTAGTCATGGCTCTCAGAGCTATGGTATACAATCACCTATGGGCACTTCCTTGGCAACATTCATTTCATCCAGTACAAAAACATGCAAAGAGAATCGCTGGTACCCTCAGAAAGAACCATTATCATGTCAGGATTTCAGAAAAGGGTAAACTCTCTCTTACATTAAAATCCCAGCTCAAGCAGTGTCTTTCCACTCTCACCGAGTTTCGTGCAGTCTGATGACTCTGTCATCGTGTTGTTTCCATGCTAAAGCGACTGTGTCATCTCATATTTACCTGCCAGAACACAACCCAGCCTTTTTCACAGGCAGTGCAGACCGTGCCAGAATCTGACGAATTAAGCATAGAATCTACTCACCCACTACAGACAACTGACATCTACAAGCCCTAGCATGTTCGTCCCTGGAGCAAGCCCAGTTTCTGTGCTTCATTTTTTGAAAGTGCTTCCTTTACTCCAGCTAAACAAGTAATACCAGATGTGCTGTTGGTTAATCTTTCCATGCTCTTACTTCTCCTACAAACAGTGGTTAGTAGAGGTTTACTCTATTACTGTTTTTACTGATGCCACACAGACTCCTGTTCTATGTCCACCCTGTAACTCTATTTGTCAGAATGAGGTATCACCTGAGCAATCCCTGCCTCATTCCCAGCATGGGAGCAGAACTGCTGATCAAACAGCTTTCAGGCATTGTTATTATATACCTGCTGATAGCCAGACAAAAGACCAAAGTATAGATCATGAATACTGCTTCTTCAGCAACTTACTTTCTCCTCAATCAGTTAACTTTTTCCTAGTATTCATCATGACCTCTGATCCTCACAATATCTTCCCTGTTTTACGTGTTCTTCAGGTTACCTTTATAATAAGATCTCTTCCAGAAGTTCAAGCACGACCTATTTGAAAGCTTCCAGAGGTGCTAAGGCACATCTGTAAGTTAGTCATTGACATGAAATAGTACCAAAAGTAAAATTAAATCAAACTTATCAAAAGAAAGCAGTGGGTTTCCTGTATGTTTTTCTAATTTATTTTCTAGTCTTAAACACCCCTTCAGAAGTTAATTTTCCCCTCATCTCGCTCATTGTCAGTACTAAATCCCAGAGAAATCTCCCACTACCAGATGCGTTTTTCTGCCAATCCTCTGCTCATCAAAAACATCACTTTACTCACATATTGTGAGTGTTCAGGACCATGACCCACTAATGCCTTACCTTTCCCATTAAATTTTGTAACCTTTCAGGCAGTGAAATGTTCTGTATCTTTCCCAAACTGGAAAGTACTGTTAGAAAAATCAACACTATAAATACCATAAAACAGTCTATTGTATAGAATAAATACAGACAGCTGAGTTAAAAAATGAGTTATCTAGCTACAGCTAAAGTTAAGGGAGTGGAAGGCTAAGTAATTCCAGCTAGCTTTAGATGATCTTTGGTCACAGTAGGCATTGAATCATGTTATGTCATTTAAAGTACATTAAATACGTGTTTTCTAAGAGTGCACTTTGCCTAGTATAGATAATGTCACTAACATTATCAGAAAAGGTAGGACATACAAAGCATCACATATTCAAAGCCAAGCCTTTTATGAAGGCCCCTGTTATTTTCTTAGTTTATAAGCTCCCCACTGGCACCATCGTCTGCCCAAGTGTTTGTAAAACACATAGTATGACTGGAGTAGAATATAATTCACTGATTTTCAAAGACTCTGCACAGACTGTGTTCTGTCAGTGGTAAGTTCTCTGAGTGAAGGAGGGGTTATTTATAGAGATACATGCGTAAGAGCAATATCTGGATTTGTGGATTTTATATTCATAGATACACACTTTGCTGATACGTGCAGGCAGCTAGAGAGAGGTGCTATTATCTATTCTGCCCAATATTTTGTCTTGTGCTGTATATACACCATACAATAATCTGTCACTACTGACTACCGCTTACCAAGGCAGAAGGAATTCAATAGCAATTAGAAGCTCAATTATTGACAAGTCACATTTTTCCTTTCAAAATCCAATAAACAGCCACTGTGAAAAGAAGAGAACTTGTGGTCACTCCTTGCACAAATAGATGCTTGCTGCACACAGAAACAGACTGCCTGCACTGCTGACAGGACAGTTTCTACAGCTCCTCTCTGTTCAGAGCTCACTGTCCTGCGCCTTCAGAAAACTGCCTGTAAGTGTCACAAGAGCCGACTAAGCCCTCTTGAGCACCTGCCCCAGTGTGCTGAGCCTGTCACACAAGCAACGCATTTGTAAAGAGCAGTTGTGCCTGCTGCAGCATACATCCTTGCCATAAAGATTCAGCTGAGGCAATGATACCACTGCAATGTAACAGAGATGGTGCTTCTGCCAAGTGGAAGAAGTATTATTCCTCCCAAGTAGTTCATCTGCATGCCATCAGGCTGACCCCTAAGGAAACCATGAATGCAAGGAGATACAGGATTTACCAGAAGCCCTGCCTACTGGTTGCATTTTCTGCTGCATATCACAACAGCCAAGGACTTCTGCACAAGCTGTGACTGGGGGGAAATTCAAAGTCAGCCCCTGGCTCAGCCTCCAGCCTCCCAGGGTGAAAAATGCCACTTGTCGTGACCAAACCAAGTGCTGTCATCTGCTAATGCATAGCATCAGTCTGGTTGCTGATTCAGAAAGGGCACTAAGATGAGCTCTGAACTATAGCCCTCTGTGAAGAAAGTCAGCCTGCTATAGTCAAACAGTCTCAGAATGCAAAGAATTGAGAAGTCAGCCAAACCACACAGAGGCACTTTTTTGAGAGGTACTAAATCACAGGACCTTCCCTTGGCAAACTGACAGGCACAGGTTGCTTTTAGTAAGTACAGCTACTCCTGAAAAAGGACGGTGATAACATAAAATGATTAGCATAGGAGACTGTTCAAGGGCAAATCACATTTGCTAATGATGACTATAGTATCTTAGCCTACTGCTGGGTCTGCGCCATCCAAAATAATTTGTTGAAAGGTAAAGTTTTGGAGACTAGTAAGTCACAGCAGCCTATTGCAACAGAAATAAAATAGAACAGAGAAACCCTTTGAAACATAGGCAGCTCATACTTCACTCTGAGCACTTGCTTATGACTTCCAGGGTCTTCAAGAGGAATCATGCAGCTGTTTCAGTTCTCTTCTGGGCTGGCCTGCATTTTGGGAGCACAATTTTGGCAATATTCCATTATTGCTATGGTTGGTTTCAATTGTTATTTTTGCATGGACATCAGTAAGTCAAAAAGGCTGTTTAAAGTGGGTTTTTAAAAATATTTATTTTACCAAATGACCAGCCATCATTTTGGCTAGATTCTGAATTCAGATCTCATCTAAACGGCTGTGCAAGGAGTAGTCCATGTTCAGTAATGGCACTCCTTCCTCAAGGGGTAGGAAAGTACTATTCTCCCATCTGTCACATGGGAAGAAGTAGATACACAGTGGAGCAGTGTCAACTTGCCCGATTTACACAAACTCATTTACACTTCATCTACGCTCATAATAAAACTGTGAGGAGACACAGTCCTTATACTTACATTTTCATTACTCAGAACACCAAACAACCAGCAAATCCAGTCCCCATTTGAAAAATCACTGGCTCTGGATTACAAAAGACAGCTTAAAATGTACAAAATTCCAAAAGGAAGGTTGCAAGCAAGTGGATTCAGCAACTGTTACAACAAACATGTTCTGTAAATGAGTTCTGTAACTGGTACGGCAGGACCGTATATGCTATTATGATCCTGACAGCTAGGTGCCAAAAACACCACCTACCTCTGACAAATAGCAAATTCTGATGGGTTAGATTTTTGTTTAATTTCTTCTGCTAATGTGAAAAGTCAGAATAAAATTCAGTAAATGTGAATAAGAAATCTTTTTAAGTCGTCCTATAAGCAGTGTTTTCAACTATTCAGCAAGACATTTGTTTCTAAATAACTTGAATAATTTTACTTGCTTTCATTCATCTAATACTAATTACCAAAAACGTGGTAGATTAAGAGTTCAATATAAGTATATTGGTTAGGTATAAATCTTAAATAAATTTAGTTTAAGCGAAGAGTCTTACTCCCTTCTGCACTCTTACTTGTGCCTGTGAATGACTAGGAAACTTAATCTTCAGAGGAAAACACGGAATGTTTCATTAAAACTAGAAAGTGCTGTCTGAGATTGTAAGGAAAGTTTAGGTGTTCTCACAACCTGAAAACAGCTCCAGAGAAACTGTGGAAGAGTAAAAAGTGTTTCTGATGGCTGGGGTGGCAAAATGGCTGGGGACAAAGGAATACCAGACCCATGTCAGGGATTTTTGATAGTCTTATTTTAGTAAATGCCCAAAACAGTACTAACAACTTTGGCTGACCCGTGATGAAGCCATTTTTATACCATCTAATTTGTCACTTTCCTGAGCATGCTGAGAAATTTGTCAGGTTTTGTCATCGGTTTCATCATTTTGCTTTTGCCACTCCCCCAGCATTCTTGTCCATTGATTGCAAAGCCAAAGGAATTTGATTTTTTTAAGGCTGCAGTAATGGAGACTGCACGCAGAACTTTTTGCGTGAAATGCTTAATATCCCTGTTAAAAATCTCTACTAACATGCAGAAATTTCAACTTTCAACACCCAGTCACTGAATTTTGTCAGCACTTTGCTAGAGTCCCTTTCTTGTGAAATTTCTGTTTCTTATGAAGTGTTCCTGCAGAATCACTTAACTTTCTATCTAGTAAGTTAAGATCCTGTTGCAGAATATAGTTTCTATTAAATCTTTCTGTCATTCTTCTCATAACATTCCAGCCAGATTTTAGCATCCCTCTTGAAATGCCAGCAAAATTAGACAATCTATTCCCCACAACAGTTGCCCTCATTCCCAAATACAGAGGACATTTAAATCTCTTTAGAACATTAGCCATTTTATCTACAGGCTTGCTATCAGAGTTAATATTAATCTGATTATCCAGCATGACTCCCAAGATCTCCTCAGCATCATGAGGTTTCAGGGAAGTGCTTTAATCTGAGGAATTTCTTAATTCCTAAACATATGACCCTGCTTTTCACAGTATTGAAATGAATGTTGGTTATGAGCACACAGTCTGCTAGTGTTCCACATCACCCCATGACAGTGAACTGTCATCTTTACATTTTAGCTCTCACAATCTTTGTGTTCTTGAGTTGGCTGTACCTAAATTTGGTTCCTAATAAAGGTATCAATGAAAATAACATACCTACTCTATTACCTTTCTCAGAAGTAATATCAAATTAGAGCGACAGAATTTCTTTCCCTCACAATATCACTTACCTTTAACGCATTATTAGGTCTCATATCAACCTACCCAACACTTTGCCTCGAACTGGAGATGTTAGACTGACAAGCCAGAAATTATCTGGGTCATAGGATCTACCTTTTTTAATAGCAATGCACATTTCTCTCAGGAATATTAAACTGCAGTGTATGCTACAGATTAAATCAATAACTTGTGTTGAAGACTACACTTCTACCTATTGTACTAAAGAAAGGTTAAGAAAAAATATTCCTCTCCATTCAAGAGAAAAGAAGAGAGGAACCACAGCCAAGGCTTTAAGGTTTTGTGAAAGCAGTTATTACTGTCTTCAGATATCACAGCAGTTCAGATGGGAAGTAACATATTTTGTTACAAGACACTAGAAACTCTGTTAAACTGTAATGTGGTGTAGTAGATGTATAAACTGTTGCTTGACTGTGTAGCATTACTCATTTTTTATTTAATGCAGGCCCATGAACACTAATTCTGATCCCTCATGCTGCTGAGGGAGGAGAAAAAACACCAAAAATACTTAATTTTGGTGTTCATTCAACTCTTCAAACTGTTTGTCAATTTATTTTCTATTTCTACATCACAAGTTTCTCTTGCAAAGAGTTTTTATATGGCAATGAAGATAAGTTGTAGGTTGCTAGTATTTTTTTATTCTTTTTTAAAGGAATAAAGAAGAATTTGCAATGATTGCATTATTTTCCAATATATTAATCTTCAAGCAAGAATTGTCTGATCAAGATACCCAACAGTGAGCCATTTCCAGTTGAATCACACAGTTTTAGATTCAGTTGCTTCCAATCAGGTTCTGTTTTTTGAAAAGATGCCAGAGGTCAAAACACTGAAGAGTAGAAAAGGCTACTTCCAGTTTGATTTAACAAGCATAGTCTTCCTACTGCATGATGGCACATCAAAATCTCGACTACTGTGAATACTGTACTGTTGTTTTAGCTCTAAGCAGTATTGGCTTCAAATTATAATAATTGTAAACTAGTACTGTCATTTACGTTATGTCTCTCATACATGCGAGCTTTAAGAAAAAAATAGTAACCACATATGGAGCAGTTTGTCATTTCTGAATTGCAGAGGGCCACTGCAAATGTCTATTTGCCACTTGTAGGCATTTTTGTCAGAGAAAAAAATATCTCACAATATGCAGAAGTCCAAAGGAGAACAGGGACCTGCAGCTATTCCTTCATAATGCTTTGTTATGGATATGAGCCTTGCAAACCGGAGTTGGAAAGGAAAAAAATCAAAAGCCTTATTAGGCAAATCTAACTGTTTTGTAATTAAGGAGATTGGAGGCAAATGCTATCAGAGACTCTCTGTAAACTTCTAAAGTGATGAGATTAACCCAGGGAGACTACTAATTTAGCCTACAGATAAACGAGAATGCATGACAGATCTCAAATTGTTTATTAATCATCCCACATCTACATGGAATGAGATGGCATCTTGTTCATGAATTGTTGTAAATCTTTTCATTACTCAGGGGGATCCAATTATTTAGAACGATTAAATGACAAAATAATTGAATAATCAACGATACTCAAACAAAAAAATTAAAATAATTCTTATCCCACTTTCATGTCTGAAACAGAGGGTATCTAGACACTAGAGGTAACTGTAAATTAGAGAGATTAGTCATTGTCTCACCAGCTAGGAGCGTTCTTGTAAATCAGACCAAAGTTTGTTGCCTAATCACTCAAAAGGCCAAGTAGGTAAATTAAAGGCAAAACTAGACTAAAAATTACAACTAAGATTTTAATCTAGGATAATAGATTGTAGGGTGTAATAATTGTAGGATTCATCCACAGCACGCAGATAGAAGTATATGGAAGAAAAAAACAGAATGGAAAGTGGATCTGAAAGCATTGATTTAGCACAGGAGGATTTGTGGCAGTCCCTAGTATATTTGCCTTTCGTACCAAATCTTTTTGACAAGCTGTACTACAGATAGCTTTTACCTACAGGAATTAGAAAAAACTCCAGTGAATCAGTACTTCACTGGAAAGGTTAATTAGAGAATTTAAAGTCATTTTCCAGAAGAACAAGAGTCAAGATGTTTTGCTGATTCACATTTCTCTCTAATATTTGTGTAACGACAATAAAATCCTGATTGCTTCAGTCATGCTTTCAAAGTCTGTCCTATGTATCTATTCTTGCATTATTTGTGTTGTTTTCAAAACTAGTATTTGATTTCACTCACTCAAAGACAGTCCTACACCACAAGTATTTTACACAATGCAATCTAAGGGACCAGTATGTAAGGAAGATTTTCAGAATGTTCTACGAGCACTTAAAGCTGCTCTGAGTGTTTCATAGTTGCTTAAGTTAGGGACAATTAAACCAGGGGATTCAAACTGTGGTCGGTTTTGACTGCAGCCTGTCAGTGCAGACTGTGCACACTGAGAGCTGTCACCCTGGAGAACAGGGCCTTCCTCACCAAACACTGACAAAGGCAGACAGGTTTGCTCTGGGCTTATAGGATTAATATAGGGTAGGAGAAAGACCGAGGATTAGGATAATGTCTAGCAGAAGTGGGAGGAAGAGGTGGAAGAGGCAGAGGCTCACACAAGGATTTTTGGAAAGCAGACACTATCAGTATGGAGGAAGTACCAGCTGTCAGCTCAGGTGTTGCTGTCAGTTTTGCTGAAGCTGTCAATGATAAGGCAACTAAGACAAAAGGCTGCAAAGGAATGAGGGCTTAAGAGAGTTGTTCTTAACCCTCTAGCAGGAGCCACTGAACAAACCTATTCCAGTACCTGCATTGTCAGTTCTAATTGCTAATTTGCATATGGTAGCACACAACTGGCAGTGGTAGCTCAGCTCTGGACAGCCCAGTTAGTGCAAGCAAGGGACACTCACACAGCTCTGAAAATCCCCGACACACACCTTCGCCTATGATTTAGGACAGGTCCCAATGTCACTGTCTGAACATCGACAAACTAAGCTAAATATAGCTGAGTCGTGGTTGTAAATGTGTAGAAATTGCTGGTTTTCTGATCTATACTGTATTTCTTGAGAATTCATGCACACATCTTAAAAAATTATTTTCACCTAGCTCCAGAAAGCCAGCAATCATCTCTCCCAATAAACAGAACTTGTTTCTGAAGTTCTGTGGAACCAAAGGATTACTACAAAAGCTATATTCTGCCTCTGTTAAGAGCGGGTAACCCTCAAGACATCTCTTAATTGCAGAAGTTGTTCAATTTGTGGTGGTGGCATGGTACTCCTAAAAACCAGCAAATTCATTTTTATTTTATCTAATCTAGAAAGACATTGAATTGCTGGAGCATGCCCAGAGAAGGGCAACAAGGCTGGTCAGGGGTCTAGAGAACAAGCCTTATGAGGAGCAGCTGAGGGAGCTGGGGCCGTTTAGTGTGGATAAGAGGAGGCTGAGGGGGGACCTTATTGCTCTCTACAACTGCCTGAAAGGAGGTTGTAGTGAGTTGGGTGTCAGTCTCTGCTCTCAAGTGACTAGTGATAGGACAAGAGGCAATGTCCTCAAGTTGTATCAGGGGAGGTTTCGATTAGATATTAGGAAAAATTTCTTTAATTAAAGCATGGTCAGACAATGGAACAGGCTGCCCAGGGAAGTGGTGGAGTCCCCATCCCTGGAGGTGTTCAATAAATGTGTAGATGTGGCACTTCAGGACATGGTTTAGCAGGCATTGTGGTGTTGGGTTGCTGGTTGGACTTGATGATCTTAGAGGTCTTCTCCAACCTATGATTCTATGATACTATGCTACAACCAGTATTCAAAATAAGAACCTGAAATCATGGCCTGTCAGTTTTTTTAACTGAGGTATTTACAGAATTATGAAATTAATGAGGGGCTAGGAGATGATATAAGAAATATGCCTATATGATTAAAAGGCATGAAGTTCTCTAGACAGAAGCAACACATAAGAAATTAAACTGTGTCAACCATGAAAAATTTCATAGTTGCAAGAAGAATCAGTTCAGAATAATATGACCTTGCTGTAGGACATTTCTTAGGACTAAAGCAAGCTAAGGGCCCTCAGCTGTGAGAATGTAATGTCATGTTTCCCAACATTGTGTTAAACAGTCTGTAAAGGTAAATTTACATTTAACAGCTTGGTTTATTTAACAGCTTACCACCACTTCCCTTTCTTTCTACTCCTTCCTTTGCTCTTTCCCCCTCCTTTGCTCTTTCCCCCTCCTTTGCATTTTCCAGTAGCCACAGTTCCACCCTCTGCCCTCTTCCTTTACTATGTTTTTGCACTCATCAGCCTTATCTGGGCAATGATTTGACTCACTAGCTCAGCAATAGCCATCTTGTTGCTTGGTTAGTTCCCTGCCAGTTTAGCAAACTGATTCAGTGAGCAGACAGCCAAGTAAGCTGTGGGAATACATGACCAGGACAGAGAGAGAGAAGCAGGATGCCTCTTCTCAGCACCACACAGCCATTATATCAGTTCAAACTTCTCATGTAATTTCTCCCTAAGTGAATACCAAGCAAACAGTGTAATATCCCTCAGAGGACCCACTTCAGATTCAGGTGAAAAGTAGGCAGATAATATTACCTTTCTGGTAGGAAAGTGTAGCTGTGAAACAGGCCTGCAATCCTGATCAAATTAGAAGAAAAATAAAGGAAACCATATTAGACTAAGTTTTTTTGCTCCTAGTTAATAATCACCACTCTAAGGTAAGGGGTTAAGTAAATATACAGTGCTATGAGAAACAGAAGTGAAATTTTTGAATCTGTTAAAAAACATACGTTAGTGACATACTCTCACAGGCATTTGGATGACTATTCAGCTTCAGCTGCTTGTGCTGCATCGCTTGACACTTCACACAGCAGGCATCAGCCGTTCAGTCAGCGTCCTCATGTTATTCAGATGACCTACCCAGCACTGCAAATGAACAGGGGACAGCTGAAGTTAACAGTTTGAATGACTGATAAGTTGAGATTTTCTCAGCCACTGCTTCCAAGTAACAAATTCCTCAGCAAAAAAAATAGATCCTCTTCACTGAAGAAAATAGGCCTGTATTTGTAACAAATGTTGTCTGCCATAAATATTCTTATCAGCTCTGCTAACAACAAAGTTTTGCATAATCGTGCCACGTATTTTTTCCATTAATACCCGGAAAGGCTTGCGCAAAACAAATTGTATGTGGGATATTTTTTGCCCACCCACAGAGTGGGATACTGAGTATCTGGAAGCACAGGAAGGACTGCCAGAGCCTGAAGTCATCATGTTTTCACAGCAGTTTCAAGTTTCAGATAAATAGCTAAGCATACATGCTTATTATACACGTCAGTATAAGGTCTCTCGTGGTCACCGGACCACTGTGGTGAGGTAAGCCCGAGGCCTGCAAGACAGCTGAATTCATCTAGCAACTCACTGCTACCAGAAGACTCACCTTTCCTCCATCTTCTCTCGCTGCTCATCTTCCAGCCAGAATCCCATTCCTTCCTACTCCCTAATGCTACTGCTCCTTTCATCTCCTATTGAGCCTATTCAGTTCACTGGCGTAGTGGGCATCCGTGGATTTATGGGTTTAGGTTAGTTTTTGTTGTGGTTTTTCATTTGTTTTGGGGCTTTTTTTGTTGTTGTTTTTTTTAAGTACTTTCCTGACAGATTAGCAAATTCAATTGGTTCACAAAGTAGTCAGAGGAAGGAAAGTAGCTGGAAAATGTGGGTGGAGAAAGCAGTAATTCCTCTTTGCTCTACTGAGAGCTATCAGATAAGGTTCATCACACCTTGCAGAACACCTGAGCTCTAGTGCTCAGGGCAGACATTGCTACAGGACAGGCTAGTTAGGCAGCAAGCACTCCGCCCACGCCTCAGGAGATGGCAATCAGCCAGTGTAACCTACACAGCTTCCATTCTTCAGCCTGCAAACAAGAGGTTGGTCCTTGAGGGAACTTCCTTAAGGGCTTCACCACCTCCAGTCTTGTCCTTGCCTCTTCTGCACCACCTTGCCATCTCTAGCTGCAGAAGACAGACTTTCTCGTACGGAATTCCTACTTCAGCTCTGTCTTCTAGACCAAATCATCTATACTTTCCAGAGTTCTCCCAGCAGCACTCGTACTTGGAGAAACTACACCTGGCACTAAACATTCACAAAAATACAGCTGCAAGGCCTTAATTTTGCTCTGCAATCCTACTGACACCTATTAGAATCAAACACCACTATTGTTCTCTTTGTGTTCTCAGAGAAAGTAAAAAAAAAAAGAATCAGAAGAATGTGTCATGCAGTTTACCTTACTATGGACAACACAGTACCCATACGGAGTTTGTTACTTTCCCCAGGGTTTGACCCTGGAGTTTTGGGGTATTTGGTTTCACTTAATGAAACCACCAAACTACACAACAACTAAAGCTGGTTCTCGGAGCCCTGCTAAAAATTTCTCACGCAGTTGGCTGGGTAGGATTTAAAACAGCACTATTCTTAGAAGTGGGTATCTGCAGCAGTTGGAAAATGCTGGGTTGCAAGCAATGCATTCCACAACATGTTTAAGGCTCTGATCCTGAGTATTTCAGGCTCATTGTAGTTCTATTTATTTCAGTTTACATTTAAAAAAAAAACAACAAACCATAAACACAATCCTATCGCTTATCTAGGCACCTGAGCACATTCTGTTAAGAATCTCACTTTTAATATCACCACAGTAATTACACTTAAACTATTCAATGAAGTGTGATTTTTAAATGAGAGATGACAGAGTTTGTTAAAGCTGCTTTGGAAAGTCTCCCATGTTCAGAGTTGCATAAAATATTTCCAAAATATGTGAGGCCACAAATTGAAAAGTGTCTTGGAACATGAAAAAGGCTACAAAAAAACATGTTTAACTGATAAAAAAATAATCAATAGACTTTGAAAAACCTCACTGCGTAATTTTAGAAAACAGGGGCAAGATGATCTGTATTTAGCACAAGAGCACTTCTAGCTAGGCTTCACTTGTGCATATAATACACACACCTACCATGGGAAAGATGGCAGAGCCTGTGCTTCATGTGAAGAACTTCTCTATAATACTGAAAGATATCTGACAAGCAGATTTATTATAAAATATTATTAAAATAATCAATGCTTTAAAAACAATTGAAGGCAATGACCAACATCTGTTTCTTTAGTTTGACTTTAAAGACTTAATATATTCATAGTTATGAATAGCAACAGGAAGGAAGTTGCACAAACTGAAACATAATAGTTCAAGGCTTTTCCTCCCAGAGATTCAGGGTGCATATCAACTCAAACAAGAAGGTAGAATTTGGCTTCATAAAACTGTATAAAACCAAGATACTCAGATATTGTTTTGCATCAGCAGGAGAAATTCAGTATGTTAAAAGACCTGCTCAGTAGGGAATTACTTCTCCAAAACTGGCCTTCAAGGCAAAATTTAAATCCCCCCAGAGAGCTGGCAGAGGATTTGTTACAAACTTCTTCTAACGTCCTAAAAATTTACACTTTTTTTATAATTTCTAATATTGTACTATTTGATGGAGGAACATCAGGATTTTTTTCCATTTTTTTGCCCTTATTTATCACATATCTTTAAAGCATACTGGCTAGTACTATCTAGACTCTGACTAAAGTATAAAAGAAAGCATCTTAAATTTTTTTCACCTGATAAGGGTCAGGCAATCCCACATGCGAAACAGGTCATTAGATTAAAGATTCAGAGACCAACAGAAACTGAGAGGCTAGAAAGCTATAGATGTATGAGTCACAGAAGAAAAACAGGAATGAGAAAGTCTCCCATAGACATGATCCACATGACTAGTCTGGCAGTTGTACGCACTTCTAGATGCAATATTTAAACATGTACCAGTACCCATAAAGATAATTAATATCTTTAGTAATCACTAGCAATTATTTTATATATGTAAAATGTGTATTTGCATATATAAACATATTCATGTATCTGAAATTAGATTCTGGGGAAAGGTTTTAACTTTGTTCCTCTAGGTTATCCTCACTTTAAAGCTTTTTTTCTCCATTATTAACACACACATTTTTCATGAAACACCTTGCAGTTCAGCTTGGAATTTATGACTTGATTGATACACGAAAATATGTTATTTATAATATGAAATAAATCAGATTAAAGTAAAACAAATTTAAGTCAATAGGTGCTGCTTCTGGCTAGTATTCTTTCCCTGGACTTAAAGCCTTTTATTTACTGAGGGCTAAGTTTTCCATCACTGAGAAGTGTAACTGTCTTAAGCTTTTTAGAGAAAAATAAAGGCCCTATGATGAACCCCAGAGGAGTTCTTTAGCTGGATGTATCCTAAACAAAAGCTGTTTGCTGCTTATTGTGCAACATTAATACACTGTTGACTGAAACAGCTGGAAGTACTTTGCAGATTAATGGTGAAAACAACCTTGTTTCTTTTGGGAAATCATATACCACCAAAGAGAAAGTCTCTCTAAAAAAAGAAAAGTTTTGGGAGCAACTGCGCAAAGGCTTTAGTTGTCTATTTGTATGTTTTTCATCTGGAATAAACAAAAGGTTTTAGATCTTCAAATTTCTATTTCTTGTTGACTTATTTTCCACCTGGAGAAGAGACAAGTCAGCTGAGGCATCCCAGACACCAGACCTTTGGGTCAATTGACAGGACACTGCAGTAGACAGTTTCATTGAGGGACCTTCAATAAAATTTATCTCCTCTCCATTCCTCTGCTGTCAGAGAGTCAAGGCTACATGCAGACAGATGCATAGCGGTAGTACACTTGCTCACTGTAAGAATATAAAAATCACTTTGATACCAAGTCCAAAAAGCCCTTTTCCTGTTTCAAATGCAGCTACAGAAGGTAGCTCACCACAAAGCAAAATAATCAGACTAGTTAAGATGCACATAATGGCAATTCATAAAACCTGTAACCCACTCTTTCCAGAAAGTATAGGCTATGTTTTCAGCTGAAAACAATCTGATCAACTCCATTCAGTTCAAACTCACTTTTTCTTGCTCCTAACCTTCAATGAGGTGTTTCTTTTTAGAAGCAATCGTTTACTACTACAATAATCTGTAACTCCCTGTACATGTATTACCTTCGGTTAATGATTTATTTCAAAAGAAATCCTCGCGCAATGAGTAAGAGTAGAACTGAGAATGGTTTTGTTTGTAGAGTATGGCCAGGGACATCTGCATCAGTTCTGAAGAGACAGGATTTCTCTATGCCAGTACTTTGACTTTGCTTCAGAAATGGACAACAGAAATTGCATTTCTGGCTGTGAAAGTGCTTTGGGTCCTGCTTCTAGATTTTGGTTCAGGATATGCATTCTTCTAAATTCCCACTCATTTTTCTTTAAGGCTTCATAATGCAACTGTTTCACCTTGTGCTTTAGATTCTCATTATTACTCATACATTAGGTATCCAGTGCAAAAATTGAAATGAACAAAGGAAGCAGTGAAGCCAAAAAACCCAACCTATATGACTCATCATGTGATACAGCAGACATTTTCTGCATAACTCCAAGAAAAAAAAATAAATTCTCCCAAAAGAAAAAAATACAGTTGCCAGTTACAGAAATACAGGCTTCCGAAAGTTCTCTCTTTTTTTTTTTTTTTTTTAATTAAACTTGCAGAATAGGTAGATAGTTTCCTCTGAATATATTTTTGGCAGGCAAGTTCTGAAAAACCTTGTTCCAAGAATCCTGTAGACTGAAAACACAGCTGTTCAGATTCACTATAACACCATGTATACTCTTATTGGTGAAACAGGCTTAAGGGGCAGACAAAATGACAGCTGCTCCATTTCTTCTCCTGCACATAAGTCGTGTTTAGAATAGGATTAAGATAACTGGAAAACAACCCATTGACTGAACAACAGATCCTGCCTAGCAAGGGGATATAGATGATTTAAAAAATTTAAAATGTTTAAAGTGGGCTTTAAATAATTTCTTCATAATAGTCACTTAAAAAGGGAAGCAACATTTTAGAAGCCATCTTCAGGTTACTTCAAAAACTGGGGGTTTAGGCTAGGGAAATACAAGTTAAATACTTTTCTGATCTGTAAATATAAGACATTCACAAAAGGATGTAAGGTTTTTAAAAGCATTTAATTAATTTTGGAGCATAAATTTAGGAAAAATATTTTAGATTATAAAAATTTAAAGCAAGGCAATCCCATTGATTCCAATTTGTACTTGAAATGCTGATCTCATTTCTCCACCCATAGAGAATGGAATCTCATTTACATCAGAGTACAGATTCTGGCCCAAAACAGACTTCCTTATTTCTGATGCAATCATTTGCTGCTTTAAATGTTTTTAAACATTTTGAAGTCCACACACACACTTAAATTTTAACATGAACTTCGCAGAAGACAAAGATGAAATAAGTTTGGTGGTTTTTTCAAAATATAAGGCAGGCTATACTATCTTATGTGAGATTAAACAGAAAGACTGTCTCTGCAGTTGGCTTCCACAGCAAGAATATATTTCATTCAGTGGGGTGGTAGAACTTACTCTCAAATCCATAAACTGAATGCATTTAAATTCCCATATAAACTGTCTCTTGATATACCTCAGTACACTTGCCTTAGAACTTCACGTTTGCTTTTATGTGGTATTATTTTTAATTTTGGGTGCTGGCCAAATGAGGCGTATATTAATTTTTTTGAAAAAGTCTTCAATGGAGAATAAAACATGGGGTCTTTGCAAGTTTGAACAAAACCTCAGGGTGGATCACAGTAGAAATAAGACATTAACGCATCCTTAATCCCAGTGTGGAGGGGGACAGTCTGCTTGTAATGGTGGAAATTGAAATTAAGTATTGATTCATATTGAATTATGAGGATGTAACTTCACCATGAAGTGTTCGATTCTGTAATATCTTAAAATTTGCTAGTAAGGAGCCTGATTTGCCATCAAGATTCAGGTCACTGTACTGACATGTAAAGTAAAACCCCTCACCAGCTCCTGCTTAGTTTAGTCATCTCAATGAGTTCACAAGAAAAAACCTAAACATGCTGACTGACTGTCCTGCTGGTGTCCTTACAAAGACTTTAAGTTACATGATACTGAGTGTAACAAAGGGATTCTAGATTCACATTACAACTTTCTGCTGTTTGAGTTCAGCTTTATCCTGCTTAGAATTTTTCCACAACTGGATTTCACTAGAGGCAGCTCCACTTGTTTTGCAAGTTTCCCAAACTGATTTTGGAAGGCTGACGCCAAGTCATGTAATTGGAAAGGTCAAAATGTACACCACCCCTTAAGGAGCATAATGCTGTTTCCAGCAGAAGTCCGCAGCAAAAAAACCTTCAAGTCAGCTGAATGGAAATCGAGCATGAAGCCACTGGCATCTTAGACTCATCTTGGTAACACTGAAATGATGATCCTGAAATCCTTACTTAGACAAAGCTTCCCCTGAGTCCTAGACAGCTGACCAGTAATTGCACAGATTAACACTTGCATTCAATGACAGACCTGATTGCTTAAAGTTTATTTTATTTTAGGTTAGCAGTTCTAAAACACTCTTCCAGCTATGAATACAGTTTCTCTGAACATTTAATCTAGGAAACTAAATTAAAACTGCCATCTCAAAAACCCACTTGCCACCTACAGTGCTAACATCACAATAGGTTAAAACACATAGGTGAAAGAAGTTTCACAAGAAATAGGAATATTTAATAAGTTTAAAATACCTGTTTATCACCAGAATCATACAAAAAGGGAAGAAAGAGAAATAGGAACATAATAAAAGTTTACTTCTACCACAGTCCTGGAAGATTCTGTTTTGGGCATTTAACAGTTAAAGCAGCTATGGCACAGTAACTGAGCACATTAAAACAAAGAGTTGGCAGCGTCTGGAGGAAAAGGGCTTGCGCTCCACTGTTCCAACTTGTCAGTCAACTCATGCCAGCGCTCTCCACGTCTGCCTCTTCTACACACCCTCTTTACATGTGTCTGTCTGGACTGATCTGCTCATCTGTTAAGGGACTCTCCTGACAAGCCAAAAACTCTGCCTTCTCTCTGCTGTGGAATTGGATCAAATCAGCTCAGCTTCTTCTGTAGCCCCACCAGGAGGCTTTTTGCTTATGATCTCATTCTGTTTTCCTTCACTACTTGTCTGTTTTTGATTTCTAGAATGGAGGAAGCCGACTTGCTGAAAGAAAGATTCCAGGCCATAACAGTAAGTGCTTACAGTTATAACTCACTATTAAAAAACAAACAAACAAGCAAATAAAAAAGAGGCTTAGAAGCAGTATTGTGTTAATGAGCTACTGTGTGTTTTCTGAAGAATGATTTATTCCAGGGTGGAAAAAGAAAGAGTTATGTCTGCTTGAAACTGTTACTTTTTAATTCTGGTTTATAAGCTATCACTTTGAGACAGCAGAGTTGCCTGTACTGACTTTATTATGGGTTGTATTGCACTTTCATATAAAATTTAAAGCAGTAAAAGTATGTGTGCAAATCACTACTGGACAGTCTAAAATACATATTACTACCATCACAAGTGAATGTTTGCCTGAAGGACAGCAGGTCAAAAGGCAGCTAGAGAATTCCAGAACAAATTAATTTTCCCATTTCTCAACAAAACTGATAGATGAAAGATTTTCAGTTTTGCATTGTGGAATTAAATACCATTTCTGAATAAGTGATGATCTATTGTGAATATTGCTGTCTGAAAAGTAAAAAAGGATAAGCTTAGATTAAGCATATTCCTACACCTGTCAGTTTTCAGAGAAAAAAAAAAAGAAAAACTTGGTGGAGTTTATGCTGAAGACATTAGAAAACATTTTCCCTTTCTCTTCCAAAGGGAAACTCAATTCAAAAGATTTATTGTGCTTTTAAGGAACTGCTGAGTTATTTTTTAAAGGAATATAACCTGATGTAACAAAAATGGCTGAATCGAAATTCTCCTCTGATTTGATCTCCACTGAAACCTATTCAGTTACAAAAGAATTAAAGAATTAAACTGAAACAAAATTTGACCTTTGGGATGAAAGGAAAACTGCAGAAGGATCACTCACTGTCACAGGCAATCTTTAAAAACAAATAATGGGAACAAGGATATTTTTCACACTCTAAGCATGATAGATTAGTTGTGAAACAAACATTACTGGCTGAATAAATGGTGACCAGAATTTAAAAAAAACTTATTGAAACCAAAATAAGCGTGAGAAGGCATAACTGGAAATCTACAGGAGTTGAATAGGCCAGGTTTTAATTTTCACACTAGATAAAGGCCAACAGGCCCATTTATTGTATTTACTTGGGACCCGACTCATGCACACAATAAGGTAATTTGAAATGTTTTAGAGTGTTTAGAATACATTTGTTTGTGTAACTGTAGTGGTGTTTGAACCAGACTTGTAACCCGGACTTTGTCTCTAGCGTATAAGCTCAAAAGATAAGAAATGTTTTGGCGCTCTGGAGAATTCCAGGCCTTGCAAAGTTTAATACTTCCTGGTATCTGGCAAGGAGGAGTGGGGCAGCACGCTTGCCTGATGAGGACTCCTGTGAATGTACTGGGTTAGCGTCCTCTGGCTGCATCTTTGCCTCCAAATACTGGAGAAGTACTTTTTTAAGAAACTGTGACAGCTTCCAGTCTCTTGCATTGCAGGAAATGGGAAATGTTATTTGGGTTCTGGCAATGACTTCATTTATTATGCTTGCTGCATAAAGGAACTATTTGCTTTCTACTTTCATCAACTGAGAACATTTAATTGAAACAATGTATTTGTTATAATGCACTGCAGAAATGAAGAAGCCTAAATAAGGCAAAGTTATCATCAGGTTTAAGAACATGCAATATGAGCTGTCTAAGAAAACAACATTACAATTGCAAGTTACTCAGTGGCTCTGGGAAGGTTTGTCCCAAGCAACATACCTGGGAATTTCACATGCCACCTACAATATGTATGTTCTAAAGGATCTAACAGACGATAGCAAGAGGCACTCAGGTATGCAAAGCAGTAAACAACTACATTTGCACTAAAACCTGATTGGTTTCTGTTGTTAAATGCTTGGCTCCTTTATAGCATCTGGCTCTCAGAGACACTAGGAGTTTTCAAATTCTTTTTCATATCTTCTCTGTGTATCAAAGCAAAAAGGAAAACCCTATTTTTATTATTATTTTAAGATTTCAGTGCTCCCATGGCTCTGAAAATGCACCGTTTTTCTCTGTTATATAGCTTCCACCTGCTGCTGGTGTATATAGAATATAACAAGTAAAAATTAAAATGCATCTTTTTTTTAGAAAGACTGACGTATCTTAAAATACAAAAGCTTTAGTGCTTGCTGTGTCAAACATGTTGAGACAAAACAGTCAAAGAAGTATCTTAGGCTTAATCCTTTCTCATCAAATCCTCCATTCTATGGGAGAAAAAAAAAACCCACACACAGAAAAACAATAGAAGATTGGAATTATGATTAAAGATTTGAATTACGGACATTTCTGCAGTCTCATGCCATCAGATTAAAGTGTCCATACCTCTAGATAAGACCCCTTGATAACCAAGCATTACCATTGGGAAGTTCTACAAAAACAAAAATACATCATCTAAAACATTACCTTCTCCACTGGCCTTGACAATACACGGCATCTGTCATGGGACCAAGCAGACCAATATTGGCACCACTGTAGAACACCACCACAAACTACTGGACTTGGCACATAACATACCTAGCAAGACACTGCTCTGTAGATGCATTTTCCTTCCTTTCACAATAGATCCAGTTTAGAACACTATTCTTTTCTATGCTCCAAGGTCAGGAAATACTCCTACATGTTCCAGTGGGAGCGAAAGTTAGGACTAAGGCTCAAATCTCACCTTGCACTGACACACAACAGAGAGGAACGAGTGAAGGTGCTCTGTCATAAAAAGCAAGTCTTGCACACATTAACAAGAGCATAGTAATAGAAGATTAGAGCACTTCTGCCAGCAACCTGATTATTTACAGGGGCAGAGTATGAAATTTAGTAGAAGCAAGGATCTCTCAGCTATCTAGGAATAAACATCTATTCCATTACATGTATAGTCAAAACTTTGTACAGCAAGACATGATCTGCAGACAAAGCATAGCAGAATATGCTGTAGGAAGTGTCCTAACAGGTTTTAAAAATTATTCTGGCAACATGAGGTTCAAAAAGGTTCCTCATACATCTTCCTTGAATTTAGCTTCTGGCAGTAGACTTTCAGCTTTCTTTGACTAGATATACAAAAAACAATCTATTTCAATTTATTTAATCTGAATAGTTGTATAATGGATGTTTATTACCAACCAATGAAATTAAAGCGTGCTAGAACACCAAAAGACACAAGTAGAAAACTTTAAGAGAAAAAATAAGGGATGCAAGAGAAACATAGATCCCTAACAACAGAAACAGGCAAAAGTTTCATTACTGAATAGGTTCCTTATTACACAGTTAATTTAAAATGCAGTTCTTTGTGTGTTTACACTACAATTTCTTTCTGCACACTATTTTTGTGTACCACTTCTCATTTTAGACTGCCCAAGTTCTTAGTACACATCTCCATTGCTTTAAAAAGAATATTTATGTTGACTTAGAATATTTTTTAATAGTAGAAACCAAGTAAAAGTTCCTTCTCTGGCTAAGAATCTTATCCAGAACTTTAGTAAAGAAAAAAGCAGTTTCCTCAAGAATTGTAACAATCTGTAAATTCAAGCTCGTCACACTTTGCTCATCTAATGATGGATTATTTAAAGGCCATTCATACAATGAGATCACGAACATTTTCTAACTAAGGAAAGGTGTGAAGGTCAAAGAGCAGATGATGTGTCTCCAAAATCAGGACTGGCTGAGTAGCAGCTCTTGGATAAATTCTCTAAAATTGGACACTGCAGAAGAATTACATATTGTAGCAATCCTAAATCAGTAGCTTTGTTAGCTGAAGTGCATTAGCAAAACTCAAAACCACTAGAGAGATGAAGGTAGCATGTATCTTGAGGCAATATCCCTACCTGCTCTGCATATTAGAGAGGCAGACCCAAGAAAAAATTGAAAAGTACAGATGGTGTTTATAGATGGCGACTGCACTTTACAGACTGCAAGAGAGATATCACTGACACTCTTTCATCTACTAAACCTCAGCATGCAATCAGTTGTTCTTGGCCAGCCTGCAGTCCTGCCCTCGATCTCCACAAATCTGGGTGGTTTCTTCTACTTCCCATCCTTCAGTAAGGTGTCTCTATAGCCTGTGGCCCCACTGCTGATTTCTAATTTCCAGTAACAGTGAAGTGACTCAGCCAAACACACTACGACTCATCCTGTTTCCAAATTTGAGATCCTAGGGAAACAGTGAAGAACAACTCCCATCCTTATGCCCAGCACTTCCTTCTTACTGACTTTCTGCACTACTTGTACACAGCTAGTTCCTCAGGTGAGCTGAAAGGGCAAGTCTGTTCCTGTGTTTGTGAGGAACTTAACTCCTTCCTAAACCATACTTGTCTGAAAACAGACTGTTCAAAAAAAAAAAGGAAAGGGGAATTAGCCTCCAGTCAGCAAACATTTCTGTACAAGACAACAGATGATTTACTTCCCCAGAAGACATCAAGAAACAAGTACAAAAGTTGTCATGTCCAGTAACAGGATTTTAGAGCTTTAAGGCTGACCAAGAAAATAACCTATTAATATAGCCTGTAAGAGTATAAGTTACCTTCCTCTGGCATGATTTCTTTCCCACTGGCTGCTGAGGACACAAAGTACTAAATGAGTGTTTGGCATCATATAGAGGAGCCATAAGGATACTCCACATAACAGCAGCTATCCAAAGACCCAAGAGGCTCAAATGTTGCCAGTGTTCAGAGACCATTCACCCATTTCCTTTTTTCTATAATATGCAGCAAAAAGGATCAAAGTGGCACTATGATAGATCAATACTACTTGAGGTTTTTTTCTTCTAAAGTTCAGCAGCACAAGGAATTTTTTTTTTGATGTAACAACATATAGGTAGCATACAACATTTCTCTGTGTTCATCGTTACCACTATTCAAATAATGAAATAAATTTCTATGTGTTTATTCCTGTTTATTTCAGCTATTAGCTACAAGATACAAAAGGTCAGTGCTGGATTCACCAACAGCCCATTTAATTTAGTGATGTATCACGGCTGTGCAGTGTACACCATGCAGACTCTTTCCTCTCCTAAATGATGTGTGGGCTGCCTTAGGAATTTTGGTCAGGACCCATTCCTAATCTCATTTTGCATACACGATTGTGCTCAAATGTTATTGCTTCCTGTTTTCTTCAACTACCCTTCCCAGAAGTATATTATATTTAATTTGGATCATCCCTGCTTTGTGGTCATTAACATGTTTAAAGGTACTTCAGAGAAAGAGTAATGGAAACTTACCTGCATAGGACACATCAGCTGTTGCTAAGAATTATGCACTGCCTGAGCACCACAGAAAGCTGTAAAATAAGGCTTTATTTGCATTGATTGATTTCACCCTACTGAACAACACTTAAAAAAAATTTTTAGCAACAAGTAATTTCTCTAAACAAAGTTTTGTTGTTCTCTTATTTTGTAGGACAAAAGAAAACTGCAAGAAGAAATTACACAGAAACGTCTAAAAGTGGAAGAAGAAAAAATGAAACACCAACATTTAAAGGTAAGTAAAGTGTTGGATTCATGTAACTAAAGATAGCCTCAAGTCATTCAGCATGAATAAAGGTTTTGGATTTTAGAACGCAAATCTTCATGCATTCAAGTCATGCTTTTACTGTCAAATTCTCACAGCTTTTTGGAATCTTGCCAGGATTCTATTTGACTTTAATAACCATCACCCTTTGAAAAAAATTACACTCCGGAGCTAATGTTATTTGATCACTTTCATGGCATAAAATTAGATCATAACCAGGAATAACTCACAGCTGAAACTTAAGGCTCACATCTCAGACTGGGTGTGTTCACTCCTTGATTCCACTACAGCAACCTCACTTGGTGCAAGGTGCAACACAATCACAAGGTCTAATTCCACTTTTTTTCCGGAAAAAAGCAGCCTATTTTTATTTGGCTATAGCCTTTTGTCAGCTTGTTTAATGATTTTTTGGCAAAATAATGCTGTTTCTTTGTCTATTAAAAAAAAACCCAAACATAAATGCTGCAAATATTGTCCTGAAATATGGCCTGGTAAACTCAGGATTACAAAGTCCAAATTACTAAGAAACCAAAAGATCCACCTCTGTAGACAACAATTTCTACCCAACAACACCATTCTTTAAATGTCTGTTGCAATTTGGCAGTACATGTCATTTAGGGAGATGAGACAAAAATCTATGCTTCAAGAAATATGCAACACCTGGTATTTTACATACTCTTTTAATTATGTGAGTGGACAAACAGTTTCAGGAAAGGTATGTTGAATGCAATACCAGGAGTGTGATGCGTCTCCTTGAGCAAATGTGGGAAAAGCATATTTAAAACAGACTCCTTTTCAAAATAGACACCCGATCCTGGGTTTCATCTACCCTCTTATTTTTTTTCAAGCCAAAAAAATGAGAAGTTATGATAAATTGGTTCACTGGGCCAGGCAAGCCAACACAAAAGTCACCCATGTTTAGGTTTCGTTGGAAGGTAGTGACCACAAGGACAGACTTGACCAATTGTGCAATGCCTTGCCTAAAGCGAGGGGAATATCTTTTCCAAGTCCTGTAACTAATGAGCAGCAAACATGTGACCGTCTTCCTCCATCTTAGTACATGGTTACATGGAGTACTGCAGTTTATGTTTCAAGTTTCCATGCCTATAAATTCAGAATGACTCTTTTGCCTTCTTTTAAAAAGGATAAACTGATATGTTCTAGACAACCAGCTAATCCTCACTTCTGCTGTGTGCAGGCAGAGTCCTAGGGCAGTTTCATTACAGACTTAGTACATGCCTTCAGCTAACATTAATAGGCACCACAGAGTTAAAGTTAAGAAAAACTCACCTTGCACTTATTCTGAAGATATTTTATGGAATTTTGCAGAAGGTAAAGTACTCCTGGAAAAATATTACTGAAATGTTTTTCCTTCGGAAGAGGAGAGAGGATGCAATTTGTTTGCCTGTTCTATGAAAAATCATACAGAAAAGTTTTTAAACCAAAATCAGTCCTATTGCATATGAATCAAGTCAGGGACCTGTACAGAAAATTACTCACTTGGCAAAGAGTGATCAAGCATACATTTAAATATATCTGTATATTTCTGGTGTATAATACATATCATCAGCTATTTGAAGCACTCAAAATGGAGACTACTTTTTCCAACTGAGTACTGAGACGTGCACCTTATATCAGGTGCAACTTTACTATATAATCATCCTCTGCTTGATGCCCTAGAAGCCTTGTCCTTTAATAAACATTTATGCTTCATCCTAGTTCAGATATTTTGATGAAGTCAAACAACACAAGAAGGTAGCACAGAAATCACTTTAAAACAAATTTATACTTCCAAAACATCAATGCACTTCCGTAAGTTTTATTAAGGGCTCATTTCCCTAGCAAGTCAGGTTGATTTCACTCATTTATACTCCTACCAGCTATACATAGTGAAATCTAGAGCTCCATGACCTATTCAACATATCTCCCACCTGTCCCTTAGGAAACTATTGTAGGTTGGTAAATCTCACTGTCATGTTAGCTGGATAACACTACCCTGTTCCTCGTTTTGTCCTTCATTCCTATTTATAACTCTTAGTAAGAGGTTTATTAACAGCTGGTTGTTTTTTTTACGATGGTTTTTGTTGGGAGTTTGTTTTTTTTACGTTGGGTTTTTGTTAAGAGTTTGGTTTTTTTACGTTGGGTTTTTGTTGGGAGTTTGGTTTTTTTACATTGGGTTTTTGTTGGGAGTTTTTTTGTGTGTTGGGTTTTTGTTTGTTTGTTTGTTTGTTTAAAAATTCTTTTTGTAAATAGGAATCTGCTCCAGCTTTGCAATGACTTTGTTTGCTGTCACCAAGCTAACTTCTTTCTAGAAAGAGATAGATCATGTATCATAACAGGTCTTAGTTCTCCGGTAGAACCATACTAGAGCAGGAACATTTATTCCCTACATGTGTGCCTCTACCACATGAAGTAGATGACGTGCAAGCAAATACAGACAGCTGTGTAGATAGGGCTTCATGGAACTGCAAGGGGTAATGAGGCAGCTAGTAGGGGTACAAGAGAAATTTCATCCTCAAGTAAATCTAGATGCACCAGCAACTAATTCTTCCTCCTACTTGGAACTGTTCTCACTGAGGTAACAAGGGAAAGGACCAGACAGAGTTGCTTGAAAAGCATAGTCATCATTGATTTGCATCTGCTTTCCAAGAGCTCTTCTAATTTAGCTTATTACGGTTTTGGTTTCTGACATGCCTGAGCTCCATTAGTGCTACCTTGTAGGTGCTGGTCACACACCTTCTGATTCCAGAAGGTAACAGTGTTGAATTACTTCTTCTGTGAAAACTGCGAATATCTTTTATGCCTCTCCCAAAATATCATAAGGTGAACTGCCATATCACTGGGAGAGCAAGAGCCACCAACTCAAAACATCTCTGCCTTCCAGGGGAGGATGACTCTTTCAGTGTTAGTCCAGCCTTGTTAAGGATTACAGTGGAGTTATTTGTGGAGCACACGTGGGACATTATTCACAGAATTTGCAGAATGTTGTCACAATACTATTGATGTGACCATGAAGTACAAAAGTGATTGCTTTCCAGCACTTTGGCCATTCCCAGGGTCCTACCACATCACAGTGTGTAAGCATCCCTTTCCCTTAACACACTGAGCCTAATGTAAAAGGAAAGTGCTTTCATTAAGTGCTATAAAATGTGCACAACCCAGTACTGAGCTAGAGATGCTTTATAGCAGAAGCAAGAGCTAGACAGCAGAAAGAACCCGACAGCCCCAAAGCAGCTGCACCTGCACTGGCTTGTGCAGGAGTGCCAGTGCCGGTGAAATTGTCAGTTGTTCAAAGGCTGTTTCCAAACTAAGCAATGTGTCATTCTTTCAAAAGTGGCTAACTAAATTTAAAAGATTACATGGAATTTAATCGGGAGCAGCAGCAAACTATTCTAGGAAAAGGCAAAAATAACACTATTGTGTTATGCCTGTGTTTAGGCAGCTTGTTTTCTTGGGCCTAACCCTATACATACACAAAGTTTTTGTTGATTTTAAAGGGTGTTATTGGTTTCCAAGGTCTACAGCACCAGCCCTGCTGTAATTCTCACAAGAAATTATAGATTTCTCTTTGGAGACAGCAATGCTAGATTAGTTCCAGCCAGGATTAAAATCTCATGTTCGAGGAGCCCATACTTATCATTAAAATCTAAACTGCTTTACTGAAAGTGAATTAATAACAGTTTCCTCCAACTTGAGAAAACAGTATTTTGTGGTCAATAAGAGCTATGCCAACACCAGACTACATGCATCTACCAAATCAGATAAAACCATTCTATTAAAATCTGCATTTACTTCATTTGAACTTCAGACACAACTGCCAGGAAGTGTTGCCAAGTGATCCTAAGGCCAGAGTCAAGGCTCAGGACATTAGTCTTGAGCAGCCCTTGTTACCCACAGATTTCCTAGGATCCAGTGTTGAGAGATAGCACACTGTACCACAGGGCTAAGGCGAATTCCCAACAAGCCCATTTTAGACACAGTTTCTATCACATCACATATGCCACACACATCAAGCAAGTTGAAAAATGCATTTAACTGCAATCAGGTCCTACGCACATCCTCCCCCATCAGCTGGGCCTCAGTAGTAACCTCATGTAAAGTATACAGTAAACAGAAAAGTTTAGGAAGCAACAGTTGAAGTGACTCAACACAGTTGAAGTGACTCAACACACAGGATGCAGGCAGGGATTCCAACATCCACTGCAAGCAGCACTGTTAATGCAGACTTCTCACCAGTGCTGGGCACAGGTCTGCCTCAAAGCAGCAGCAGTCAAAAATCCAATTTAATCTTCATCCACATCCTACAATTAACAAAACTACATAGGTAAAACAACAAAAAACCTAACATGGGAATCAGACAGCTCAAGGAACCTAAATTACAAATGGAAAATTCATGATTAATTAAAAACTTTGTATGCATGCCTTTTTCCTCCTCTGTTAAAAAGAGCTTTCTGAAGGAGCCCTGACTCCCACTTCCCCTAGGCAGCAACTCGATTTATAGTCCTGAGTTCAACTGAAGGGAATAAAAAGAGCTCAATAAATTTTGCATGGTTTACAATCTCTAGCCTGCAAATGTGAACTGATCTCCTTGAATAGTTTTTTTCCACCAGGAATATTTTAGAGAGCTCTGATAACTTTCAAATGTCACCTTTCATATTGTAAAGCAGCTGTAGGAAGCAGTCAGTGCATACAGCCATATTTTTCAAAATTGGAAAACACAGCTGAGAGATCCATTCACCTCTACACATGCAATACACCCATTCATAAGCCACTACGGTACAGAAGGAACTCCACAGACACTAAACAGGTCAGGACCTAAATACATAAGCCCTGGATTGCCCCTGTAACAGCAGTTCTAAATATGTAGCAGGTCTGCTGAAACACTAAGCAGACATCAGCAGCCCCTGCTCCACCATTCCAGTCCCACTATTACCCTACACATCCTCACCAGATGAAATGCGATTTCACTACTGTAGTTATCCAAGTTGTTGTAAACTCCAGAGATGTCATTGCATCGTTAACTCCCTAGAGATCTCTTCCCCCTATACAACCTTATTTACAGAAACTTTTCACCTTTTATAGCCCCTCCCAGAATTTATGCAATGCCATGACTATGGCATTGCAGTCAGGGCTATTGAAATACAACTATAGCACTTCTGACTGGAGCCTTTTGCACAAGTGTGTAATATGTATGCTTTGATACAGTAGTTTTGCTTTATTAAGGACAAACACACCAGTAGATCCACTTATAAATATTAATCTGTTACAGACAGCAACTGATATCCTCTATGTATGTATTTGTTGGGTGGACTAATAAAATGGGACATTGACTTAAAACCAAACTCCTTAATAGCAATCTCAAAACACAAATGTTTTCTAGTATTCCTCTTTCAGTGGCACTCACCACTGTCAGGTTGCCTTATGCTAGATACAGCACAAGAATGTCGGTCACATTTATGGCATGAAGACAAATACAGCAAATGACTGAATAGCCTAACTTTTAAAGTACACTTACCTGTCTGCATTTTTTTCCCCATCAGAAAAAGGCCTTGCGGGAAAAATGGCTCTTGGATGGCTTTAGCTCTCTCACTCCAAAAGAGCAAGAAGAAATGCAAAAGCAGAACTGGGAGGACCAACAACGGACTCATGAGCTGGAACAAGACATTTTCAGGTAGGGTAGTACCCCTGCCCCTCTGTTTGGGTTAAAATGATCCCTTCTTAAAATTCGTACCTTACTTCGTAAAAAATTAAATCAGCAGCAACAGCTAAACATGTGCAGTTTGACACACAGAGTAAAGCAATCTTTTGTATATTTCCTGGTCAGCTAGAATTAGAAAATACACAACGCAAGCTTCCATACTGTGAATTTTATCAAAACGCACAATGAATATCATGTAGAGTATTTGTTTCTCTAATTCCAGAAACTCCTTTCATGCTATACTCAACAGATGTAGGCCACAGTACATGGATCTTCCTCTGAGATTGTAAGTGCTGAATCACAATTTCAAAATAAAAGGAGTTTTAAAAGTTCTTCAGTTTCACTAGGTCCTGCAGAGCCTTTAATACCTGACTTCTACCATAGCACAGCACTTCAAAACAGTACAAGCTGCCTAGCACAGTTAGTATTGCTTGCCTTATTTTCACTTATCTTCCATGCTGTTTTGTCCTCAATTTATTCCCAGAAGCCAGTTACGGCAAAGGCCTTTTTCTACCTTTCATTAGAGATGTTCCTAGAAATCTCATTGCCTAGTGCCTCTCTACCACATATGGCTAACATCAAACTGCACAGATAGTCTCACATATGACTCCTTTTTTCACTGTGGATGTGATTCTAGGCGCTTATTAGATGCGGTTAGCCTTTCCCAAATACCACAGGGCTCTGTACTCAATCAGCTGCTTCCCTGGGTCCAGGCATACTGACTGGTACTACCCATTAGCACCCAGAGAAAAGACTAAATATTCCTGTTTCTTGAGATTCTGGTAAGTTTCATCATCCTTTTTTGAGGCTTCTCCTTCCATTTCAGTTCAATAGCATCTTCATCCATATTCTGCTCTTCCTCCACTCTCCTCCTACACAAAATCTTTCGGCAAAGTTGTCACCAAGATTACATCCTCCAGTTATCTCCCACCCACTTCCCTCCTTAACCTATCTGACACAAACAATAATTCTCTTGATGGACAGGCAGCAGCCTAGTGCTAGTTTGTCCTATAATTATGCTGACTTCTTGCTTGAAAGCACTTTTCTCAAGAGAACAGCTTTTCACACACCTCTGAAATTCTTTGTTGCAATAGTAGGAGGTAGACAGTGTGCTCTAAAAACATCCCAGCATGTTGTGATTATGAACACATGTAAGAGGGGTCCCTATGACAGTGTGATGACCAGGAAAGAGAGCCATGTGGGGAAGGACTGGCTCAGGAGCAACAGGGAAGCTGCACTGAGGAAGCAGCTCCCCACTAGCCCACTGGAAGTTCAGCCCTTCTCCAAGCACTGGAAGGATAGACAAGATTTTCAGTCCTGTTGATTTTGAGTAAGAGATGGGTGTTTAGCTGTGATGTCCTTTATGCCCTAAGAAATTGGGTGATGGGAGATCTTTAAAACTACTCTTTTTTAAATTTTTTTAAGTCTCAGAATCAAGTCAATAAATGGATTTGGTGTCTGGCTATGTTGGGGGAAGGATGCTTTTATTGTCCTAACATAACCTGCATCTAACACTGTTTCCTATTCACTTGACAACACCCGAATAAAGAACAAGCAATGCTATTGTAGTGGAGGTCTGTGAATATCTATGCCACTGAAAAGAAAACTACTGAACTTCTGACATAGAGTACACTTCCTGCTAAAATATTTAACTGTTTTTAAGGTAGTCTGTCTCCATCATCTAAATCTAGCCTGTCACCTCATAACATACCATTAGGGTTCTCTGCACCTGAGTCGTTGTACTTGAGCTGTCTCAGAGCAATTCTGGCAGCGGGTCCCTCCTGTCCTATCCCTGGGAAGAACTGGAATACAGAATTTGGACTTAAACTTTCTACGACTAGTTCAGAAATTTCAGCAAATAGGTTGATTATTCACATACATAATATCATTTCCATGTCTCACAGAATCCTGGGTTTGTAACCAGAGTCGTAGAGTCTTTTGATACTGTTTTTGTAATTATTATCCTGAATTTGTCATCAGCCTTTGTTTTTACTTCCTCAGAGACCAAAACTGAACATGCAATGAGCTTACTTCTCTGAATATAGCCATATAAACTTTTTTAGCATGACTACAATTTATCACTATTACAAATAGTAGAACAGTAATCCAGCTGGACCTTCAAACCTGAAAAACTCCTTTAATTGATGTTGGTAAATTAGCATCACAAAGGAATATTTCTTCTGCTTTAATTCTAGGTTGGATCCAAAATTTGACAACAGGGTATAATTTTTGAAGTTTATCTAAATTAGAAGCTTGCAGGTCTTTTAAAAGATGCCTACAGGCATTTAAAGGAAGATTTCTAAATGCATTTGTGCTCTAGGGAGGGAGAAATATAAGTGCCAAACCCATGATTTGTCCCTGATTGCTTTCTTGAATCATAACATGGATCCTGGGGTAACACCTCAGCCTGTCTCTATTTTTTGAGAATTACAAGTATTAGATGCAGATACACTGAATGGGAAGACTGCACATGTCGTACTGACTCACATGACCAAAAGCACACACATTATACCAAAGATGACAGAGGTTCCTCAGCTCCCACATTTGATGTATGCCTCAGTCTGTAACAGCCTGAGTACAGAAGTGTGCCTCTTGCCTTCCCAGTGGAATTTCTGAGACTAGATTAACATTCATCATGTACAAAAAAAATCCATTTTAGAATTCCTTTCACATGTAGGTGGGAGGCAGGGATGACAGATTTGCTTTGCTGTGTTGGTTTGGGATTTTGGGAGGGTTTTGGTTTTTTTTTAGTAGTTTGTATGTCTGCATTTGGGAGAAATGTATTAGGTATAAATTCTTTTCCTCCATAGTTCCAGATCAAGTTAATTACAAGCACATGTAATGTTTGTATATCTAAATGGCTGATATTCTGACTGTTAATCAGCAATTTAGACGCTGATGAAAATAAAGTGAAGTAAGTTTACTTGCAACTGTAAGCACTACAGTGGGAAAAAAACTGCAATAAATGTTTGATTGTAGTGGCTGGCCTTTCTCCTCTTACTGACAATATTATTCTTTTTAAAGAATAGAAGGCTATTTGTTCTACTCCACTTGCTTATCAAAACCTGTGAATGATTCCTTTTTTATTTTTATATATGCAGCTCTTTCATGGCAATTGAGTTTTTCCACGGCAAACTAAGTATTTCCACAGCCATCTGTTAATACCAGTGTCACCAACTAACTTTTCCTGCCTGTGACCTTCTCCTGGGAAGCTCCACTAAATTGCTCCCTCCTTCAGATGATTCCTACTTCCTGACATACATCTGAAATCATTCAGATTTATTTGTAGTGAAATGAATCAGACAAATTACAGTACCATAAAGTGAAAATATTAACTGACAAAAAAAGTGTAACACAAAATGACACGCTGTCTTCACTCTTACGATAACAGCTTCACAGGTATAATGCATCCTAGAAATGAAAATCAGTACAGAAATGCTCCTAATTACATTCCTGAGCCATCCTGAATTAAAAGGACTTAATCCACCATTGCTGAAGTTCTAAAGACAGTTTAGAGGTTTATGAGGCCTTGATATCAACAGAAATATTTTCATTACTGATATACTTACTCTTCTAACCAAACTATCTACATACCTTCAAGTCTTTGGCAGCTTTTATCTTCACAATATGCAGAGGACTCAGACAAGGACATTTGATTTTACAGCTGGAGAATGGAGGCAGAAGAACATACCTGGAGTCATGTGGGAACTTCCCTCTGAGCTAGGAATTTAAGCAGGTTTATTAATATCAAATATCTTTTACTATAAATTATACTTGCTACCACTCCTCAATTGCTGTTTGGCAAAGGCCTCTAGAAAAACATCTATGCTACCTTCCAGATATCATTATATTTTGTTCATACATATCCAGCCCATTTTCAACCCATCTAGTAGCAATACAGAAATCTAGCAATACAGCGTTCAGTATGAACAAAGTCCTCTAAAAAGCACAAAACATATACCATACAGTACTTGCACAGCACTTTTGCTGTGCCATAGATAGCACCCAAGCTAACAAAAGCTTGCTTGACTAACATACATGTGAAGTTACACCTTTGACCTGCCCTGTATATCAAAGATTGCTAAATTGATCATTTAGATACGTCATGCAGTAGCAGCAAGATCTATTATTGAGAAGCTCAGTAGAATTCTCTCTTCTGAGCATCTGATTATTAAACTTTACTCAATTCAGACAGATTCTGTCCACTGTGATGATTATTCTGCACAGGTTTTGTCTTCAGTTAAAAAAATCTGTATCGCTTTGAGGACTTTTTGAATACCCTTAGACTAGTCTGTTTCTTTCTGCTGAGAGAACAGTTGCAATTGTAGGCAGATTATTTACAGAAGTGGCAGCCTTGAAACATTCTTTACTTGGTTGTGGCACGGGCTTGAAACATTATTTACTAGGATGTCACATTATTTACTAGGATGTCAAATAGAGCTAGTGTAGATCTGGCTATCCATCCAGATTTGAGCATTTTTTGATAAACGGGAGAGTTCCATTCTCTGTATTAACAACAGTGAATAACAAGTGGTCTGAACCACCTTGCAGACAAACAGCTGAGAGCTCTGGTGACAGATAAATTCAACATCCACATTATCTGTCCTATTCACCCTCTTCACGTTAGAAGCTGCAGCGAGCCAAGTGAGCACGTACCTTGGTCAGGGTAAAAGTTGAATGAAAATTTAGGAGTTCCATTTTCTCATTTGATTTTCAGCATATAGCACTCACTCTTGATAGAATTAGTTGGTAAGCAACATACTTAAAAATGCACAAACATCAGAGTTAACTAAGGTCTAATTCAGTGGTTTGTCCTGTGATACATGAAGGCAGGCTAAGGCTAGACAGACTCCAGAGCTGCTAAACCATTTGACTCACCTCAAAACTTGTGAGGACTTGCTAAACTGCGTTTTTCCTCTCAGTCCAGTATTCTCCAGGGTGGTATCTTCCTATCTGCTTTTCATTCTTAAGCAGTTTATTTTTCTTCTGGGGTGGCAGTGGTGCCAATCCCAACAAATTAGCTGGTCGCCCACAGCAGTCAGGTATACTCTGTAGAATTTCTTAATTCAGCTACTACCTTGGCAGAGAAACCTCCAATTTAGTATCTCAGCTTTTCATCCGCAGTTCCACACTACTTATTTTCACCTCTTCAATGGTGAACATTACTGAAGGAGAGATGAACAAATATCTAAATGATTGATTTGAGACAGTAGCTATGTCATACTCCCATTTCTCTCCAAAACACTGCAGCACCATCAATAGTTTCTTATAATTGCTAGTGTAGCTGCTAGACCCTTTCAAGATAAATACAAACTGTGATGTAACCTCATAAAAGTGTCGTTTATTTAGAAGTTTCTAAGGATTTAAACACACCAGAAAGATTCTGGCCTAACTTTTCAACTGCACAAAGTCAAAAGGACTTTGATTTCTTTTAACTGCACAGATTGCATCTTTTACAAGTTTCCTTTCAACAAATTCCAGCATGCATGCTCACAACGTCCTCTGAAAATGAACCATAAAATCTATGTCTATATGCAAAGTATGAGTGCAAAAGACATACTTAAGGTCTAAAGGCACTTCCCTTTACATGGGTATGAGAATTTTTCCCTAACCCCCCTGAGCACTGAATCAGTTCTCTTAATTACCATATGAAGTGGGTGTTGGTATGGGTGTGAGAGCATATACAAACTTAAATAATACTTTTCTTGATCTCCCATATAACTATATGGAATTTATAATCTTTGATTTATTTGGGGTTGTGTTTTCTCTTTCTGTCTCCCCACCTCTTGGTTTTTTTTTTAATACCTTTCGGGTTTTTTCCTCCTCTTCTTCTAACTATGTGTCTAGGAGTGTTTAGAGTCCAGACTGAAGTAAACCCATAGTAAAGGTTAATGATTATTCAGTTCATTATGCTTCTGTGAGCTTTTAATGATTAATTTTTTCATTATGGTAATATTGCACTCAAGTCTCTTGCAAAAATACAACATTTCGATACATTAAACAAATACTATTCTGTAAGCACTACAGAAATAGGGCACATAGTCATTACACCAGTTTCTTTTATAGGTTTCCAAAAATATTCATCCCTCTCAGCTTTTAAATTTTAGCACTATAATCAATACTTTTGAGCAGGATCCTAATGGCATCTTGCAGGGCTCAGGTCCAAAGCATTAACTGCTTTTAAATATTTTTTTTAGCTTTTACTTTCATTTTGAAGGCATTTCTTTTCACGTCTCAGTTCTGAGGTCTGTGATACCTTTGCGTTTCAAAAAGGGGGATATTCTCACTAACAGATAAAAGTCCACGTAGTATCCTATTATTATAGCTCTACAAATCTGAGTTGAAGTAGGGCAAAAGCACAGTGTCATTCAGACTCCTCAAGCAGTCACACAGAAGGAGATAAATAATGCTTCTCTGCCAGCCTGCATTTGGCTTTTCTGGTCTGCTTATTGCAATGAGAGGATAGGTTTCCATAATTAGTGTTGACTTCGGTGTAATATCGTGGATACTAGCACACACTACAGAATAAGTAAAAACACGAAACAATTTTTTGCTACCAGGGTGATAAGGCCATCATTACTCTATTTGTAACTTTGGCTCAGATAATCTAGTTGTAACTCTATTCTGACTGACCTCAGCAACAGGTGATCTCAGTTGCAGTTACCTTCAGTCTACAGTCATCAATTTCTGACATGGATTCAAAAACAATGGAAGATACTCAAATATGGAAGGTTTTGGAACTTGCTTTTGTTTTTTCCTTTAAGTTAAAAGAAGTTCTTCCAAAAACAACCCCCAAAAGAAAAGGCAGATGAACCAGGATACTGAAGCTACATGGCACTCACCTACAGCATGAGAGATCCAGTTCAAGTCCAGGTTCAGACTTGAATCTCGACTCGATTCTAGATCTTCATGGAAAAGTGACTTCCCAACTACTGGGCTAATAAGGCATATTACTATCTAAAACTCAACGAATATGCACTTATGCAGAAAGGAACAGTCTTGAGTAGAAAGAGGAAAAATAATAGGATATGGGACACCTGCTGAAGTCACTGACTTCGTCACCATAGAAAATAATTTGACTGAGACACTTTACCTTAGAGGTATGCTTTAACCAGGCACAGTTTTCTCCCTCTCTCATATACACAGAGATCAGATTTTTTATCCTGGACCTTTCTGTCTAGAAATGTTTTGTCAAACGTCTTAGTGCTAAGAAAATAAAAACTTTAATTAGGGAAAAGATGTCTTAAACATTATACCCAGCTTTAACATGCAAGAAACCATACAACATAGATTTAACATATACACAGAAAGGGGAGGGGAAGGGAGCTGTGACCCCTTTAAAATAATGTACAAACCTATAGCAGAAGTCAATAGCCCAAAAGAAATTTTGACTCCTAAGTTTCAATCTCCCTTTTACAGAACGATAAATGTTTTTTAAGAAAACAGTTAGCCCATGAGCCAGGTCTTAACAAACGAAATATTTCTGGTTTGCACTGCTAAAACCTGACAGAGATAAGTCAATCGCGGAATATCCTGCTGTCTTATAGAATATCCAAAGTTAGTATATTCAGTATTCGTAAGGCTTATAGTCTTTGTAAAACAAAGCTCTTGCTGACTAGACCTTGGTACAATCAAGGCTCCTCCTCTAATAAGTAGATCCTTAAAAACTATTTTTTAGTGTCCGAAATCTCACCTAATTGCAATCTCAGAAAGTGATTGCTATTAGCACCTCATGCAACATGTATCACACATATCAAACCTATGTCAACTACCCAGTATTCTCTTGCAAATTCACTGGTAATACTTGTGGAAGTATTACTTCAGCAAACACTGCAAATATCAACCTTCCCAGCTGCTTGTCCCAGGTGCATTGAACCAGTGTGTCTTACATGACTGCTGTTCTGCTGAAAAGGAATGCTTTCCAGAAACAAGATTTCAGCACTTTTCTCAGAGAATTCAGTACACAAAATACCAATGAGTGATTAAGAAGTACACATGTACAAAAAGCCTTAGTACACAGCTCCAAAGAGCAGCCCTTAAAACTGCTGGTATTTTTAAGTTTGTAGCTACACAAGCTCTGGTCTAGTCTATCAGGAATGTTAGAATAACACCCACCCCACATCAGCAATACCTTGCATTTTTAATCGAGATTTCTTTCCCCTGAAGAATCAAGCTTCAGGCTGTCAGTCAGGCACTGTTACACCTGCTTTACCAAAGCAAAGCATTTTGAAATCCCAGAATGCAAAACCATGAAGAACTGTCTTGGCATCTTGGAGCTGAACACACACCTCCAACCCCACTTAGAAAGCCCCTGCAGCATCCAGGGTGTTTGTAAATTCTTTATTGTCAGTCCCAGACAGACTGGAGAACAACAAAGCTTCAAACTTTAGTTTCTTGAGCATCCTCCCTCTATGTAAGGTTGCTTAGTTTTCAAAATCCACACAATTATGAAGTTATCACATCATAAAAGTAGCCTGTAAAGCACATCACTATTATGCTTTCTAGCTGTATTAATTTTCATATTAGAAAATCAGTTAAGAGCTGTTTTATCTACAAGAAGCACTTGCAAATACCATTATTATTTTATCAAAAAAGTGATAACTGTTCTACCCCACTCAGGAATATGAATGCAATTTTATATCCATTGATTGAGGTGGTTCTTCTGGAATTGTAGTTTCTAGTTATAGATTGACTAGAACTCTCCTCCATGGGGGATCCTCCTGAATACAGTTTGGTTACATGTATTAAAATATAGCATATGAGGTGATGTACTATAGCCGTTTAAGTACTACCTGTTACAAGAACATTCTTCTGACTTTCCTACAACAGCAGAATTTGCTTCTTTTCATCACATGTACAAGTACACATACAAAATTAAGAGACAAACTCATAACCCTGGTGTCTGTTTACTAGATTCCTACATCTTAATTATAAGGGAAGAATCACATTTCTTGAGACAATGTAGGAGAGAAAATTTGCTTAGAGATGAGGAAATGCTGTAGGGGCCTATATTCCTTATCTATTCCCTCCTGAAAAATAAGGTAATTTCGGCCACTGTTTTCAAAGTAGGCTCAGAAGGATTCTATGCCAGGCACTTTAAAAAAACAAACAAACAAACAAACAAAAAAACCTATTTCATGGTATTTCCTGATGCATGTGAAATTATGAGCTGATCTAATATTAAAGCAAAATTTGTTAGGGTAATTAGAACCACCCCCAGTAATGTCCATATTCACGATATATTGAATCTGCAGTGTTGTTCTCTGCCTGGTATTAAATCAAAGGTAATTGTGATTGCAGACTGGAGAAGGAAATTGAGGCTCTGGAAAGAGAGGAAATGGAAGTCTCAGCTAAGGAAGAAGTAATTTTAAAGAAACTTAAGTCTGTTGAGAAAACAACAGAAGACATTATAAAGGTTAGTGCCAAATTATTCCAGAAGTAGAACTGATTCATCATAATAACCAGGGAAAGCGGAACTAGCTGGATCCTGTGAGTGGTCATGAGCTTTTGTCTAAAGTGACAGTAGTTCAAATACAAGAGGGGTCAAGATGTTATACTGTTAAAGTGCCCACATGTCTCCATTTGCTTGTTTATGGGGGTGGGGGAGCAATTTCTCTCATTACTCATCTATAGCACATCTCCAAAAAATAGCACTGTCGCTGACACCAACCAGTAACTTTGCACCTCAGCCATAGACTGACATAACTGGTACGCAGAGGGTTACAGAGGCTGACTTATTCATACTCCTTCAGGTGATGTGCCCAGCTAAACAGCATTATGCTTTACCCCAAGTCCCTTACAGAGATTATAATGAAACATGACTTAATATTATCAGTTATTTTTTGTCAAAAGGTTACTTTGTTATTCGAAAATCATCTTCAACTCTCTCAAAAGTACAGTGAAACTAAACTTCAGTTCTCCGGTTTTTCTTACACACACACACACTCCACTCTCTCTAAAAATAAGCAGGGAGATAAGCACATCTGGAAAGCTAAAGCAAAACCTTTAAAAAAAACACAACCTTGAAGCCAACCAGCTCGGGCCACAGTATGAGGCTGTGTCATAGATGAACACTTTATAATGTCCTGTCCTTCCCTTTGTGACTTGGAATCACGATGGCAAAAAAGACAAGAAAAATTTCTCTATCTCCCTTGCCATGCTCCAATTGAGCAGTTTCCACTTTTAGCCCCTTCTCAGTATGAAGCCATGGACACAAAGAGTTAAAACTATGAGGTAAACAAAAGTACTGTCTAGTTTACATCTTAAAACTGAGTAATCACATTTATTGTTAATGGTTCTCTTTCCTAGTCTGTGAAGACTGAAAAAGCAGGAGTTGAAAAAGGTATGTTTAGTCAAAAAATCATTTTTAAAAAGATTCTTGCAGAAGTCAGTGAAAGCATACTAAATGCTTTGTGGATGTTTTTTATTCAGAGGCAGCAGACTACATATACGCCAACATACCTGATCTTCCCAAGCATTTCAGGCCTTCCACACTGAAAAGTACAACACTTGCTGCCACTGATGATGACAAAAAGAGACAAGGTACTGCTTATTAGTAACTCCAAAGGGTGTCCATATGTGTAAAGACTTCCTATAACTTGAATCTAATATACTTTAACAGAAGGATAAACATTACAGATACGGGACAATGTTGTCCTCATTTAAACTGTATTATGTTATCAGTGAGGTCATCGAAACTGAGCGGTGAGACACTGGTATAAGGTATGTGTCACTGAGAATAAGGATCAAGCGTTTTCAACATTGACACTTGTTTCCAGCACTTTGTTTCTCTACCTGGTGTAACCTTAAGTAGTTCTTCCCTTCATATCATACATTTACTATGCGCACTCACACTTACAGGACAGCCAGCAATAGTCTGGTTATTTCCCAACTACTACAATGCCTCCTAATTCTTCTGAGTGCCCAAGAGTCTTTAGTGTTGTAGCATGTTGAGCTCTTTCAACTGCTATTGCCTAGCACAACACCAGGGGCCCAGGTTAAATCTGGCTTTCTGAGTCAATTACATAATGAAAACTGGCTCCTTAACAGGTTATTTTTCCTCCCAGAATTAGATCCAAACCAAAGTATTTTCTTCCATTTCAAGTTTTGACAGGATGGAAGGGGGCATTCAAAATGAGAATCAAATATATTGGTTATGTATGTGATAATCTCATGCATTTGACAATTCATTCTGACAGTCATTCTCTATCACTGTCAGAATTCTGTAATATTTCTTGCAGCTGCAGTTTAAGCACTTGTTTCTTTCAACAGCATTGTTTGCCATGGAAATTAAAGTTGAAAGAGACACGAAGACAGGAGAAAACACAGTGTTATCAACAATACCTCTTCCCTCAAAGGAGTTTAAAGAGACAGGAATTAAAGTCTATGATGATGGCAGGAAGTCAGTCTATGCAGTGTCCTCAAATGGCAGCACAACACAAAATGGGATGGATGAACTTGCTCCTGTTGACGTGGAGGACCTGCTACGGCAGGCAACCGAAAAAAATTCCCGGTCTCCTACAGAGTATCATGAGCCTGTGTTTGCAAACAAATTTTGCGGACCAGTTACTCCTCAGCAAGATAAATTAGTCCCTGGACCAAAACTGGAAGACATTCCCAGAAGAGAGATGAATGGATTTAACAATCATCAGACAGAATTCTCCTCCAAAACAGAGCCCTTTATGCAGCAACATAAAGAGAATGGGCTTGATCTTCCAAAGGAAATACAGCCAAAGTCTCCCTCTCCAGTACTTTCCCATTCAGACACAAAAGGGCACACTAATCCTGAGAACAAGATGATATATAATGAAGAAAGAAAAGCTGAGGAATTAAAACCTTACCAAAATACAAGAGAAAGGCATAATGAGACAAGGTTTTCAAGTTCCTGCCATGTTAATGAAACATCCTCTGCACCTCAAGATGAGGAAGATGTTCAATACAGTATTGTCCAAGCTATACCATGTTATGTGGATGATTCTGAACCAGTAACAATGATTTTCATGGGTTATCAGCACATTGATGATGATGCAGAAGCAGACCAAAAGTTGTCACGATATGATGGGGTTATCCATGCAGAATTAGTTATCATTGATGATGATGAAGATGATGACAGCAAGTCTGAGAAACCATCATATCATCCCATAGGACACTATAGTCAGGTTTATCAGCCACCAAGAAGGAAAATCACAGAAGTCCCACAGATGAACCCTGTGAGCACTCTGGGTATGAACCTGAACAAGGTACCCCACAAAAATTCCATCTCTCTGCAAGAACAAGAGGAACGCTTAAGCTCACCAACACACCATGCTCATCTTCATGGCCAGGTATCTGGAGACGGTACAGAAGATCCTTCACTAACAGGTAACAGAAAAGGAAAATCATGTCACTGCTGTTCATTCATGTAGTAAACTGGTACTACTCTTATCTGCTAGCAACTGTTCCACTTCACTGTTTGGATTGTTTCATAGACTAATATGCAATTACTAATCATCTCTTTGCTCTTGTTTGTTAACAAACACCAATCTGTATTTTGGTACTGTTGAATTATTTCATCTTTAGCAATGCACCAGTTACCATATCAAAATATGGAAGATAAACTATCTCAGAAAAGACATTTCTGTAACCTTCAAGGACTAAAAGTGGTTCTCTTTAAAGTGACAATTTAAAGTTCCATTAATGTTACCTCATATAGCAGAATTAGTTTTCATTTCTGCTAGGTAACTAACAGCATTGCTCCTTAACAGTCTCACCAGAATGATTTTGTGCCTATCTGCATTCTACTTCTTTCCTAGATAATGCAAATGGCTCCTTAAATCAGAAAGACTGCTTAATAACCAGCTTTACTTTGCATTTTTCTAAAATCAGCATTGCTAACCTTGCCTTGACAATGTTTATGCAAATTTTAACATTTTTTTATTAACCTGAGTTAGATATTTTTATAGCCTCTGAAAGACAATGAAGCAGTTTTCATCATTACATGTGGTTAGTCCACATAGTCCACAGTGTTATTTTTTAACACTTTTTATATTCTATTAATACTCCTGTGTATATTTCTTACTATTAAGCTTCATAATAAAAGGTTGAAAGAACAATAGCAAGATATTCCAGAAACATGGAAAGCTCTTTATGACTATGTTTCACTTTAATGTATACAATTAAACTGCACTTAAGTATATTCACAGAGCAGCAGATTTCAGACAGTAATCACATTCTACTTCTGGGAAAGAATTCTGTGCTTGAATTATAGGAAGATCAGGAGTCTTGATCGCACTTTCTCTCCCTGCTCCTCTTCCAGACTATATTCTGAATAACTTTGCAATTTGGTAGCACAAGTGTAAGTTTGGGCCCTGCCTAAAACTGCATTGGCAGCCCAGCATTTATTTACAATATAGGTAAACCCAGGAGAGAGGGTGATCATTGGATCATATAAGGAGTTTTCAGGGGTTTTTGCATCAGTGTGCACTGATTGGGAAGAGCTGTTCAGTAAGTTATGCTCTCAGTTTATCAGAGTATCAACCTCATGCAGTCATGCACACAACAGCCTGAAATATTCCATCAGTGCTGTCCAGTCTTTCTGATCAGTGAGGCCACTGCACTTTCCTATCACTTCAGAGGACCTTTGCTTCTCTCAAGCACCAATTCGGCCATCTATGCACTTCCCACATCCTCCAGGACCAAAGGCTGCTGCCAGCAGCTCTTCTGCTAGCAACTGAAAGCAGAAGTAGCTGGTACAGGCAAGATAAACCACTCCAGCAACAGTCTCAGCCCATTATATTTTGGGGATAGTCCCTTAATTCCCCCATTACATATGTATAGGCACATAATGGAGAAGCAACACTCGCTCACTCACCCACCCACTACGTGGTTGCTACTGAAAAAATTCACTCATCCTACAGCCTGCTGTTTGGGTCCTCCCGAACAGATCCTGGGAAAGTGGTTTCCAAGAAAGAACTGTGAGCTGGCAGTGCCATTTGGGTGGGCCATACACAGGGCATGAGATGTTAGCTGAGCACCTCTACCTGTAACAATCTTTATTAATTTCTGTCTCCTGAAAAGTGGCTGAAGTGTCTTCATTTTTCCCTGCCACTCATAGACACTCTCCAAACAACCTTTGGCCTGTCTCTTCTGAGGTTAGTGGAAAACAAACACTGACTTTCAGGGAAGGGGGAAGTGTAAATGTAGCAAAGATATTTGGGAAACTTTATTTGGTCTTACCCATTTACTCACAAGTATTCCATCAAGGAGAAAATAGCTAATTACAAAAAAAAATGGTCCCAATTAAAAGTAGTTTGGCAACCACCTCAAAAATACACCCCAACAGTCAGTGCTGCTTCCAAGTGAGTGTCTTAAGTGCCCAGCAGAATTTGGAACTAAGCTGTATTCCTCTTTACTCCTCCACCTATTTATTGCCACTCCCTGGGACATTTTGATTAGTGGAAAAAGCCAGGAAGTGACTCAGTTTTTCCCAAGCAGTCCTGTAATCCTACTGTGACTTCTAAAAAGGAAACAAAACCAGGAAAGCCACTTAAATCTAGAACAATGTATTACAGAGCTGTTTCTTAGGGAAACAAACTGTTTTCAAAGCAGCCACTGATGCCCAGCCCAGCAGGTTCACCCTAAACACCATCAGTGAAAAGAGGGTAGCCAAATTGTTTTTGATACCGCATCATTCGTTACTAAAATAGCAAACCATACAACAACAAAAAAAATCCTCTCTGAAAGCAAAGCTTTGGGAGACAATTGCAGCATTTGAACATTATAAAGGCACCAAGGACTCTCTGAAAGAGAATGGAAAGCAAGGAAGCACAGGACAGACCAGGGAGACAGTCCCTTATGTTACAACCTTGCTTCAGGAAAGAAACGAACTTTCAGAGCAAGTTACTGAAAAAGTTAGAGATGGCCAAGGGCAACCAGGAGGCAGAGGAATTGTTCCATGTGCCAATCTATACAGAGAAATATCAGATTAAATTAGGAGCTTTCAGCATGCCCCCAAACTGACAGAAATGTAGGACATACCTCTTTTCCTATGGGAGCAATTTTCCTTTCCCCATGAGCTCAGTTGGGGGACCAATATCTTGGAGTACACGCCCTCAGCAAAACCATACAGAGAGAAGAATGGCAATGCTACAATTAGGACACTGGTGTTTTGCATTATTAGAGCTTATTTTCTTTAAATTTCAGTCAAATGAATCAGTGCCAAAATGCTTTGAAGATTCAATACTCGTTAGGGAAATTAAAAGTCCATGTGGGGGGAACAAGGCTAGACATAGTGGAATGAATAAGAAAAGGATAAACTGCAGCTGAATAAGCAGTAAAACCTACTGACAGTGTGAAACAGACTCTCATGGGACATGAACGTCCAATGCCTTTGGCCAGTAGCTTCTCTAGATGAGCTATTTTTTTTAATCTTCAAAAAAACAAAATTTAGTGCCATTTGCATTGAAGAAAATAACATACAACAAAACTTGTTAATAGAGAAAAGATTCATGTATGCCATCTGTTTCTGCAACACAGAGCAAGACAAAAAAGGACTATCGGCTGTAAGTGAAGCATCAGACTGATAGTGCTCTCAAACCGCACCCAGGACTCAACTCCTTCAGAATTCCTTGGTCTGCAGACAGTACACAGGGTCTTTCTGAGAGCTAAGCTTAACATCAGTGGCCCTATAATATAAAGTTACACTCAGACGCTTCTGATTTGCAACAACCTCAGCATTCAAAATATAACTTCGGTTGGACATTTGCTGACATGCATAAATCAAGTAAACAGCTGCTTTGACCTCCTGTCTCTCAGTACAGAGACATACGCAAGATGAAGGAATGAGGCATGCTATTTTGGGTGACTCTTCAAACTAACAGGTCACAGAGCTGGAGATTATTCCCACTGCATTCTCCGATCAACTACATAGTGGTGGGAGACTCTTATATATCAAACAGCAGCATTATATTGCTGTTCTAAAAATAACCTTAACATTTAATCATTTGCCCTGCACTGTCAGTTTCAAACTAACCCACATTATACTCAGTTACAGACAATAACCATACTGATGTTTATATAGATATTAAGTTACTTGGTCAGACATTTATCAGGAATATGACTAACTCCCACTCTGACTCACTACACCAGGAAGAGAGGAAAGTTTTCCGTGAACATCAACACAAAAGAAGGCGGCTTCCAAACAGTTGTATCTCCCACTGATGAGTTTAGTTTAAACAACAAGTTTGTTTAATTATTCATACATCCTTTTAATCTGTCAGCATCTAGTCAAGGACAATACCATCTGTCTGCAATGCCTTAGTGAATGTAACAGAAACAAAACAGTTGAAAAAGAGCTGGGCTTATTTTCAAATAGTGATAATGGAGTAATTTCTTAATTAACTGGCTTTATTGCAAAATTACCAGAACTAATGCCTTCTACTGATTTCTTTCTATAACACTAAAAAAATGCTTATTCTGCTGGATTAACCACTGGAGGTATGTGTATTCTTCATTTTTCTAATTAAGGAGATTTAGTATCAGACATAGAAAGTCTTAAAATGCAATGGCTTTGTTTTCTTTTTTCAGCTCTGAGGATGAGAATGGCAAAGCTGGGGAAAAAGGTGATTTAACATCTGTAATGACATGGAAGTAAAATTTACTACTCAAAGCAGAATAAAGCTAAGAAGAGTTTCTTCAACACACCACTTTTGATCATAATTCTTGTTTTGCTCCTCTGTTTTATGTATCTGGGTTATTTTGCCCTCTGCATAATCCAACGGACTTTAACAGACTTTTAGATTCGACCAACTGCCATATACACATAAATCACATCCCAGATTTTCCTGAAAGTAGTGGAAAGTTACCTAAGACTATAAATGCAGTGTATATCCAAGTACAAATACACGTGCATACCTGTTCCCACAATCAGGAATACGCTGTTGCTATATACACAGAGCAGAAAAACACCCATCTTTGTGGAACTTCACAGGACATTGCTTCATTTCCAAGTGTGCCAATCTACCTGATTGTGATTGAAAATGCTCCTCTAGCATTTTTCTGGTAAAAGCTTTGGTTAATAAAAAACTAAACGTGACAGACAGGAGCAGGAAGAAATGTAAATATAGAAGCTGGTTTCCAAGCATACCACCTCGGCCAAAATTTAAAGCATTCCTTTTGAAGTGACAGCAAAACAAACCAAAAACAGTAAAGTCAGCATTTAAATATTTAGCCACCTTCTGGAGCACCACAGTCCATCCACCCTTCTATTTTACATATGACAGCATAGCATTCCTCAGTCCCTGCTCCCTTCCCCATTTCACATAGACGCTGCCCACCCATAACCTCACAGATCAACCTTGTGCATAACACTATGAACAGCCTGACCTCCCAAGCATGGTTTCACCTCTTAGCTTGCTACAGAAAGTCCTGCTTTTCCAGGAAGCTGGTTGCCAGACAGGCAGTGCCTGTCCATAAAAAAAAAAAAAATAAATAAAATAAAAAAACCACCCCACACAAGCAAACCCACAAATTACTACTGAATAGACAGATTTAAGTTGACCGGGGAAGATAAAATTGGTGCAAGCCTCCCATCAGAAATACTGAGTTGCCAATGGCTCATCCTGCAGCTGCAACAGAAGGTCTGTTATAGGTGCAGCCACTGCTGGGCACAGCTCTCCATCAAGGTCCAAGGCTCCCACCAAGGAACAGGTTAATTCTTTCCACATGAGGAAGAAGCTAGGGGCCCTTAAAGCAGCCATAAGGTACAATTACACCTAGAAAAATCACATGCAAGTCAGATTTTTCCAGTACATAGTTCCGGGGGCTGGGGGGGAGGATACCTCATAGCACTACATCTTTATATTCAAATTAGTATGATAGCTTTATTTTGCTCGGTCTTAGCCTGGTTTGAATCATTAAACAGATAAAGCTCAGGTTGTGTTATTCTAGTATAGCCGACTACTTATGCACCAGCAAAAAAAAACAACCATAACTTTTTTGCTGGTCTTCCTCTTTTCCAAAGCGGGAAACTGAAGCTACTACCTCATAGTGAGGCACGATGGTAGCAATCAGCTGACTTGTAGCCTCTAAATACTCAGTGGCTCCCAGTCTGAAGTGGTAAGAATCTCAAATTTTAAGACTTGTGAGAGATGGTTACCTGGAGACTGGAATAGTAGATAAGAACAAATAAATTTAACTATATTACACTTTCTCTATGTCTGTCCTGGGTTTTTCTTCCCTCCTCCCTTATGTTTCTTCTGTTATTTGTTGGTTCTGACAGCAGAGGGAGTCACCCTCAACTTTCTTTATTTTTACCTCTTCCTCAAAGGTTCTTAACAGCATACACCAGAAACTGAGAGAATAGGAGAGTGATATGAAGTAGTCACAAGCAGTTTTTGTAACAGTGGCAGGTCTGTGCTATTAAACTTAAATCATCTGGAAAAAGGGGCAAAAATGCTGCTGCCAACATAATATTATTCAAAGTAGTTTAAAAGAAAGGAGATTGAAGAGAGACTTCACAACACTGAATGCATAGTAAATCTTCAGGTGAAATTCACTACCAATACAGGAGAAGTAATGTACAAAAATAGGAATAACCCTTAACCACACATAGCACAAGAAGCAGCTGTTTAGTTGGTGTCAGGAGCCTCTTGGCTAGAAAGTACAACACCTTAGCATTATTTTAGATAGTCCTCTGAAAATATCAACTCCATGCTCAGAGACCATGAAAACGAAGAGAGCTTTAGGACTCATTAGGGAAGGCATGGGAAACAAATCAAAACATAACTGTGTGATAGCACTCATATATACAATTTGAGTAGTTTGGTCTGTCCATCTCTGAAGAGACAAATAGAGAAGGGTAATGAAGATTATCAGAAGCGTGAATGGCTAAACATGGCAGCAGTCATACAGGGAAAAACACAGAAGGCACAGACATGAGAGGCCTAGAACACTGTGATAAAGGCAGGAAGGTAAGAACAAAATACAGAATGATATCAAGAAGCAGGCCTAAAACAAAAACAAGCAGCGGTTTCTCACAGTGACTAATTAAATGGGAGGGCAAAAGCATTAATAATTTTTTTTTTAATAATTCATTGCACATTTCATAGATAAAATCCAATCACTGCAAATGTTCACGGTCTAACTACAGTTTCTAGCTTAGGACATCCTTGCACAGATTCCAGCAAGTAGCAAGATGATCTTGCTGGGAAGAGAAAAATGTCACTTCAGTCTTGTTACACCTCTTGCTCCAAGCATTCATTACTACCATTTCTGGAGACAATACTGGGCTCAGCAGATCTCTGCTTTGCCTTGTTGCAATTCTGATGTCCCATACATCAAAACTATTCAGTTTGTGCCAGATGAATCTGAACTGTCCCACAATAATACACTAGCTAATCATTAATTTAGAGGAACAGAGACGTAAAATGGAGCATTCACAAGTTGGACGATGAATATCCCTGCTTCCCATAAGCACATAAGTGCTGCTCCACAGATTTCCCACGTCCCATATCAACAAGAACAGAATTGCAGGAAGGCTAATCGTCTTTTTCATATGTCAATAAAGAAGCCATGCAAAACTGCAATCCACCATTAAAGCCAAATGATTTCTAAGGTCCAGCAAGGCAAAAGTCTCTCTGAAACAAAGCCAAAGCTGGGGTCCTTCTTAGTGCAGTATCATTTGTCCAGGATGACCATCACAGACACACGGTTCAGTGTCACACAGATGTTCAGCTTTTGTGGTTTACTATAAAGTCACTTTTGCACAGCGCAAGGAAGACCAGCAGAAGTTATACAGTGCTTGAATTAGCTCATGTATGAGCTAAAACTGATGGTACCAAGTGTGTCTGAAGCACTTATCCTGTGCTGATTTTGCTGTGCCGTTCCCTCAGGTGAGTGCTACAGCTCCCTCCTTCACACACATCCCTTAGAGAAGTTGGGATCAGATTGATGTGAGCAAAGAATATCTCAGAATTAGTAGCAGATCATCCCTGTTAACCATCCTTACGTTCACCTGGAGTTTTTCTCAGTTTAGCCTGCACCGAAGGCCTAAAATCACCGAGATACTAACTTCTGCATTGAAATGAGAAGGTTGCAGTTTCTCCTCAATGACTGCCATTCATCTTAAGTTGTTTAAAAAGGGATCACAGAACCACAGGATGGTAGGGGTTGGAAGGGACCTCTGTGGGTCATCTAGTCCAACCCCCCTGCCGAAGCAGGGTCACCTACAGCAGGCTGCACAGGACCGCGTCCAGGCGGGTCTTGAATATCTCCAGAGCAGGAGACTCCACAACATCCCTGGGCAGCCTGTGCCAGTGCTCCATCACCCTCAGAGGGAAGAAGTTCTTCCTCATGTTCAGACGGAACTTCCTATGCTTCAGTTTGTGCCCGTTGCCCCTTGTCCTGTCGCTGGGCACCACTGAAAAGAGTCTGGCCCCATCCTCTTGACACCCACCCTTAAGATATTTATAAACATTTATTCGGACCCCTCGCAGCCTTCTCTTCTTCAGGCTGAACAAGCCCAGCTCCCTCAGCCTCTCCTCACAGGAGAGATGCTCCAGTCCCCTCATCATCGTATGTAGATGTACCAAGGTAGAGCACAGTTTACACACATGACAAAAAAAACAGGTCACAACTGTTCAAACAAAAGCTTAAGCATAAATATCAAGGAAACACCCATTTCATAACGTCTATCTGTATGAATCTGTGTAACCTGAATCTAAAGATCAAGTTTCTTAATAAAGCTTCAGAATTTTTCCAATTAGTTCATCTAGGAAGCCTTCCTGTTTTGGGCATCCTTTACATATCTCAACCTCTCACTGACAGATTAAAGAAAGCAAGCAAAATAAAAATGCTGTTATTTGAACAACAGCACCACGCAGTGTTACAAACCCTAATGCAAAAGAAAAGGCAGGCAATCTCTCTCTAGCCTTCCCAAACGCGGTAAAGGAAAAGCATGGGCATTATTACACTGAATAACAAGTCTCCCCATCTTGTAATTTTTGACAAAGCAGAAAACAGTGTAGGGTTCAGTGTAAGGAAGAGAAACAAAGCACACAATTTCTTAGTTTATTCTGCAGCCTGCATGTCAGCTAGCAAAAAAATTATTTCAAGTAAAGCTAAGTAGCAGTGAATTCCATTGCACTTGAGATATTTGCATCAGTTAGTTTTCATTCTAAACACACACAAGAAACATGATTTTTAGTTAAGTCAAGAGCAGATGACCAGTATTTGGAGGCTGTACTTAACAACTCAATCAAAACAGTAAACTATTTGTTGTGAGATCGATCACAATTTTCTACTTGACTGGCAGTGTTGTTTGTCTAGAGGAACCCCAAAATAAATATGCTAAAGTTCTTTTGTCATCATGAGTTTAATCTAAGAGCAAGAGAACACCACAACCTTCTCAATCTCTTTTTGTGATGAAGTTTTCTTGATTTCAAGTGATTCCTTTATGAAGAAAAGCAATGGGAATTTTCTTCTATACAATATTTCATTATTCAAGAAAAAAAGCAAACAAACATACAGCATCCACCAGTGTCTCTAGAACCAAACTGCCTGTTGACATATTTTTCTGCTGATATCGAACACTCAGATTTTTTTTTTTTTCCCAAAGGAGTATGCCACAAATTTTGGAAGTCACTAGAATAAAATGACATCACTTCCTCTTACTAATCATGCAGGAAGAGGGCAGGGGTGGTGGCATGAACAGACATTACAAAAAATTAATGCCTTTCCATCAAATAAGATACAATACTGCACACAAGGCCTCACTCAAGAAACTGCACAATATTGCTAGCACTGGTGGTATGGTTTGACCCCAGCCAGCAACTAAGCACCACACACTCACTTGCTCGCTTCTCCCAAGCAGGATGGGGAAGAGAATCAGAAGGGTAAAAGTGAGAAAGCTCATGGGTTGAGACAAAGACAGTTTAATAGGTAAAGCTAAAGCCATGCATGCAAGCAAAGCAAAACAAGGAATTCATTTGCTGCTTCCCACTGGCAGGCAGGTGCTCAGCCATCTCCAGGGAAGCAGGGCTCCATCACGCGTAACGGTTACTTGGGAAGACAAACGCCATCACTCTGAACACACACCCCCACTCCTTCTTCCCCCTGCTTTATATGCCGAGTATGACACCATATGGTATGGAATATCCCTCTGGTCAGTTGGGGTCAGCTGTCCCGGCTGTGTCCCCTCCCAGCCTCTTGCGCACCCCCAGCCTGCTCGCTGGTGGAGGGGGGGGTGAGGAGCAGAAAAGGCCTTGACTCTGTGTAAGCACTGCTCAGCAATAGCTAAAACATCCCTGTGTTATCAACACTGTTTTCAGGACAAAATCGAAACTTAGCCTCATACTAGCTACTGTGAAGAAAATTAACTCTATCCCAGCCAAAACCAGCACAACTGGGAAGGAACAAGTTATCCAGACCAACTGACAATTTTGCCAACTTTAAAGCTGTATTAGATGTAGAACAAGGATGGTTTTTTTCTCCTTGAGGAAAGGAAACTCTGCATTACAGAGTGAAACTATTTTAACATTCAATTTCAATATGAGTTTCTCCAGGAAGCATTTAGATAGCTTTAATTTATAAAACAACAACTACCAAACAAAACAGACAATCCATTTTGCTGCTAGGCAAGAGTATTCTTTTCTAGTTTCTATTCGACAGTGTTTTCACCTAACTAAAAGGTACAAAAACTTTTACTAAGATACTTACACTCATGGTTTAAAAGCCCTGTGTTCATTGTTACATGCAAATGAAACAATACACAGTACAGCTATGGTATTACAGAAAGAATCCAGCATTGACTTTAATTTAAAAAGCCAGTCGCGCCTAGGCTGAGAGGTTTTCTTCTATAAACTCATGATATACGAAAAATTTCCAAAAATTTTAGCACTAGATAGGCCTGTGATTCCCAGGCTTTTGACATCAGAGTTCTCTAAAAATCCACAAATCCACACGATTAGCAATAAGCTGCTTGTCCTTCAGCCTGGGTTTTTCATATTTCTTCACAGCCCCCCTTTTCCAATCTGCACATGACTTTTCCAGCTACCAGAAGGAAGTGGGGTGATTCAACCTACACTCATTTGCAGCCTGCTGCTGACACAGGGATTAGGCCCAGCTCTGTAAATGCCCTTACAGCTAAACTAGTTACTTGAGTGCCCAAAAAGAAGCTCACTGACTACAAACAAACTTGTAGCTTTCTGAATATGACTTGTCCCTGCAACAGGCTGCACTGTGGATTTGGAGAGATGGCAGAAGATACAGAAACAGACAGCTTTATTAAATGGAGAGAACCACTACCTGACCCACATGTATGAGTATTTTAGAGCTGGCCATCAGGTAGTAGAGCAATGTTGCTGTAATAGTCTACACCAAGCCAGGCCTTGTTATTTGCTATTCTATCCAATACTCCAACACCTTTATTCCCAGCTAGCTTAGTAGCCCTAGGCTGAAGACATATTTTGAAGCGTTACAACTAGAAATCAATACTTTCCCATATCAAAAATGAAGAACTGTTCAAAGCTGCAAAAACAAATGCAAAGCACTGTACTGTATGGCATATTAAGGGTTCACTTCTGAGATGCCATTTCAAGAGTGTCCTTTCATACTTTGGCAAACCATGAACCAAAACAGCTAAACAAAAGTCTCTTTCCGTTCCCTGTACCTAGTCATAGATTTAAATAATAAATTTTTAACTAAAATATGCCGTCCCATATTCCTGTGAAGACAGTTCTATCTCCTAGAGATGCCAGTTCAAAGTACTCTCACTTAACATTAATAAAAGCTGCTTTTCCTGAAGTCAAATCAACGCTAATCTACATTTCACTCAACAGTGCAAATACAACTGCAACATTCCTGAGCAAATATTCTCACTTCAATTTAAACATCAAGTGGCATAAATCCATATGCTGCACACAGAAGAGTAATTCAGAAGCTGCAAGTGACCAAAGACAGCAAAATACAGAAATCCATACACACAGATAAGTTCTTCTTGTTTGAGTTTTGGATAAGTACAACTGGTTTTAATGCATTTATATTGCTGTCCTGGGCTTGGCCAGGACAGGGTTAATTTTCACCAGAATCCAGGAAGGGGCACAGCCGGGTGGGCTGACCCAACCCCAACCTGGCCAAACAGAGCCGGGTATTCCATACCATGTGCTGTCAGGCTGGGTTCCGGTGGGGGGGGGGGGGGCATGGTGGGAACTCACTCGCGGCTCGGGAACACGGGCGCCGGTCCGGTCCGGGAGAACGGCTCTCTGGGTCGTGCGGTTCTTGTTGTGTTTTTCTCCTTATCTGTATCGTTGTTGTTCCTGTTCCCTTTGTTTGCTGTTTTGTTAAACTGCCCTTATCCCGACCCACCAGTTTCTGCCTGTTTCTTTCCATTCTCCTCCGCACTCCTGCAGGGGGAGGGGGGGCCGCATGGCACTTTTTGTTGCTGGCCGCAGCCAAAACCAGAACATTTTAATTTGGCACCCAAGCTTGGGGCGGGGATAACAGCAGGGCCGAGCAGTGTGTGTTAAAACTACTTTCTTAGATTTTGTTAAATTTTCTTATACGCATTTTTCTGTGTTAGTTAAATAGTCGCTGGTAAAAATGTTTCTGACTTTGATCAGATGGTTGTGGTTTTTGAATCCATACTTTCTGTACATGTTCCCTGTGGCTGTTCATCATCGTGGGGAAAAGGATCAGGATGATGATTTTACTGTACTGTACGATGTCGACATATGACATGATAACATCACTGTGCATGAGATTAGGCTTGTATTTGCTTGTGGCACTGCGGTCATTTCCATACCTCGGATCCTATGTCTTAGAATTTGTTAATAATCAAACCCAGCCTGTGGGGAAAACTGGAGGGGATACCTTTCCCCACTCTTTCGCCCCCCCTCTCTCCTTCAGGGTGGTCCTAATGGCTTTTGAGAATTTCGAGTACCCGTGGGATGCTCAGGCCAGCACGCTCCTATTGTTCTGCCTCCTGGATGGGTTGCAGGTTTTGTTTAGGGTTAAACAAGTCTTTAAGAACATCGTGCAGAGACCTGCGCCGGGGCTGGATAGCTGTGAGTGGCTGGGTGTGTGGGACAGCATGGGCACGTACCTAGGGCAGTGGGCACCCCCAATGTTTTTTGAACTCACCCCTGAGCAAGCCCAGCAGGCAGTCACAGCCCCCCGACCGGCACCACCGCTGCCGCTGCCACTGGCGTTGTCCCGGCTCCCCCGGCGGGCACGGCAGCTGCTGCAGCTCCAGCTCCAGCCCCAGCTCCAGCTGCAGGCATCGCGGCTGAGCCCAATGACCAACCTGTGCCGGTAGCAGTCGCCCCTGTAAAACTAAAAAAAGACGCAAACAAAGCAGATCGCTCCGGGAGGGATGACGATGAGCCAGGGTCACCACGGGAGATAGAGACAGAGATCATCACCCGGTCCCTGTCCCTGAGCGAGCTGCAAGACATGCAGAAAGATTTCAGCTGCCACCCTGGCCAGCACATTGTCACCTGGCTGCTGCGGTGCTGGGATAACGGGGCCAGCAGCTTGGAATTAGAGGGCAAGGAAGCCATGCAGCTGGGATCCCTGGCCAGGGATGGGGGCATTGACAAGGCCATTGGGAAAAAGGAACAAGTCCTCAGCCTCTGGAGGAGACTTCTGTCAGGCGAGAGGGAGAGGTACCCCTTCAGTGACGATTTTGTATGCTATCCTGGCAAGTGGACCAATATGGAAAGGGGTATTCAGTACTTGAGGGAATTAGCTGGGCGGGAGCTGGTTTACTATGAACCAGACGATGAGCAGGTACCCACAGACCCAGATAAAGTCCAGTGCACACAATCCATGTGGAGGAAGTTTGTGCGGAGCGCACCATCCTCATATGCCAACTCACTGGCAGTAGTAGACTGGAAAGGTAAGGAGGCATCAACAGTGGATGAGGTGGCTGTCCAACTCGAGCAATATGAGGAAAGTCTCTCTTCCTTCCTTGTCTCAGCTGTGGAGAAACTGGCCCGGGAGGTGCGGCAAATCAAAGAGAACATGTCCTACTCCCCACCTGTACGGGCCAGCATCTCAGCTACTAGGGGCAAGTGTTCCTCTGCTCAGCAGAGAGGATACAGAGGCTACACACCACGGGGCACCTTGTAGTTTTACCTGTGTGACCACGGAGAGGACATGAGGAAGTGGGATGGAAAACACACCTCAAACTCTAGAGGCACAAGTGCGTGAGCTGCAAGGTAAAACAATCACAAAAGGGGATTCTGTTAGGAAAAATGCTGCTCCAGTTTCCAGCAGCCAGCTCTCCAGACCAGGCAGACAGTTTGATCTTGATTCCGATCCTCTGGAAGGGACCTCCAAGTCATTTTTACAGCAGGTGAGCAGCAAATTCTCTGACCAGGATTAGAGGGACCCTGCCTCCAGCCAGGTGGAGGAAAGGGACAACCAGGTTTATTGGACGGTGTGGATTTGGTGGCCTGGCACGTCAGATCCACAAGAGTATAAAGCTCTAGTGGACACTGGTGCACAGTGTACTTTAATGCCATCAGATTTCAAAGGGTCAGAGTCCATTTGTATTTCTGGAGTGACAGGGGGGTCCCAAGAGCTGACTGTATTGGAGGCTGAAGTGAGCCTCACTGGGCAGGAGTGGCAGAAGCACCCCATTGTAACTGGCCCCGAGGCGCCGTGCATCCTTGGGATAGACTATCTCAGGAGAGAGTATTTCAAGGACCCAAAGGGGTATCGGTGGGCTTTTGGCATAGCTGCTTTGGAGACGGAAGAAATTAAACAGCTGTCCATTTTGCCTGCTCTCTCGGAGGATCCTTCCGTTGTGGGGTTGCTGAGGGCTGAAGAACAACAGGTGCCAATTGCGACCACAACAGTGCACCAGCAACAGTATCGTACCAACCAAGACTCCCTTCTCCCCATTCATCAGCTGATCCGCCAGCTGGAGAGTCAAGGAGTGATCAGCAAAACTCACTCACCCTTTAATAGTCCCATATGGCCAGTGAGAAAATCTGCTGGAGAGTGGAGACTGACAATAGACTGCCGTGGCCTGAATGAAGTCACACCACCGCTGAGTGCTGCTGTGCCAGACATGCTAGAACTTCAATATCAGCTGGAGTCAAAGGCAGCCAAGTGGTACGCTACAATTGACATCGCTAATGCATTCTTCTCCATCCCTTTGGCAGCAGAGTGCAGGCCACAGTTTGCTTTCACCTGGAGGGGCATCCAGTACACCTGGCATCGACTGCCCCAGGGGTGGAAACACAGTCCCACCATTTGCCATGGACTAATCCAGGCTGCACTGAAAAAGGGTGAAGCTCCAGAACATCTGCAGTACATCGATGACATCATTATACGGGGTGACACAGCAGAGGAAGTTTTTGAGAAAGGGGAGAAAATAGTTCAGATCCTTCTGAAAGCTGGTTTCACCATTAAGCGAAGTAAAGTCAAGGGACCTGCACAAGAGATCCAGTTTTTAGGAATAAAATGGCAGGATGGGCACCGTCAAATCCCAATGGATGTCGTCAACAAAATAGCAGCTATGTCTCCACCAACCAGCAAAAAGGAAGCACAAGCCTTCTTAGGTGTTGTGGGTTTTTGGAGGATGCACATCCCAAATTACAGCTGGATTGTAAGTCGTCTGTACCATGTGACCCGGAAGAAGAATGATTTTGAATGGGGCCCTGAGCAACGACAGGCATTTGAACAAATTTAATGGGAGATACTTCATGCCGTAGCCCTGGGTCCAGTCCGGTCAGGGCAAGATGTTAAAAATGTGCTCTACACCGCAGCTGGGGAGAATGGCCCAACTTGGAGTCTCTGGCAGGAAGTACCAGGGGAGACTCGAGGTCGACCCCTGGGGTTTTGGAGCCAGGGATATAAAGGATCCGAGGCCCGCTATACTCCCACTGAAAAAGAGATTCTGGCAGCCTATGAAGGCGTTCGAGCTGCTTCAGAAGTGGTCGGCACCGAAGCACAGCTCCTCCTAGCACCGCGATTGCCGGTCCTGGGCTGGATGTTCAAAGAGAGGGTCCCCTCTACGCATCATGCCACCGATGCTACGTAGAGTAAGTGGGTCGCGCTGATCACACAGCGGGCCCGAATGGGAAACCCCAGTCACCCAGGGATTCTGGAGGTAATCATGTACTGGCCAGAAGGCAAAGATTTTGGAGCATCACCAGAGGAGGAGGTGACACGTGCTGAAGAGGCCCCACTGTATAACCAGCTGCCAAAAGATAACAAACAGTATGCCCTGTTCACAGATGGGTCCTGTCGCATTGTGGGGAAGCAGCGGAGGTGGAAGGCTGCTGTATGGAGCCCTACACGACAAGTCGCAGAAACTGCCGAGGGAGAAGGTGAGTCCAGCCAGTTTGCAGAGGTGAAAGCCATCCAGCTGGCTTTAGACATTGCCAGTCAAGAGAAGTGGCCAGTGCTCTGTCTTTACACCGACTCCTGGATGGTGGCCAATGCCTTGTGGGGGTGGCTGCAGCAATAGAAGAAGAACAACTGGCAGCGCAGAGGTAAACCTACCTGGGCTGCCCCATTGTGGCAAGATATTGCTGCCCATCTGGAGCAGTTGGTTGTAAAAGTTCATCATGTGGACGCCCACGTCCCTAAGAGTTGGGCCAGTGAGGAACATCAAAACAACCACCAGGTGGATCAGGCTGCTAAGATTGAAGTGGCTCAAGGGGATCTGGACTGGCAACATTAGGGTGAACTATTTATAGCTTGGTGGGCCCATGACACCTTGGGCCACCAAGGAAGAGACATGACATACAGATGGGCTCATGACTGAGGGGTGGACTTGACCATGGACACCATCGCACAGGTTATCCATGAATGTGAAACATGCGCTGCAATCAAGCAAGCCAAGCAGGCAAAGCCTCAGTGGTATGGAGGACAATGGCTAAAATATAAATATGGGGAGGCTTGGCAGATTGACTACATCACACTGCCACAAATCCGGAATGATGGGGAAGTCTGATGTGTACCTCAGGAGGATTTGATTTTGGGTGAGAATAGTCCATAAATAAATTGTATAAAGTTAATTGTTAAATAACCTTGTCACTCTCTGTTATCACTGTTATAATTGTTACATGTTATACCAGTAGTAGCATAGTAAGAATCATCCAGACTAAAGAAGGATGGACTTTTTGATGAAAACCTAGCAGAGCACAGCGATGATGGAACTGGACCTGATTTTTTCAACAACTGGCACCCAGCAACTTCATCAAGATCAACATCTCCTGCAGACTGTGAGCTCCGGATGCAGCAAGTGACCGCCCATCACCACACATCACCTCTCCTGCCACGGAAGACCATTACGACAGATGGAGCCCGAAGTCATGGATTAAATGAACTCAACAGACACTTTAGAGTGATGATCCATAGACTAAGGGAATGGTATCTGGAGAAAGGAGAAGAGGTGGTGATCAGCTGGACAATGGGGGATCTGCGCATGACGTAGATGGTATGGAATAAGGGGTGGATAATGTCCTGGGTTTGGCCAGGACAAGGTTAAGTTTCACCAGAATCCAGGAAGGGGCACAGCCGGGTGGGCTGACCCAACCCCAACCTGGCCAAACAGAGCCGGGTATTCCATACCATGTGCCGTCATGCTGGGTTCCGGTGGGGGGTGCGGCATGGTGGGAACTCACTCGCGTCTCGGGAGTGCGGGCACCGGTCCGGTCCGGGAGAACGGCTCTCTGGGTCGTGCGGTTCTTGTTGTGTTTTTCTCCTCATCTGTATCGTTGTTGTTCCTGTTCCCTTTGTTTGCTGTTCTCTTAAACTGCCCTTATCCCGACCCACCAGTTTCTGCCTGTTTCTTTCCATTCTCCTTCGCACCCCGGCAGGGGGAGGGGCAGCCGCGTGGCGCTTTTTGTTGCTTTTTGCCGCAACCAAAACCAGAAGAATTGCAAACATATTTTCTTTGTGGTTTAGAAGCACTGAGGTGGATGAGACAGAACACTATTTTGAACAAGGCAAATGGTGGTTTTACTAAAGGACTCAAGTTCCCAAACCCACATGCTTGTGTAAGTGTATTGCTCTTAGAGCAGAGAGAATAATTTTTGCATTTGACTGCAGAGATAGACAACAGCATTTAGCTCATGCATCAACTTGCATTTGTGACAGTTTTTCACTAAGGTTTTTTTTTAATGCATAAAACTGTCATGAGCAGGAAGATGTCACATCACGTGCCATAAACACAGTAAAAAGTGAACAGATATGATAGGTTCAGCATCAACCTTTCCAGATTTCCCAATAATATTCACAAAAGGTTTAGGGAACTGACTATCAAAACAGCATTTTCAGCACATCTTTCAAGTCATCTTAACCTATAAGCTTCAATCAAGTTAATTACTGCACTTAAAACATAGGGACTTCATTCCTTACTCAGGCAAAGACTCCCATTAAAAGTCCCATCAGAAGACAGCTTTTGCAGGACTCCAGCATCCTCTATAGACTTGAGTTCGGGTTCTCCCTAACACCGAGCGTGACACACATGTGCTATTACTCTTCAATTACATCTTCAGGGAAGTGTTGAGGAAAATTTGTAATAGAAAGCATTCCTTGCAGGTTTTTCAATTGCATAATATTTAATCACAAAATTCTCAATGACTTCTTTCACATTTGGTTGATTACTGTCAGGAAGGCAATGAGGAATACTATATTTCCACAGACATAGACGGTTAACACAATCTGTTTAAACAGACGACCCTGCAAGAGAAGGGGGAGAAAAGCCATAGAAGTGTCAGTCTTTTTATTGGTTTAAGCAAAGAATCACCCCCTTTCATAGTAGTTATTTACAAAATTGTGACTTACCTCTGCTTCTGCAGATGTGAGTGACTGCAGTATCTGTACTCTGTCATCCTCTATCACTTCAACTGTTAGTAGGAAGAAAAAAAAAAAAAGTTGTTTGCTCTTACAAGGAAGTGGGGTTTCATTTTCATGTTGCAGAATTTTTGATCCTGTGACTAAGTAACTAAGTCTTAAACAGCACCAAATTTGAAAAATTGTTCTAGAGCTGACCTACAAAAAGTAAATTCTGGACACTGAAGTGCCCAAGAATTTCATCTCTTTTGCTGAAGTGAATCATCAAAACAGTGATGTTTGAGCTGAACAAAACATGTGTTTGATCTGAAACCTTTTCCTTATCATTTTAAGACAAATAGACTTCATTAAGTATTTTCCATTAGCCAAAATCAGAACATTCACTGTTCAAACATTTCAGGGTCATTTCTTTATTTCTGGGAAGTAATTACTACAGTTAAATCTAAATTCACATATTTTTAAATCACTCCTCCTCCACGTGCTGCCTTATGTCACTTCTTAACTAATGCTTCTTCAGTTCTGCAGATGTCTCATCTCTCCCTTAGATACAGGTCATTTACACATGCACAGTCATCTCCTCTCAGTGACACCAGGCAATGAAGCTAAGAATTTCCTATGAAGTTACAACCAGTCTCCCCACTAGACATAACAGAGTCAGGATTTCACCTTCATTCCCTTGTTAACTCAAAATTGCATGCGTTTGTGCTCAAGTTTCTGATTATTCTGCTCATGCAACAACAGACAATCACACCAGCAATTTGTCACAATAAAACGCAGACTAAATCTGCATGAATTAACCTGGACTTTAGCTACCCAGCTGTGACCAAAATCACAGCAAAGTGATACATTCTTGGAAAATACTTACACATTTCAGTCTGCCCTTATCAACTGTGGTTTGAGAAATAAGAGGTTACTAATTAAAATGGGACAAAACCAATTTTTCTAGAACACTTTGGTCTTGAAAACTGGTTTACTCCCATTTAGTTTGTACAGAAGATATGACAACATTACTTGAGAGTTATTTCTTTCAGCTTGCAAGCTAGAAGCCAAAGAACACCTCCTGAAATTCAATCTACTCAGTTACAGTTTTTGTACACCACAACTCTCAGCAAGCAAGGTTAACAACAGGAGTTTTGTTGGGTTTGTACCTTTACATACGAGACAGTAGCTGTGTATTTCCAGAAGAACATCAATACCAACATGCCAAGCTACAAAACCAATCATTGTATAGGTGTCCCATGGGTCTGGTAGGTCAAGTGCTGGTAGATCCATTCCCAAGTACATAGTCACCACTAGTCAGTAAAAATAAGATAAAAAGACACTAGGAGTGCTGTGTCAGGTCTCTCAACACCTTTGGCAATAGATCTCCCATGAACTGCCTACAGCTGCTTGGGGAATGAGGTTAAAGGAGACCATGCAGGTAAAAGTTGTTTGTTTGGGGCTTTTTTTAAACAGTGTGAGTGGGAAGGCAGGGAGGAAAGGGGAAGGCCAAGATAGTCTTCATCCTGCTCACGGTGCTATCACATCTCAGTCCCACAAATACTAGCATTTGTGACTCTACCAACAAGGCCACAGTCACCGCAACTTTTGTGCTTAAGCTGCCTGTGGAAACTTTTCACAATTAACAGAATTAAGCCCAGCTTCTGGTTCTGTAAGTGGTTTGCTCTCCCATTAAATAACATTGAACTATGTTACTGTAAGTAGACTTTCCTCAAACCTTCCAAGACAAAAAGATATTACTCAAGATAAGAACAGGGCCTCATTACAGAGATCCTTCCAAGTTTTCTGTAATCTCTTTAGTTTTACACAGTAACTTTTTCTCCCTAAAGCTGTATGTGACAGCCACTTAAACTCACACAGAAAATGGCCAGCAAGAAAAAGAATGTTCAGAGATGCCTGGACTGGATTTCCATAGATGTTTTAGACAAGCAATAGCCCAGACAATGAACAAAGTTCCTTTAAATCACTTTAAAGAGAATTACAACTACTACTCCTACTCACCAGCTAGTATTCTAGCTGTTGTACCAGCACTCCAGTGAAACCAGTTAAACAATTGCCTCCTACAAAACAACAAAAAGCATTGTATTGATTACATAGTTTGGGGGAAAAATAATGAAATGAGCAGACATTTTTACCTACTTTAAAGCTATCTTTTCTATGTAAAAAGAATTTCTAAAGAAACAGGCATATTTAATTCTTGTGGCTGTAACTTAGTGATTTAGTTGTGAGTACCTTGGCGCATGACGAGGTGGTCTCAAACCTGCCATAAGAGCTTGAAAAACTGTCAGAGCCATCACAGTACAGCCGAGATAGGGATGAAAACCTGCATGCTAAAACACAGGACATTTTTCTTTAGTATCACATCCATATAAAGATAAAGGAAAAAAATATCAAAAAGTGGATAGTTTTATGCTTGTGTTAGTAAGTTACAATGGTGGAGCAGCAATACGTTTAGACCAGCAGAAGCTACAGGCTACAGTAAGCTGCCCCGCAGCTGGATGGAAGTGCTTCTCCTTGGCAGCATGAGGAACTGGTAAGTCTGCCCAGGCTTTGTCCCACCTTTTTGCTGCATTGAGAAATTCTACCAGCTGAAGAGCAGAGAGCAGTAGAACTGTAGAAGCTATGCTCTAAGCTCTTCGTTCTCAATCATGTGTCTTCAGAAGAGGCCTATTTTGTAACTCCTCCCAGCACTGGTCACCACTTTCACCCTATCTGTTCTAATCTTAACCCTAAAACATTTTATTCCCTTTCCACAGTTCCTAGCTCATACCTGTGACCACATTCTTCTCCCACCTTTAATTCAGATACTCTCTAGACTTTCCAGTTTATGGTATCATCTTGCACCAAATATTATACAAGCAACAGCAACATGTATACAATCTCTATCTAACATTCCAGACTAACTGGATACAGTTACCCAAGTCCAAGTTCATAACAACACTTATTCCCAGCAGGTTTACCACGTCAATAAGTCGGCCATCCCATGCTCATACCCCTCCCAAATTCAAGTTCTCTAAGGAAAAGGGAAGAAGAATGATTTAGTAAATAAAGAAACTTAGAGCAATTACTTTATGTGGGAGAAAGAAGGAAGGAAGGAAAGTACTGAAGTTTTTAAATTGTGCTTAAAGGAGTCCTGCTTAAGCACAGCTTTCACAGCAATTACCCCAGCAACAGCTGTAATCAGTTAGAGTTGTCAGTGGACCTCCTTCTCATTCATTTGGTCCGTCCTCTACATTTCAGTTCACAAACAAAACAAAAGCACACACTTACTTGGCTCCAACCACCTCGATATACAAAGGGCAACACAAAAGAAATGCCTGTAAGCATGACTGTGGTCAACATAAGCATACGATGCACCTAGAAAAGTTAAGTCTGCTTTTAGAAACTCTCCAGCTTTCTTAATATGCCATTAAAATACATTTAACAGATGTACAGTTAAAAATGTTCTTAGTGTCCTCTTTAGAGTTTGCTTTTACTAGTAAGTAGGTGAACTTCTCATCTGTAATTGTTCTATTTGATGAGAATAAAGAAAGATAAAAATCACACCAAGTTTAACCTCCTATTTCTTGGATCTCAGAGGTTTATATGCTTACAATAAAGCTAGAAAATACAGCTGGAAATATGGTGAGATTTTGCCTACCTGAAACCACATCTCCTTTCCAAACATGAATGAATGAGACCAGACAGGTTTGAAGAATCGTGCAACAATAATGCCAATACTAACTGTGGTAATCCAAGCAACAAACATTAGTGCTCCTGCAAATTGAAAAAATATGAGGTAAACATGAGTAATTTAGCTGCATATGAATCCAGCTTCAAAGACTGTATAGTACTTCAGTCTGTACACATACAGTCAGAGTTTACCAGTTATAGTTTTTAATCACCTGGTTGAGACTACAACTTTATAGCTTTTATTTTGCTAGAGGGCAGAAACATCCATATAAAAGATAATCATACTATGCCCACACGGCACAACAGAGCAGCTCTTGGCTACTGCAGATTCCATGCAGTCAGTACATACTGGTGAGAGATGCTGTTCTGTCACCAACTTAGCCATCAGAAGATGAAAGGTGACAATATCTTTGACAAAAAATGAGTGATAGTTCTCTCCTGAGCCTGTTTTAAAGTCCAGTACTGTGTGAGAAAAAAATTCTCATTAACTTCAATGGCTCTGGACTGTCAGTTGAGGGGTTTTCTCATTTCAAATAGAATTAAACCAATAATGTAACTAGAACAAATCAAACCAGAAAGATGTAAGTTTATAATTAGGACTGGTTTCTGTTTAAGCAATAGGCAAATGCAGGTTCATTTTCCTGGGCAAAAAGAATCTTGTAACGCTATTCTTGAAATCAGTAACTATTAATAATTCTACTCTGTCTTCACAGTCTCAGATCTTGCTAGCCAAGGGTATATATATGACACAAGTACCAGAAAGAAAGAGGAAATACTTGCTCTGCAACAATGAGGAAAACTTACCTCTTCGGTCTCAGCAAGTCTAGAGCTGGAAGACAAAACTAGAAGTTGCAGCTTACCATGAGCCTTGATAAGTCGTGGGGAGCGGGAACCTCCAATATCCTGAGGGAGGCCTGTGACATTGTATATTCCATTGGTGATCAGAGGCTGACGACGATGTTTGTATATTAGTCCACCTAAGCAGTGACATTAAGTGATTTATTTATGGCTAATGAAAGACACTGAACTTGTAAGCATGCCCACTCCTTATTTATGAATGCAAGCCCATTGTGACCACCAATCATAATCATACAAACTACATTTCTGACATGCAACATGGTAAGAAGTCAGTCTGAGAATCAAAATTTAAACCTAAGATGTCAGCTGAGCTGTCTTGCATACCTTATGTACAAGAACAAACTCATCCCTCCACAGAAAATATCTTTCTCCACTACATACACAAGATGTGAAGAATAATTCCCTCTGATGCTAATCTCCATTTCAAAAAGACATGGCCAGCTCTCAAGAAGCTAACACTTCCTAGCATCAAGTGGGCATGCAACACACATATATGAGTAAGTCTGACTTCCAAAAGCAAATCCATGATCCAGAGAGGCAGTAAAGATGTCTGAACTAAGTGCCCCAAACTTGGAAATCAGAGTCCTTAGTTCAGGTAAGAAGTGTCAGTTAAGCCATATCTTACTTAAGGGTTCCTAGCTCATTTGGAGCTGTTCAAATAAAAACAACCATATGCAAGTGAGGTTTACCTTCACTAGCTTCCCCATCTGCGAGAAAGATGTAGTAACTGGCATCCAGATTAAATCTCCCTTTATAAGCAGGAAGAATAATACTCCTTCTGAAAGAACACTGAAGAACACCATCCACAATCCTCCATGATATGTCTTTAAGGGCACTCTGTGAAACAGGAGACATTCAACACCCAGTCTTTTCAGACTGAGAGAGGAATTGGCTTAAAAGCTCCCTGGTGCACAAAGAAAGAGTGGCAATGATGGTGGGAGGAGGGGAGTGATAAAAACCTCAAGCATACCAACTCAGAAGGTATGTCAGTAAATCAACACAGCAACACAGAGGTTAGACCTTTTACCATCAATTTCTCTAGCTCATAACAATCTCCTCTTCCCTTCCAACCTTTAACCCAAGACACATCAATTGCAACTGCAGCTCTAGCAAAGGGACAGGGTAATAATGGGCACAAAGTTCCTCACAGTAACCTCGCACCATGCAACTTATTTTTTAAAAATTTAAATTTAGACTTCCAAAGGTAACATTTACTAGGAAGAAAGAGCCCAACCAATCTCATCTTAGAGAATTAATGGATCCATCTTACTATTTACAGATGTTGTGCAAAAAAGCACAAAGCAGCAGTACACCATTCATTACTTCAAACCTATATTTGTGGAAGTGTCTTAGTTGTTTTCAAATGTACCTCTGAATCCAAAAGAGGACGACTTTGTCCCTTCAGATAGGCAGTGCTTACATGAACACGGTGGTCCTCATTAACACACAGATATGCATCATCACCACCCTGGAGATTTTAAAAGAAAAAAGTATTTATAGCCCAATAAAAACCATTTCTGGTAATCTCCAAAAGCTCTTTGATTTAATATATGGAACAAGACCTGATACAGAATTCTCTAGCTGTCAAGCTATTATTTCCCAGCTTTCAAACACTTTAGGATTACAGGGGAACCCCATTAAGTCAGACAGATGACACATAGTAAGGCACATTATGAATTACCCTCCTCCCCGCCTCCCACGGTCACAACCATATTATTCCTTTAATTATCTAGAATTTACTAAATTAACCAGTCAAGACAGAGATGGATGTTGATGTTATTCAGAAACCGTCTTTAGTTAAAAGTTGATTTTCATCATAGCTGTAAAGTCAAAGTATTGTTAAAAACCAAGTGTTCTTGCACTAGGGACATGAGTATAAACAGCATCTTCTTTGTGCAACAGCTACTTTATGGATTATGCATTTGTCAACAACATCAACCCTTCACTTTAACACCAATTAGAAAAAAGGATCTCTAAACACTTTAAGATTGAATGGAGTCACTCCTATACAAACAATGATGAAATGCAAATGGTTTTCAGAAAGCATAGCAACTCAGCTTCTGACAGGTGATGTTTTTTTGCTAGGTAACAAAGAAAGATTGATCTAACCAGGAATTCCAGTCAGCTAGTGTGCAATTAGACAGGTTGGATTCTGCTAAGACAGATATCCACAGGGAAATTCTACGGCAAACAGCCATTCCTGACCTAAAACTGAATATCCACCTATAAAAGACAACCTGTGCTTCAGCACTGCAGGCGAAGTTATTTTGTGTGACATCTAGCAGCATTTAATTTTTCCATATGCACGTTTTGCTGGAATACCATTCAAACTTTACTAAGATCACGAAAGCAACAAAAGAAGTAGAATAGGACACTCACCATCCACTGGTCATGGGACAATGCAAATGCTAAATATCCTTCACTTGGACCACTCATTTCAATAAATACTGAACTTTTCTCTTGTTGGAAGGATAGAAAAAAACAGGAAGCACTTTCAGGATCACACTTTGAAGGGTTTCTAATGCAGAACTTCGTACTTCCACAACCTGATGCATTAAACTAGACAGTTAAGCAAACAAACATGTCGTAAGCAATGAGAGTTTCCCTCTTCCTCCTCCCTTACTAGGCGCTTCTAGAATAAAGCGTACAAGGAACAGCAACGAAATTCCATCTATGTCTACATACCAGTCTCTCAACCCATCCCTACAACTACCCCAGGACTAGTAGGTGAAATTGTGGCGAGCTCCGAACTGTACTTTTACTCAAGCTGAACTTTCACTTTAAAGACATTATAATAGAATAACTTTGAAAAGAAAGTAAAAACTTTAGAGAAACTTCCATTTGTTTAATTTTTAGAGAGGTAATAACAGCTGTAGGATGAAGGAAAAAAGAAGGGAAGACCAGCTTTTTGTTTCCTTTTTAAAGTAGCAGATCCACTGATATACAATGAGAAAACACATGGATTAAAAGTCACACTTTTTCTGGATCAAATAATGATGCTTGCTTAATCCATTCAAGAATCAGTAATGGAAGTCAGTAACACGCGTGAACCCATAGAAGAAGGCTGCTGAGCCAGCAGTTACTAAACAGGAAGTTATTAGTCAAAACCAGAGCAAGTCTTTTCCCATTCTCTTCCCAGGTATGCATAATATTTTTTCAGCACAGAGTTCTAAACGTTCTATCAACCTTTTGACCTGTGTCTGCGCCATGACAACACTTAACCCACACAAGTTCAGGCAATTCAACCAACACAACAGGGTTATTGTTCTTAGTCTCTGGTATCTCAGTTACTCATCCACTGTCTCTCCCTTTCTGTCAATAGGCTGTATCAATGTGATTTCATTAAATTCCATTGATCACAAGCATTAAAGATAGCATTATTTAAGCTTATAATTACTTACTGGCTTTGATAAGTAGGAAACGGGGTATGAAGTTGATACAGCCTCTGATGCTGCATGCAAGGGTGTTGCTGGGGACAGCGCATTAGCCTGAGAAACAATGGGACCAGGAATCTTCACCCAGAAAGTCTTGTATTTCTTCACAACTGTGGCTCTTAAAAAACACAACACACACAGAGTCATTACTGTATACATCAAAAGCTGATAGTTACTTTTAAAAAAAAAAAAAAAAAGGAAAAGCTTCTATAGTTCATACAACTTATTTGTAAAACCCCCATCTTTATGCAGACCTTTAGCATTTTAGGGATTAAAGTAGGAAAATATCTGAAATCTCAGTGGAAAAATAATTTTTAAAATACACTACTGCATGCTCTGCTGGAGAAGAAAAATTTCATGCCTGTGGCACAGATTATAACCTCAGAGAAGAGTTGCATAGCTTTTATCCATTAGTTTCCAAAAAACCTAGCAGTGTAACAGGAGGGTATACATATCTTTTTATTAGGTACAAGGACAGAAAAAGATTTTTAACCCTGTATATTAAAGGCATGAGAAGTGAGCAGTTAACCACAAATACTAAAGAAACCAGTCTCCAAACCCCCTTCTACTCTTTCTGCAAAAATTGAAATAATCATCTCCAAGTCTTCCCTGAAGAAGTGTCTGCATTAATGTAGACACTGTAGCAAGCAAGAGGTGTCGACTTTTCAGGCCCTTAGTCCAAGGATACTTTTCAGTTGTTGGCCAATATTTGACACAGACAATAGTACACGTTTACCTTATTTGCATTTTAATAAACTAGAACTAATACTAGATTTACTTACAGAAACTGTACATGTTTTGGTGCATCTCCAGGAGCAATCCAATAAACTTTTATGTATTTCTTTTTTGCTTTACTTGTGTGACTGACAGCTGAATTCTGAAAACATATACATACCAAGAGTTACACAGTGGATATGCACTAAAGGAGAATTCAGCTAACACAGTCATAGCAGGCTGCAGCTAAATCCTAAACAGACACCACACTGTTACACTGCACAGATCCAGCCAAGCTGGCTTTTCCCCACTAAGTCATGATCAACTCAGATGAAATCTACCGCTGAAACTTTAACATACTAACAAACATTAAGGCTAAAAAGAAACAACTAGTGCTCTTTCAATCCAAAAGAACTCCAGTGATGTGACAGAGGTCCCTGCAGTGTTTATGCAGAAATGGCGTGATAACGCTCCATTTTTTGATGGTAAAGGCATGAAGAAACAGTGCAATAACCATACAAAGAGAACAAAATTAGTATTCTAGAGGACAAAAACTAAAAGTAGTCTTGGGGTCAGAGAGTTATTTGTACAAGATAAACAGATCAGATACAGCACTGAACTAAGTCCTCAGAGCAGAGAGGGCACAACCCAGATATCCCCGTGGCTTGGTGACTCCACCACTTCCCTGGGAGATATTCCAATGCTTCACAACTCTTTCAGCGAAGAAATTTTTCCTAATATCCAATCTAAATCTCCCCTGACGCAACTTGAGGCCATTGCCTCTCATCCTACCACTAGTTACTCGGAAGAAAAGACCAACACTAGCCTCACTATGACCCCCTTTCAGGTAGTTGTAGAGAGCAATAAGGTCTCCCCTCAGCCTCCCCTTCTCCAGACAAAACAGCCCCAGTTCCCTCAACCGCTCCTCATAAGACTTTTTCTCTAGACCCCTCACCAGCCTCATTGCTCTTCTTTGTCCACTCCAGCTCAGATGACATTCTACATGTTGATGAAATTCAAGCAGGTTGCCAAAACACTAGTCAGAGTCATATCTCTTGCACATAAGGCAAGTTCAATTTATCTAAAATGGGTATTGAAGATTCTGACCTAATCTGTCACCGAGAAGGCTCCACTAAGTTACTGACAGAGCAACACTAAAGATTGTTCCAGTAGTTTTTTTACCATAAAAACTGACCTAAACGTTCCTTGCTGTAAGACATTTTCTCTATCCTTAACAAGCATGGAAAATGATTGATAACTCTCCTCTTCAAGGCAAGTAGAGCATACCCTCCTATTTTTAAGTACAGTAACCAGGAATACACAACATTCATTGTGCACAAGTAAAAATTGTTATGAATGCTGCATCTTCTTGCAACACCCAATAGCATTCTATCACCAGGATAGTTTAAATGGCTTGTAAGAATAGTCTGACAAAGTTGTAGAGAGCCATACCTCTATACTGCAATTTAGACCAATTTCCTGAGAGACTTGCTGAGCTCAAAGAAGATTACATAGCTTAGCTCTGTCCCATTACAGACACGGTCTAGTACAAACACAGAAGTGCCTGATGATGGGGAAAATCTTTTTAGCAAGGCCTGTTGTGACAGGACAAGGAGTAATGGCTTTAAGCTAAGGGAGGGTAGATTTAGACTAGACATAAGCAAGAAATTTTTTACAATTAGGGTGGTGAAACACTGGAATGGGTTTCCCAGAGAGGTAGTGGAGGCCCCATCCTTAGAAACATTCAAGGCCAGGTTAGATGGGGCTCTGAGCAACCTGGTCTAGCTGAAGATGTCCCTGTTCACTGCAGGGGCATTAGGCTAGATGACGTCTAAAGGTCCCTTCCAACCCAAAGCATTCTATGATTCGTTCTATGTCTCATTTTACGATGCTAGACTATACCTTGGTACGGCCACATGTCAGAAGCTGAGAAAGTCTCCGGTCAGCTAGCATGAAAAAACCAACTGCAGGGCTATCCAGGTGTTCTGCATCCCGGGCTTGCATGAAAAATCCTTCAAAATCTGGTCCAGACAAATGAACTGAATTAAGAAGAAAAATAAAAGGAAATTTAAATATTCTGCAGCGGAAGAACAAAATATTTCAACAATGGCCACCAGAAGCTCATTTTACAAGTACTGAATGACTGCTAAATGGATTCACCTGAACAAGATTCAGCTGCTTAGTATAGCTAATCAACATGTCAAAATGCAAAGCAACAGTAAATTAAACTCTTCAGCTATAACTGGCACAATACCTTCTATGTTGTCCCCTGGTTTAAATGCAGACCCATTCACTGTAATGGTGTGTTCAGGTGATAGTTGTGGAGAACTACCATGACAGGGTATCATGCTTGTGCAGGCTTCTCTTACTTTTCCACTTGGATAGCCTTCCACAGACATGCAGAAGCAAATGAACAACCAAACAGCAAAAGTGAGGCCAGGCAGCGACATCTATATAAAGTAAGAGTTACAGGCAATTAAATACAATAAACACTTACATTACAGGTCACCACTCGTGTTTAGAAGAGTCAGTTGAATACTAAAATTTGAAAACATGTTTAAAACAACAGCATGCATGACAAGACACCATTCCCAGCTGCAGAAGCAAAAAGTAATGTGCACTTTCAATAACTACCAGATTTTGTAAGAATGTTCACAGAATCACAGAATGGTAGGGGTTGGAAGGGACCTCTGTGGGTCATCTAGTCCAACCCCCCTGTCGAAGCAGGGTCACCTACAGCAGGCTGCACAGGACCGCGTCCAGGCGGGTCTTAAATGTCTCCAGAGAAGGGGACTCCACAACCTCCCTGGGCAGCCTGTGCCAGTGCTCCGTCACCCTCAGAGTGAAGAAGCTCTTCCTCATGTTCAGACGGAACTTCCTATCCTTCAGTTTGTGCCCATTGCCCCTTGTCCTGTCACTGGGCACCCACTGAGAAGAGTCTGGCCCCATCCTCCTGAAACCCACCCTTAAGATGTTTATAAGCATTTATTAGGTCCCCTCTCAGCCTTCTCTTCTTCAGGCTGAACAAGCCCAGCTCCCTCAGCCTTTCCTCATAGGACAGATGCTCCAGTCCCCTCATCATCCTCGTAGCCCTCCGCTGGACTTTCTCCAGTAGCTCCTCATCTTTCTTGAACTGGGGAGCCCAGAACTGGACACATCCCTCGTCCTGCTGGCCACACTCCTCCTAATGCATCCCAGGATCCCACTGGCCTTCTTGGCAGCTGCTGCCTCATGGTCAACCTGTCATCCACCAGCACACCCAGGTCCCTCTCCGCAGAGCTGCTCTCCAGCAGGTCTGCCCCTGGCCTGTACTGGTGCATTGGGTTGTTCCTCCCCAGGTGCAGGACCCTGCACTTGTCCTTCTTGAACTTCATCAGGTTCCTCTCTGCCCAACTTTCCAGACTGTCCAGGTCTCACTGAATGGCAGCACAGCCTTCTGGTGTATCCACCACACCTCCCAGTTTGGTGTCATCAGCAAACTTGCTGAGGGTACACTCTAACTCTTCATCCAGGTCATTGATGAAGAAGTTGAACAAGACTGGTCCCAGTACTGACCCCTGGGGGACACCACTAGTTACCGGCCTCCAACTAGACTCAGTGCCACTGATTACAACCCTCTGAGTTCTGCCATTCAGCCAGTTCTCAACCCACCTCACTGACCACTCATCCAGCCCACACTTCCTCAGCTAACTGATGTTTATTCACAAACATCGTTTCAGGTCACCAAGGTTACAGATAGTAAATGGATCCCTCCCTCCACTGGGTGGATTATTTCTCTCAGTGCATTTTGGCATCACTTTCTAAATTTCTTTTGCTTACATTTCTCCAGTTAAGCCTCTCCTGTTCTCTCTCTGACAAAAAAAACACACCAAGTCCCTTAAACATCCACACAGGACAGATGGATCTTAAAACCTGTTTCATTGATGTACAAAGGTCCACACTACTGAGGAACACAGCTAGTATCAAGCCCACTGTTTTGTTAATCATAGCTCCAAACTATGCATCATTACAGACTGCCTTTTATTTCCACGACTCGTGTCTTTCTTCACATATGACAAATAATTCCCAGGTAACAAGTTCTTCTTTCTGCAGGGAAATGGAATTTGCCAATGTCAGAAGTAGATTTTATATGTGCAAAATTATATGTGGGAATTTGGTATAAAGGTTTAGACAAAGAAATATTTTTGTTTGTTGCAGATAATCACAAGACTCCTTCCATTGAACTCTTCCTTTTGGATATTGGACCAACAGACAGTTAGTAAAACAAAATCATCTTGTCACACTCTCATTAAGGGAACAGTATACATGAAAAACATGGTGTAATAGGACTGAAGAGCCTAAAACAGTTATATGAACCCCTAATCTCAGCATTCGTCATATAATGTTTTACTCTGTCACAATACTGTTTTCAAAGTAGCTATGGAACTTGTTTTGTTACTCAGCAGCATGAAGGATTTACAGTTATATCATTGTTTACAGAACATCTTAGCCAACAAGAGAAAGCATTTGCATGCCCAAAAGGCTGGAAGAACAGAGATAAACTTTCTTTCAACCCTTAGGCACAAGAAGTGGGTAATCAGCTCTGGTGGAACATATACAAGGCAAGTAGGTCTGTCTTCTGGAAGATCCATGCCCATTTTGCACCAAGTGATAAGAAGTATCAGGTTACGAAGCTCCCTGATGGCATGCATGGACATGAAGATAAGAAAGGCACAGAGACATTTAAGACTGAACTCCAATACCTAAAAAGCAGTCAAAGGAAGACAAGGCATTTCATTAGTCTTATACACTCTAAGAGTCACTATTAACTTTTCCAAAATTCTCACACATTCAGTGCTAAAAATCCACAATATTTAGGGCAATGGTACATTTGTACTTCAATGTAAGAGCCTCTCGGCCACTTTACACCAGCAAATAGAAGAAAATCAGAGGGGAAAGGAGACTGCACAGTTACATTTCAGGAACTAGAAAAAAACCCAAGCAACGCTCAAATGCTCCTTCCAAATATACAAGATAACATTATGATAATATCTTCAACTTCTACTTAAAGTAAATCTTTACTTCTAATACTTCTGCAAACTGTCACAAATCTGCACCAACATGATTTCATTCAGAAGTTAAGGAAATCTATAGGAAGCTAAAAATGAAGGTTCGGTACAATGATGGCATTAAAGCAGATTTTACATGTACCAGTAAAATCTTCAAAACAAGTTGCTGCCAGAAGAGATAAGGCTGCACACCACAGAGATGAGAGAAAAAAAAAAGAGTATGTTAGTGTTCTAGTTTAAGTAGCAAAGGATGTGGCAGGCATTTAAAACGAAACAAGAAATACTCTTTGGCAGACTCAACTGACGCAAAAGCTGGCAGAAGAGAAAGAGGAAGAAGCAGAGATGAAGAGACTGAAAAAGGCCAAAACCTGAAAGTAGTACTGTACTTAAGAGAAATTTTCTAAAACAATTTTTTAAACAGGATTAACTGTAGAAGAGCCATCTTCGCTATGCATGTTCAATGATGAGGGCTAGATCCTATAAAGAATAGTAATTTCCATATTAAAATTTAGCCTTCCTCAAACAACACCTATTCAATTGCCTTGAGAAGTCCCTTTCCTCCTTTAACGTGGAAATATGTTGTGATAGCACTCTACATTTTCCACTTGCACAGCAAAAGAGGCAGAAGAAAGATGGGAAGCACAATACCAATCATTCTGTGGTTAAAGATTCATTTTGTTTTTTTAGGAAAATATCTCCAAAATTGTTACCATAATCAAAACAGTGCAATAGGTCAACATTCTAGATAAATCAAGCTTTAAGAGATTATTCCTTAATTTCAGATTAAGGAACTCTGGGCTTTCTCAAATACCATTGTAATCCCTTTTTTATAACACAGCAGAACTTCATATTTTAAATTGTAGTTTGGAACAGCCAAGAATAGAAGCTTACAATCACTCATTCGCTGCCCCTAATTCAGCTAGAAAGCCAGTGTGCCTCCCCACCCACTTTTTGCAACATGTACACTCACTCTTGGCCTTCAGCCAAACCTGTTTGAAACAAGCCTGATACCAATCATAACAAGCAAGAAAGACAAGGGTACAAATATAGAATATTATAAATATTCTATATAGAATATTAGAAACATAGAGGAAGGAAGAGGGGAAATCCAAGAGATGCCCAGAACTTCCTTGTATTAGCAGGTTAAGATGTCTCTTTTAGCTCTAAAACAGTATCTGTTACCAGAGCATGAAACAGTATGTCATGCCCTTGTGAACATGACAGTCTGGCTAAGAGAAGGAAAAAGTGAGTTTAGTGGTTCGAAAATGAACAATATTAAAAAAAACCTAAGCAAGCTACACAAACTAATGAATTGACAATAAGCAATTCTGAGAAGTGACAAGAAGAAGTATCCTTACACTCAGGCTGAAGATCAGTTAGCAATTATATCCATCCTCAGCCAAGTATTTGCACAATAGATCATCTGTTTTGCTAAACAAAAACCCCAATCAACCAACCAACCAAAGTCAGCCACTGGCCAGCAACAAGTCACTCCTATATAAAACAGTCACCTCCTCTTCTGTAAGATTACATGGTTTCCTCTTTTCTCTGATTCTGGAGTTCTACAGCCACAAGAGAGTTATTTCCCTCCAAGTGATGTTGTCAGGAATGACTGCATTTTCAGGCATTTAGCATGTCATATATACCACAACACAGAGCAGTTATTTAGAATTAAAGGAGTAACTAGGTTTAAAATTTTAACTAATCACAGACAGTGGTAAAGGAATCAAGGTTTGTAATAAGTGAATGTACAATAAACTGTAAAATATGTGACTGTTTTCTGATATTCCCCTTTGCAGGAAAAACAGAGGAAGACAACTAATGCTCACAACTACATACATAAGTACAACCTCGAACAAAAAGCGTTAGGCTTAATGGCATAGAAAGGATTTGTTACAGAAAGGTTAGGTTTAGGAAAGCTGAATTGTGACATGTGAAACATGCTTAACCTCACCACAAAAGAATAAATGCCTTTTAAAGAATTAAGTAAAACAAAAACAGTTCTCCACTGGTAGCAAGAAGGACCCCAGAAACTGATCAAAGCTATCACATCCTACAGAACTGTTACTCACTCTGTTATTCTACTCCTACCAGAAACACGGCTGAGTTAAAAAAAAACAAACACCATTACTTTGCATTCTAATAAAGATGAATCAGCAGATCTCTGCAAGATTGTCTTTTCTAGATAAAAACAACATAACAAACTGTGTCAAAACCTTGAATCACCAAGTATTGCCACTAAAGCTAGATTCAAAACAAGAATCTACATTAACTCAAGTTTTGAGGTGTGTAAGCTGTGGAACAGTCCACTATTACCTACAGCATTTGAAAATACTCTCCGTTTCCACTATTATAACACTATAACACTATTATAACACTATAATAAATTGTAGATTTGTCCTTGACAGTTGTTGCTTGCAAGTTGTATTAATAAGCTTTGGCCATAATGGCTTATTTATAACCCTTTAAAATACAACAACTCATTGGTTACAGCCTACAAATTAGTAGACAGTCAACTTCCCCGCACTAAAGAAGAACAGGAACTTCAGGACTGAAGCATAATGACGTGAAAAAACATAAAAGCTAATTCCTGCAGCATTTTTCAACTGGCAATTCTCCAGTGTTTTTGTTAACTTACTATCGTTTGAACAGCCTGGAAGTACAACAAGGAGTTTCAGGATTTCTGCACTATCCAGGGACTTGTTTTCCAAGATAAAAGCATTACATTGAAATGCTGGTGTTAACCAAGGGCCTGAGAGTACATATAATCTCCTTCCTCTGTCCTGCCTGCGTGCCAGGTGCATACCACATGGTAGTATGCATCAGTAAATGCATCATTCAAGGTTACAAGGATGTGCTGCAGACCATACTAGCTCCATAGTCAGAACATGATCACATAGCATTGTTAGTTTATTTTACTTAATTTTGTACTAGGCACAGACTTTTCAATAGGTTATACAAGACCAAAGACAGCGTAAAATCCAGGAGTTCTTTCTCAACAGACGGATTAGATACTAGCACATACCACATCATTACAGTGTAAGACAGTTATTCACAAACTATTGCTTTTCATACCTTCATTTAGAATGGAAAAAACACTTCAATACTCATTAGTTTGAAGCACGACTGCAAATTTATTATTCCCTCCATACTTCAATCTTCAGTATAATTCTCACACCCTCTGGCAAGAAAGAAAGCTTCAAAACAAGTTTGTTCAAAGACACTTCATCATTACCTGTAATTCTAATGGTCTTTTAAATATCATGTTACTCTTGGGGCAGAGGGAGGGAGGGCAATAACTGTATACTTCGAGCCATGAAGTATACATGATACAGCTCTCGTTAACGGAAGCCAAAAAATATAGAGCGACAGTCATCTTCTCATCCCCCTTGCCTAACTTGAGTAAAATGCTTTAGAAAGAAGTTAAACTTTTCCAAGGAAGATGAGTAATCAGAATGTCCATTAATAACTATTTCATATGGAACTTGAATATAACTGTAAAGCTCAATTTCATACAGATATTACTCAATACTGACAGATGACTTCTAAATTAATCTGAAGTTTCAGTCAAGCATTTCTTGAGCCATACTAACAAGTTATTTTATATGTTTGTTGGGCAGGTCAGAACTCCAGACAGAAATAGAGCTTTTTGTTAGAGCATCCCTTTTTTGGAAATATACACTGCATACAACCCATGAGAAATTTGGAGGAAAGTCACACAGGAAAATCAGAACAGGGGGTCCAAAGGTACTCCATGTGTGGCCAGTTATTCCAACAGTAGTGGGATGCAGAACAGTTATTTTAAGTAAGAGGCATCCAAAAGAAAGTGTCACTGACAACCTGCAATTCCTGGAAAAATGAACTAGAAACAACTATTTCAGCCAGTATGAATGAAGTAGATAACATTCTTCATACTTATGATGGACCATGACAAGACAAGGATACCTCTGTGATAATTCAGACACTAATGGTGAAAGACCAGAGTAATTATCTGTGGCTTAACCTCAAAAGATTCTGCCTGGCAAGGCAGACTGCAAAGAGAAATACAGGTTTGGTCATAGTAAAAGCTACCAGCTTCTGTCAAGTGTGAATGCAATACAGCTACACGTGCCTGAACATTTGGCATTTAAAATCCTGTTCATTCAGGAGCTATCTCCTCCACCTCCTAAGGAGGAAGGAAGAAAGAATAAGAAATAGTTGGGAAAAAAATGAGTGCTATAATTTTAGGAACAGAATCTTTAAACGCCTGAAGTACTATAATTTTAGGAACAAAATCTTTAAAAGCCTGAACCAACCGTACCAGATTTCAGTGGGAATCTTTTCATGATATTTAGTATACATAGGAATTAATTGCCCCAATCCAATCTCACGATCTTACAGGAACTGGATTTGGATAAATGGAGAGCAATAATTTACTTCCTACTGTGTTGAAAAAGCTCCAACAGTCCCTGCAGGTATCAACAGCTAAGAAAGCCCTGCTAGCCTAATTCCCAACAGCACAATGTTCACACAACTTGGGATCTCTTCCCAGAAGTTATATTTTTTCTGCTGTTTAACAGAACTTCATTAGCTGGAGAGTATGAGATCTAAAACTAGTTTCAGAGAGGAAATGGAGATGAGAGGAGGGGCAAGACAAACATGTTGCCAACCAAAAGGTACAAAAACTATCATAGCCAGGACTTCTCTCCTGAGCACCATCAGACAAGAGGGCAAGCAGAAACGGAAAACCCTGTCAAAAGGAGAATAAGATGTATTAATAGAAGGTGTCTCTTTAGAAATATACTCTTACAAAGCACAAGTGGACAGCCTTACTGTCCAAGAGTCACCTTCCCTCTGAGTTTAGACAAGGAGCTTGGATTAACTTCTCCTGCTCATTTAAATGTGGTCATATCACAATAACTCGATTGACCAAGGGCGGAAAACAAGTAGTGTTCACATTCACAATACCTCATTACTTTTAAAATACCGACACACACACCATGCCCACAAGACAACAAAACATACACATCTCAGCCTCCTGGTCTTTCTACTCAGGAAACTTTCAAAGAGAAGGCTTTTGTGTTTCAAAATGAATTTTTGTAACACTTTAATTGTAGGTACTTACGTTACATACAGTCTTTCTGTTACCCGTGACCAAGTCTGAGTAAAATTGCCCTTGGCTTTCTACTTATAGTAAGACAACTCATATTACATTGTAACCTCATTTATTTGTCCTGCCTCTAACAGTGTTAGCCTTTATCAAGCCCAGGATCAAAGGAAGTTTGTCTGAAATAAGAAACAGTACACATACAAAAGAGGAAACATAAGAGCATCCTTTACTTCACGAACACATTTTATACCGCTTCCCAATCTATGCCCTATACTTCAGCTGAAGCATGTGAAGTTGTAATGAAGCACTGACCCTGCAATTTCATTTGCTTTGTCAGACAAGTACTTCCCTCAGGCCTCAGAGTTCCATGCTAAATAATTATTTTAATAATTTTCTAGTGCAGTTGAGGGGGAGAAAAAAACTCAACCCAAAAGCAAACAAAGTACAACATTTGACACCTTCTTCAAAGCACAATGTGGTACAAACTTGCAGCATGATTTAAAAACTTGTTATGCATTTAATCTCTATGCAAGCAACACTTAGGATAGGGATAAGCGGTCTTGCAAAGGAATATAAGTTCATATTTTTTCCATTTATCCCACCAAAAATGACTAAGAGGCAAGGATTTTTCCCTGTTTCAGTTGTTTATTTTGATTATTAACCATCTGTTGGGCAGTTACTCTGCATATAATCTTTAAGGCCTCAACCTTGCAAACTTTCATCTATAGGAAGAACTCAGAGTTGCAGGCTGATCTAAAAGCTACATAGTTCATTTCCAACAAGAAAATTCAACTACAGTATCAACACATTTACTGTAACAGTTACCATACAGCCATCTCCTATGCACATTAATGAATAAACAAAACAAGAAAGTAGTATTAACTTATTAGTTAATAGTATTACTTAATTGTAACATTAAGAAGGAAGCAAGAAACAAGAGGAACACAGTAGGTGTGGTTTCCAAATCAAACCAACCAAGCTTACCTTTACTCATTAAGGCAAGCAGTTTTAAAAGTTTTCTCTAAACCAATTCAGAAATGCCTGCATGAAAGGCAGCAGCTGCACTACAACGTGCTTTAAAAGCTTCACCAAATGTTAATTTGCTGCAGAGCTGCTGTAGATATTCAGCTAAGCGTATACAGCTTTCAAAACGCCTGCAACATCCGCACTTTGAGCACTGACTGGCGCCCTTCTAACCAAAAGGCTCCGGAGCTACAACAGCACCTCCTCCCCGGCAGCCCCACGCCCTCCCCCCGGCACTGTTCCGCGGACAAGGGCCGCGGGCAGGCCGGCAGCCGCCCCGCCCCCTCCCTCCCTCCCTCTGCTCCGCTCCGCCGGCGCTGCCCGCCGGGCCGCTCTCCCGCGGCGGGGAAGGCGGCCGGCAACGGCCCGCGCCCGCCCCTCCGAAGCGGCCCGTGCTCTCGCGCAGGTCGGTGCCCAGCGCCAGTCCCCAGAGGGGCTGGGGCCCTGCGACATGCGGCGCGAGCACGTGACCCCTTCGCAGCCCCCGCCCGTCGGAGGTGGCGAGGCAGGGCCCGGTTTGCGTCTGGAGCGCTGTCCCGCGCCTGCTCCGGGCTGTCCTCGTAAGAGCTCCCAGAGCTCGCTGGCGGTGCCATTTGCATGCCTAAAGGTGTTCACACGCACAGGCTTGCAAAATCAGGTTTTTCTTACCAAGAAAGCAAGTAAGTACTGGCTGTAACTGGAGTTTTGCTGGCAGAAACTGCAGTTGCTTAAGCAGGCTTTTCACATTCTGTTTTTCTTCATTTTATCCCAAGTCCTCAGTTGCTCACAAATCAAAGCGGCACGGAAAGACAATTATTTAATAGAAATCCAGCAGGAATTTTGCTCTCTCACAGAACAGACATACTGTGTTTGTGTTAACAAACATTTTGACTGGAGGGCTCTGGTAATTCAGTTGTTTATTAGTAGGTCTGAGAAGTTCTACTGATCTCAATACTATTCATTTAGTCATATTTTCTTTAAAAGCACTATCTACTAAAATATAGCAGACTTGCAGATGCTCTGTTAGTGTTCTACTGTTTTCTCAGTTTCTATAAAAGCAGCGTCAACCTTAGAGGTACACTGTAATAGCGCATTATAAGACATATTGAATGTGAAAAACAGTAATGAACTACTTTGCCTCATCAGACAAATGATTTGACTGTTACACTCATATTATCTTGCTTGTGGAAGTCACTGAGAAGCTGAGATGTCATGAAGTGTACAGCAACTGAAGAAACGTAATGCATAATCAATAGCTTAAAATTAAATACGGGTATTTCCTCCTAGCTGGGGGGGAAAAAGTTCAGTTTACAACAGCCATTCATAGAAGTCCCCAAAATATAAAGAGTTTGATAAAATTGTAAGCCCACGTGCCTACATGCTTTATTAAGTGCTTGTGTATTTTGAATTAATTTATGCTGATTAAAAACAGCCTTCCTTGCAGATATGTTATTAGTATGACAAATACTAACACAAATACATTTACAGTATGAAAACCCTGGTGACCGCAGTGACCAATATTCTTGAAAATATTTAGGTTCACAATTTACACAGATTACAGCGGAATTAATATCCAAATATTTTTAAAGATCTTCTTTTAGGGTCTTGGCTCATTAACAGAATGGGGTGTCTACATCTGAAACATTGTTATAAGAATATATGGAAGTAATGTCCTCATTAAGACCCACAAGGAGGGATGAAAATGCATCCTACAATCCTTTGGAAACAGTAATCAGAGTTTAAGAAGAAAAATCATTTATCCGTGAAAGGTAAAGCAGGTTAGGGAGGGAATACTGTTTTGTGTCTCATTTTGTATCTTCTTTTATTTCAGCAGAGGTTAGCTATTGCCAAAGAGCTGTAAAGCAAGAACACCAGGAAAAAAAGCAAGAGAACCAAGAGAATACTGATTACAAGTACACATACTCCTTCTGCATAGGCAATCATCAATCTGTCTGGAAGGACTCTTTTCAAACATACTCATCTTAAAAAAATTAATACTCAACAGTTCTACAGCCTTAATAAAATATTTCCGTGAAAGAGTACTGCATGCTAATTTAAGTGTCAAGATGCAAATTGTATCAAGGAAATCAAATGCAGTAGGATATATGAACCATAAAAAGCCCGCAGATGCTTCTCCTTCATTAAGTGTACTGCAGTTGAAGTTCTGTTCGTATGTCCATAATGATTCTGTATTTATTGCAAAACAGAAGTTTCTAGCTTAACCAAATGATCAGTTAGAGACATAGAGGGCTTGGGGCTGGTATTTAATCTTTCTCCAAGCCTGAAGAGAGATAAAGTCTTGTAATCTACTATTGAACTAAGTCAGAGGATGAGGACGTCAAGTGGCAAATTAACATCATAACATCTAATGTTAAAAGAAGCTGATTACTGTTTTTGCATAGTTTGTTACAGGACCTCAAGGAAGTAAGTGAAAGCTTGTAATTTTGAAAGCAACAGCAATTTCATAAAGGAGACTGCATGCTGGGTATATAAAGAGGAATTTCTGTTGCTTAAGAACTCAGGAAACAATTAAGTAAAATATATATAATTTTGGAAGTTAAATATTGTGCAGTCCAAGGCATATACTAACAGCTATGCTATTTTTTAAGCCCAAAGTAACATGGAAAACAATAAGCCATTGAAGCTAGGTCTGAAGAGAACCTGTATTATTATGTGGTTCCTTGTAATCAATCTTTCTCTTAAGGAGGAAGATTGATTAAGCTAACTTTACAGCAAAACTGTTGTATTTTATAATGTCAACCCTTGCTCAAGCTTCATATATGTGTGCTTTAGGAAAATGGTTTCTTTATGTTACTGGCAAAATTATCATGGTAAAAGACTGCTTGAGTTCAAATCAAGTGATGTGCAAAAAGGCTGCATCCTTGTCAGATTGTTTTGATGATGGATAACTTGGATCTAAGAAAGTTTTGTTACTACCGTTTTCTATATTGATATATTTACAGGTGTTTGAAAAAGTGCATTTAGATTTGGCCAAATACATGCAGGAGACTGGTCTTCCTATGAAGGTATCACCTATATTTACTCACCTCCCTCTTGTGTATCCTACACTTACAAGACTAGACTTCAACATTTTTCAAGCTTTTCAGTGTTATCGCCTTAGCGAAAAATGTATTAGGGAAATAATAACAATAATATTATCTTAGATAGGAAGAATTTTTCCTAGCAAAGCAATTTGCATATGTTTTTTTTTTTTTGCCAAAGAGAGGGGAATGTTGAGGCATTGAAACAATCCTGACCACATGAAAGGAAATAAATGACGATAAAAATCACAATGTAGGATGAGGTATTTTTCTCCATAATTAAATATTTTCCCTTGAGCTTTGGCACTGTTTCATACTTCTCTATTTTACCAGCTTACTTACTGTTAACCTACAAATAAGATAAATGTATTCCACTGCCCTCCAGAAATACCCTTTCTATGCATGCTTCTCTTTGGTCTTTATTTCTCTCTACATTTTCCACTTACACAGCCTTTCTCAGTCCTTTCTACTTTCACTATTTTTAATTTTTTGTATGTCACACACAAAAATTCACACTTGGAAACGTATTTATACGAAAACACTTGCTCACCTAGAGATGAAAGCAAAACGCATTTTACGGCTTTCAGTCAATTACACTAACTAGCCACCTGGTGGCATTAGCCACCAAGTAAAATAAGGCTTTTCACTTTACACAGAAATTTCTTCTTGTATCTCTCTTTGACACATCAACAGCTGAAGTACGCGCACAATAACTTTCTGCGAAAATGTGTATCGAGTTTGACTTAAAGTCAATTTAAAAAAAAACAAAACAACTTACTTTCTTATATGAAATGAAAGAATAAAGTTTGGTTCCCTGATACCAACTTGAGCCAGGTCAGTATACTTGCTATGATACAACGACAACCAAGCCACTTTTCTGAAAGACTCTCCACTTTATTCAGCACACAGCACAATTAAATCAACGGATAAAGGACTGCAGTAAAAATCATTTTACCCACTTCAAGAGCTGTGGGCCATCGCCATCTGATGCACACTACTGGAGTTCTAGCTGACAGAAGTACTGAATTGTTAACTTCATTGAGTTTTCTGTTTTTCACCATTTCTGTGGTGCTTTTTCAAATTGTTAATTTTATTATATCAGCGAGCTGTGATGAGATCCTATTATTCAATTTCACGGGGAGCAAAGAGCTTGCTGGCAAAAGCATTGACCTGTAAGTGCTTCAGTTTAAGACACTTCAGACGTGATTGAACGAGTCATAATGTGAAACCACAAGATTAATTGAAATCCTGTACAATGTTCTTCCACACACTGATCAGTTTCTTTGCCAGCCGATCTCAATTCACCTCTGCCCCACAGCTTTTTTCTTCTTTTCTTTCACTCAGCCTAGAAACTAATTTTCCCACTCCTTCTCACTTGACCTCAGAGGTCCTTTCACAGACAACCCTTTTCCAGCATTTCACCTTTTCACCTTAAAAACACATTCTTTGTTCAGACAAAAGAATTTGTTCCTGGTATGTCTGTGGGTTTTGTGGCTGCTCTTGAGTTCAAGCACAAGCAATCGTTCTGTAGGGATGATGGTGGACAATGCTGTTAATTGTAGCAACATGATAGTACGTGCCCAGTATCTCCGTGCGGGAACCATCTGGTGATGTCCAAGTATGCTCAGCAGGAATGTTTGCAGGGATTTTAGCTCTTACTTTTGCAAGTCTCAGCTAAATGCTTGCAGAGACTTTCAAAAGCTTATAAACTGGTCAGGCTATAACAGAGCTGGTAAAAGACATATCCAACATAGGAGAGGTGTGAGAAGAATAAGAGAGACAAGACTGTTTCGTGCTAGTTTTCAAGTCCTGTAAGCAGCAATCCTCACTCGATGCACAGAGGGGAATATGAAGTGAGGTGAAAGTGACCCAGTCCAGAGATGCTATGGAGAGCTGCCTCCTGCAGAGCCAGGTTAGTACATCGTCTCTGTGCAGGCTGGTACTTCCAAGGAAGTTCCAAACTTTGGGGGAACCTGCTGCACAGCACCTGCAGTGAGCCAACAAATATGTCACTGATATACTTGGAGGCGAAATATCAGTACTGCACTACTGTATGAGACAGTGATTCCTCCAACAATAAGAATCTAGCTGAAACGGAGAACCAGTGGTTTGCACAGAGGTAAGATACTCTAAAAAGCTAGGCAGCAGCAGTTTGCCGGGACATACAGCAGTGATTCCTAGCTCCTGTGAGTTCACATAGGAGCTGCTGTCCACTTATGGGCAAGCTACTTCTGATCAGCAATCCTAAGCTCAAGTTCATGCCCAACCCAAAGATCTGACAATATCAATAAGACAAACATTAAGTAAGGACTTTGAATTTCTGGTAGCTGCATTTGGTGATGGTTCAACTGTAAATGTTGAATTAGGTGCACTGACAGTTATATAGCAAAAGATTTGTCAGTCTGAATTTTAGCATTGTAGCATTCTAGTGCAAACCACTCTTGCATCATCTTCCCTGCTCACGTTGAACTTGGCTGTAGAATGTAAAAATTGGCTGAAAAGAGGCCTGGGACTGAAAGTGATTTGGCAATGAGAAATCAGGAATTTGTTCCAAGGCACGAAGATGAGGAAGAGATGAAAATTATCTTTTAAAACAAATGCTTGCTGTAGTCATACATTTGGTGAAATATTCTCCTTCTGCAATATATTACAGCATGGTAGACTGTTCAAATTACTATGGCTTGAATTCTGTCTGCACTGAAAGATTACAAAGCAGGCCCGCAAACCTCAGTATTAGCTTTCAGATAACCTCAGGTTATGTGGGACTAGTACGTAGTTATTTCTTCGCCTAAAAATCAGATGCAAATCTTGTACAACAGGCACAAGTCCAATCAGTTGTTTACCATTTGAGCTTAAAGAGTCCTCTAGATAAGATTTGATGATTATTATTTTAGTGGACTAGGAAAATATCCATGGTATTATCACTACAGTTTGATACAGTGGGAAGGAGCATCATAAAGAAAATGTAGTGTGCAAGAGACACTCTTAAAATATTTATTTTTAAAGAGGAAACATAAAACTGAAAGAGTAGATCTGCTTGATAAAACCTTACTACAGTTCCTTTAGGAATAGACACACTGAAGTCTTAAATCCCAGCATATCTCACTAGTGTTAAATGGAACAATTTACAGGAAAAGTGCTGGTAGTGATTCACCAAACTGCTGTAATATGTTCTCCTTGTGAAACAAAAATTGGCCCAGTACATGTGAATTTACTTTACACTTAACTAAATTAAATGGGACAAGAATACCATTCAGACACTTAGTCTAAAATTTTGTTTGCCAAGTCACCACATTTGCAGACAATTACTAATACAAAATTGACATGATGCTGCCAGCTAAAGCACAGTCAAATGTATCTTAAGCAATTATATGAAAAGCTACTTTTAACCATAGAAAATTTTATTTGGACCTCTTTAAATATAAATGCATTGAATTTTACAATTCTCTATTAAAAATTAATAGCAGTCTAACTTTATACAGAAGTTCAAGCAGAGAACATTGATTGTTCGACAACCACACAGTAAAAGAATGGCTGAGCTGGGATTAAAAACAAACCAAAAATGTTTCTGCAATCCAAAAATTCACAATGACACCAAGTTCAACTTTCAAAGGTCAAACCAACACTGCCAAGTAACAAGAAGAAGGGGCATTTACATGTTCAGTAAGAACAAGCGGCATAGGCTAGTGTCCTAGCCTCTCCTTCTCATTTCTTACTTATACAGACATTTTTATTCCAGCCTACTATTTATTCCCTGCCCATCAGGCTACTGCAATCTGTTCAGCTACTTAGAAGGGATTTTAAAAAATTAGGCTACAGGTGATTACTTCAATGTTCCGACCAATATTTTCTCTCAATACTAGATTCTAATGTCCAAGGCCATATGCAAATTCCTGCTGGGCACACAATGTGTCTAATAACAGCACTTGTTTTCAGCCACTGCATAGCAAAGATCTAACTCACAGAAAAGACTACCATCTAATCAAATTGCAGAGATACAGTTTTAAAGAAAAGGAGCTTTCTTTCAAAATCAGATTTGCATTTCTGGATGAGATCTTCCTATTAGAAGACAACAGCTAGACAGAAGATTCAACACCTCTGAAGCTCCCTATTGTTTGAAAAATACCACAGTGTTAATTCATAACTTTACAGGTCATGAGTGTGGGGCATTGAGAAAAACTGTGCTATGACTGTAAATTTTATGAAGTCTCATATCTCCAGCATACAGGCCAAAGGAATCTTCTTTTAATTTTAGGTAGATTTCAGTTAAGTTCTCTCTGTTAGTTGGCTTTTAGTGTTGTTATTGGGAGCTATTGTTCTGTTATAAAAAAAAAAAAAAAGTGCTGTCATGTAAAACTCTTAAGTTCCCACACTTTACAGTCATAACCTTTAAAACAGGCACAAGCAATATGACATAAGCATGATTTGACACCTTGTGAACAGGCTCCCCAAAGTGTATTGAGGCCACTGCTAGGGTAAGTGTTCTGTAATACTGTGTTGCAAAACAGAAGGCGGGAAGGGAGAGAGTACTAGGTAGGTGTATGCAAAAGGACTGAAGAATTGTGGTATTAATATATTTAAAAAAGCTGGAAAATTATTTGCTGATAATGACATTGACATAGCGTCCACTCTATTGAAGAAACTATTGATCTTTTCCTGCTGGATTTTATCATACCACACACAAAGAAACTACAAACTGAAGACAAAATGGCACTGTGAAATCCACTGTTTAGATGCCAGTGCAGCAAATGCCATGTGTGATTGCTGTTGGCCATGTCCCATACAATATCCGCAAAGCTAAATGCTAGCACTGTGCATTGATGTTTTGCTAGTGTGGTTCCCATACATAGAAAGCCTGCTCAACTTACGTCTGCTAAATTAATGCAGGCCCAAAGTCTGTATGGGATGTGCCACCATAAGAGGTAGTGTTGATGGAGCAAGGATTAGAGCAGTCTGCTCTGATTTCCTGATTATTCATCAAGGGGCCTGCTATAGTCATTCAGTATCTTTGTAATAGTAATTCTTTTTCATAGTAAATTGAAGGCCAATGAAATTGTACTGCTCTAATTATTAAGTGATTTAATAGTACTTGGGGAACTTTCTTGCTGTATAGTGGACCAAGTCCTTCATTTAGCCTGTGGACTTCTGTTTTAGCTACAGTCACAAATGTTGGTCAAAATAACTGCTTCAGGGTTTGGAATAAGGAGGCTGTACACTATTTTGGTTTCCTAATGCTTTTTGTCTTGAGAAACTTAAAAACCCTTATTCATAAACTTGGATACATTTCAAAGCTTGTCTAAATGCATAGTATACTGGAGATGTGGCAGTGCAAACCTAGTAATTCAAGTAGGGTGAGTTTCCCTGTTAGGGAAAACAAAAAAAGCCACATTTTAAAAACTTAATAGCAGTGGTGAAATTGCCTTCAGTAACACTGTTTTGGATTTTTCTTGCTTTCCACTGGCTCTTCAGCATGCACTTTAGGGTAACTATTTATGCAAAGGACTTGGCTCCATAGGCGTTATCTGCTCTTCCTCTCTTAGAACTGTTCACTGCGTAAGCAGCTCATGAAATTTCTAAATCCCACTCCGTTTGCAGCACGTGACAGGACAATAGCAAGCCTGGAGGAAGAGGCACTTATGCAAGGCTCTGTGGCAGACCAGCTGCAAAGTCATTTCAGGATACTGAAGCCTGCTGAGGACCACAGCAAAGGTCAGGTCCAGATTTCTTTCCATGACATATCTGTTGGTTTTGTTCCTACAGTTCCCATACCTGTTCGAGCTTCTCGTACTTCCCATTCCTATGTTGCATCTTCTTTCCTAGGACATGACCAATTCAGAGAAAACAGCTAGCATATCAGGAAAGCTGGGCTTTGGCTAGGTACAAGTCTGTCAAAGACATCTGTATACAAAGCAGGCAGGCCAGCAAGCTGAGTAAGAAATAAGGGGGCTAGGAAAGACAAGGAAGATGGGAGAATCCTGCTGGAGCCCCAGGAAATACCCATGTAAAAGAATCCACGTTGAAAGTATGAAGTCTGAATCATATCTCAATGAGTCTCACTGAGGTGAATGTTGGGGGAACCGCACAAACACACGGAGGGGCTTTTACTAGGAATTTTCCCCCAGTCTGTCTAGGGACCCTAATATTATCAGGGCACACAAAAGTTGACCTATTCACTTACACCAACATGAAAACCTTTCTCAATAATACACCAAAAAATGTGAACTGTAATGAGGAACAAACCGTTTTCTTAAAATGTTCAGAGGGAGGGGCAGGTGAAGGGGGAAAGAAAAAATAGCTATCAAAAGATAACAGACTCAGTGGGTGGAAGCATTTACATGAATATCAAGGCCTTCAGACTGCCCCTAAATGCACTGTAATTAGATGAACACATTGCAGTAAGACACAGTTATAAGGGTATGTGTGGAATGACTGGAATTAAGTGGTTAAGTCTAATTTGTTTTGCAGACTCCTCCCAATTCTACAAAATATACTACCTTTGAAAAGAAAAAAAATAATAAACTGTGTAACATAGTGACTGTAAATTGAGAAGCACTGTTTGTTTGGTTTTGTTTTTTTTTTTAACATAGTTCTAGGCAGTAAAAATAGACTGACCTTCCAAAGCTGCAAGGCTGACCTTTACAGTGGGGTGCAGTTAATAACTTCGGTGGTGAGAGGCTTGGAGAAACTGTCCCAGGTATTCTGCAATATAAAGCAACTGCAAGGGCTGTCTGGTAACAGTATGCTTCAAAACAAGGGTGCTGGGGTTTGGTGGGTTTTTTTAAAACCACCTTACCTCTTGGTCAAAGACAGACCCCCGGAGCGTGCAGTCTTGTCCACGCACTATATATAGCACTTAAACCCTAGCTGACATCATGTTTTCCCTACCGCGCAGCCTACCAGGAAGGAGCCAGCCGCCTGGCCGCCGTGTGCCCGCGCCGCGGCGGGGGGGGCAGCGGGCTCCTGCCCGCGCCGGCCCCTGAGGCAGCAGGGCCGGAACGCTGAGGAAGCCCTGCGGCGCGGGGTTTCCATCACGGCAAGGAGCGGCTGGGCCCAAAGGCGTCAGCCGGGCTACTTTAGGCAGCCTTTGAAGTCCCATTTTCTTCAGCGGAATGCCCGTTAAATCACACGGAGCTTCAGTTTCAGGTGCCTGAGCCCCCTCGGTGGGCGGCCCCTCGTGCCGCTGCGCACAAGCCGTGTGTAACGGCGCTGGTGGGGGCTATGGCTGTAAATAGGCAGAGGATCAGGTACTACCACGTTGCGCTCCCCGAAAACCCTGGGGTGCTACGGGGCCCGGACTCGCGCAGAGCTCAGCCGGCTCGCAGCCGCAATAACGCCGGGGACGCAGACCGCTCCCGCGACAGCCTCTCCCCTCGGGGCGCGCTGCCCGGGGCCGGGGCGGGGCGAAGGGGGAGAGGCGGAGCAGACCCAGCCTGGTCCGGCCGCCTCGCACCGCCGGCGGGGCGGACCCTGCGCTCTCGCGGGAGCTGCGCCGGCGCCGCCCGTCTCCGTGCGCGGCGGCGGAACCAGTAAAGTTTGTTTCAAAAAGAGCAAAGAAAGGGGAGGAAAACAGCGGTCCCACCGAGTCTGTCGCGGCTGCTGGCGAGCGCAAGAGTGACTGCCTGCCCGGCCAGCCCGGGGCTGCTGCAGCAGCAGGCGAGGGCGGACGGGGCTTACTCCAGTCCCCCGCCCCGGCTCCGCTCGGCCTCGGCAGCCGCTGCCGCCGCCCTCAGCGAGGAGCTGCGCCTCCGCCGCTCTCCGGGCCCGCTCGTGAGTATGGTGGGACGGCTGAGGCGGGCGCCGCTTCCCGCAGAGGCAGGGCGGTGAGAAGGGGCCTGGCGATGACTCCCGGCAGCGCCGGGGCGAGCAGGCAGATTGACAGCTGTCAGGCTCCCCCCCAACGGGGGCGGCTCGGGCTGGGGGCACCTCCGTGCGGCGCTGTGGGACGGGGACTCGCGCTGGGGTGCTGCCGGCAGCGGTCCCGGGCCAGGGGAGGGCTGAGTGCCTCCTGACAGCTCCCTCATACCCTTCTCCCCCCCGCCCTGCCCTGCCGCGCCTCGTCTTCTCTCTCCCCTGGGGCCGGGGAATATGTAAGCGAGGCCGGCGTGAGGCGTTCCCAAACGGCCGCCGTCTTCCCGGGGGTCGCGGCTGACCGGTGGGTTTTTTGTCTGTGTTCCCTCACGGCAGGGCTCGCTTCTGCCTCTCCGTAGTGAGTCTCCTGGCGCGGGAGGAGCGCAGGGTAGACGGCCGCAGCCATGCCGAGCGGTAAGGAGACGCGGCTGCTGCACCTCGGCGAGATGGAGAAGCTGGACAAGACCCTCTTCAGGCTGGAGCAAGGTGGGTCGGCGGCGGCGGGCTGCGGCCTCCCGAACCTCCTCCTCGGCGGGGAGCCTCCAGGGCCGTGCGACATGGAAATGGCTGGGAGCTCACCTCGTTCTTCGGGCAGCGGTGGAAAGGAAGCTCAGCCTGCGGTGGTGGTCTCTTTTTTGTTTGTTTGTTTGTTTTAGTACATTTATCCTTATTTTAATAGGAAACAATTTCTGACATGCATACTTCCACTGCAGAGCTCTGTGGGCTCCAGTTACTGTTCGGTCTGGCTCATAAAACTTTTAAGAGATGAAGGGTATATTGGCTAGGAGCCGTCAGACTTTGTAGGAATGAACTGCAAAGCGTTTTTAGACAGGCCCTGCAGGACAAGTTCTCTTCTTTTGTACTTCAGTGATCAAAAAACACCCTGATAAGTCAAGCTCTCTAGTATTACCTGCAAAGTGTTATGCAACACCCCATCTTTAGTATTATACTTTTGAAATATATCAGCAATACAAACATTTTGATAAGTCTGAGGTAATATTTCAGAACATGGGATCTTTAGCTCTTCCTAAATGTTATATTGCCTGTCAGATTTTCTTACAGCTGTGCTGTGTTAGTATTCTGGCCACATACTGCTAAGAACTTGCAATTATTTCTCTCTGAAAATGTTCTTAAGTCTATTTGCAAAAAAAACAAACCAACAACAGAACAACCAAACCAAACTGAAAAATACCCCACTAATTGATCTACTGTTATGCTGGTCAGCAAATTCAGACTATAAAGCTAAAGCCACTGTCATTTTTTAATGATGCAGCAATTTTTATTACTCATTAAATTTTGTGGGGTTTATTACTTTATGTTACTGATCTAGGAACCTAATAACAAAGTGGTTTAGTAGAGGAGTAAGATCTTGGTTCTTGTGAAAAAGAATTCTTTTCCACTGTATAGATTTCAAAATTTTCTGACAGTTTAATCTAAGAAAATGACAGTAGTGAAGTGCAGAGTTTATCCTAACCTCTATTGTTAACTCATCGTTCCAGTTGTGTAAATTTTGTGGAAGGAGTCACACAGAAGTGCATGGCTATCAGACATTAAAGTGCCTCTGCTGGCAGCAGTCTCTGAGAGGGCATAGCTAATTTTGAGTGCAGCATTCCTGATGTCGGTATAGCTGTTACAGGAAAGGAGATATCAATGGCATATATCCGTGTGCTCTAATTTTAGTGATCCCTGTAATAAAATGTCAGGACAGTACTTGGGATAGTGTACTTAACCTTCCAAAAGTGATTTTTTTCATGTAAGGGGGTTTTTTTTGGCAATAAAATGAGCTTCATTTTGTCTGACAGACATTCATAGGCTAGAACTACTGCTTTACATGGTGTTTTGGTGCAGTGGTGATTATGTTAAGAAGAGAGACTGCGAGCTTGGTGAGACTTGCATTTAAATATGTTCAGACATTGAATTCTGATACAAGAGTCCCCATGATTCTACTTACTAAGCAAGTAGGTTTTTTTCAACTTAAGATACTGGAACTTGCCATTGTTCAGGGATTTTTTTACACTTTATAACTAATTGTCTGTGTGTTAATAACTTTCTCTTTGTACAAATACTCAGGTTTCTTTTACTCCCAATTTTGTAGACTGCTAGGGCTAGGTGTATTACTACAGTTAACTACATGACTGGCAAGTAGTTTAGTGAAACTTGCTGTGCAAGCACTTATATCTATTTCAGTCACTTCAAAGAATCCTGTATTTAGCCATGCACATGATGATGGCCCTCAAACCTGCAAGTGGAAACCTATTCTGAAACCTGTTGACTAAACTGAATGTTTCATATCCAGCTGAACAGACTACAGTATGGTTTTAGGTCCCAATATTTTAACTTAATTTTGTTCTCATTATCATGGATATATTAAGCCTAAATAGTGCTCTTTGCATGTGTGGCCTGCAGCACATATGCAAAACTCTCTTTGATTTGTTGAGCTCTCTGAAAATTTAACAATTTGTTTGTACCTTGTAGAATACACACAAAGAAGTATGATTTTAGAATTAAAAACATAAGGAATTTAGCATTGTATAGTGAACCCTTAGTGGAGAATGAAGAGATTTGAAATACTTTCTATTTCAAAATGTGCTCCTAGTTTTTTTCAGATGTTTTCATGCATCAGCTTAGTATATAGACTTGGTAAACCTAAATACTTAAATACTACGTAAACCAAAATCTGCATTAGTCTGATGATCATGGTGTTTTGCTGTATTTTGTTTTTAAGACTTTTTATATAGGAAAGAGGAACGAATTGGAAAGGACATAAATAGTGCCATATAAGTAAAGGAAAAGAACTATATAAAAAGTGTGCAAATAACAACATTGGGAAAATAGGGAGAGGTGATGATGTAGAAATATACCATTCTGCCAAAATTCTTGGCAAATATGTTGGTGCAGTTGCTTCTTAAAACAATAGCAAATTATGATTTGTAATTACGGAATAGAAATATCTAGTCCTCCTGATAAAGTGATTTTATCTTTTTTTTTTTCTTGAGGTTTTGAACTACAGTTCCGATTGGGCCCAACTCTTCAAGGCAAGCCTGTTACTGTGTACACAAATTATCCAGCTTCTGGAGAAGTATTTGATCGCCACAAGTTCAGGACACTACTGTGGCACAATCCCACAGGTAAAGAAGATGACTCTGACAAATACTGCAAGCTGGATCTCCAAATCTCTGGGTCATACCAGTACTATTTCAGTCTTGGGTAAGTGAAATTCTGTACTTAGAGCCAAATGCGGTCTTTGCTCCCTTGGTCTACATTTTAACCTGAAGAAATCACTCTTAAGAATAAAAACGTTTTTTCCATGCATTTTTCTAGGCAACTATGGGGCCTGTCTGAATTTGCTAATGAAAGACTATAGCTGTGGTGATTGTTTAATACTTTCTGATGCAGAGATACTCTGGAGACTATACGGAACAAAGTTGATCTTCCAACATCTGTGAATGTTGGAAAGTCAAGCCATTTTTAAAAGTTTCTAAAGTCATCAACATTCTAAGTATCTGAATTATTAACATGTGCTTTCTTCATTGACTTTGAAAATTGTTGGTTCGTGTTTTGTTTTGGTTTGTTTTTTCTTTCTAGCACAGAGGTTCTGGCAGTCTTTACTTCATTCTTTACTTCCTCCTTTTTTCAACAGGGCAAGTGCAGAGGAGAATGCCAGTATCTGTTATGATTGTACTCTGGTATTCTGAGTTTCTGGAGGATGGGTCGTTGAATTCCCTCAGAGTTAAAAGGGCATATAGCTCAGGTCTCTTCCAAGGATGATGCTCTAAATAGAGGTCTTTCTTTGTGTAAAAGGTGGGCAGTCATGCTTGCTTTGTTTCTGTCCATGTCCTAAAAGGAGGAACCAGTACCCTGTCTCAGAGAATAACAAAGGTTTCTCACTTCTGCAGAGAGTTTAAAGCTCTATATCCCAACTGTATTCTTGTAAGCATCTGGCATTAAGTCCAGTAGAGAGATGATGCCTAAGAGAAAAATACATCTTTAGTGTTTCCTGTTTTTTTCAGGTGCCCTGCAGTCCTGTTCCCCACCTTCCACCAACCACTGTACTGGGCTACTGTGTTTTTGAAATAGTTGTGCTTGTTGGATTCACTTTCTGAAACTGACTGGTACAGTGTGTGTTTACTATACCAATGAATATTAATTTTTCCTAGAAACGAAAAAAGTGGTGGAGGTTACCTAGTTGTGGATCCTATTTTGCATGTTGGAGCCGATAATCATGTGTTACCTTTGGATTGTGTTACGCTCCAGACATTCCTCGCTAAGTGTCTCGGACCGTTTGATGGATGGGAAGACAGGCTTAAAGTTGCAAAAGAAACAGGTAATGCCAGTACACATGTTAAAAGATACACGTTTTTGTCTAATGATCGAAAAAACAAAGTAACACTGAAGAGCTTCATTGTAAACAGCTCGTTTGTTCTTTATTTTGTAGACTAAATATTTTTTGCTGGATTCAATTTAGTTAACAGATTAAGTCAGTGGAATGATTAAAATATTTGTGGAGGTGCAGAAATTCAGGGATTTCCTGATACGGGAAACCACTTTTGTTTTACTGTTTTGATTTCAGATAGACCTGGAAGTTTGTAGAACTGACAGGGTGATTTTTAAAGCTTGTGTTATGTCGAATTTCAAGGGGAAGATTCAGATTAATTTATACTGGTTATTCCAAACACTAGCTCTAAATACATGTTATAACTGTAACTTATACTTCTTTCAATAGACTTTGACTGAAATTTGTTTTTCTTATTAAATAAGTGGCTTCTTATTACATAGGTTACAACATGATTCATTTTACACCACTGCAGAAGCTTGGACTGTCTAGATCATGTTATTCACTGGCTGATCAGTTAGAAGTAAATCCTGAATTTTCAAGCCATAATAAAAAGTGCACTTGGAGTGATATAGGAGCTCTTGTGGAAAAATTGAAAAATGAATGGAATATGCTTTGCATCACAGATGTAGTCTACAATCATACTGGTATGCTTTTTGTGTGTGTTAATAACCAGACTGGTCTTATAATCACATTTCATTATTTCCCTTATCTTTTCCCCCTTGAACCCATCTTTTAGTAACTGTTCTAAGCAAGTAAGTTGCTGTCTCTCAAATCCAGGCCAATTCTTTACAATTATAACTCGTATGTTGCCATAACAGGTGTAAAAGAATTTAGTATTGTTGCTGAAAAAGTGAATAGAGCCCTTCCCAAAGATAATTAATGAATTGTGTGTGTGTCTGTATTTTTATAATATGCTTATTTTTATGATCTGTGATGTGCAGCTCCCACATAAATGAGTGGAATCTGCATTATGAATTATGAACATAGTTAAAATGAGTACTTTCTTGTTAAACAGGGTATTATTCTTGTAGCTGCCTAAAAGTAACTGCTCTAATTTGGATCTAACACGCAGACAACAAACAGAATAGGAGCAAGAGGCTAGGATTAAGGAGGAAATGTTACAGTTTGGTCTGTGGCGGGGGAAAAAAGATAGCTTTGTGTTTGGAATGGGTGATTTTTAAGTATAGATACACCAGTACTTTGAAGGCTTTACTTACCATAATTGCTTTTCGTAGCTGAAGTTGTCCATTGTGCAGAGAGGAACAGTGGGTTTTCTTGAGTATGATCTGATGAAATTTAAATTATAGTACTTAATGATTCATAAGTTTGATTACTTGGATAATGGGTGTACTTTGATTATATTTACAATACAGTTTTCATCTTATGCTGTAATTCTAAGATCACAATGATTAGCATTCTCATAGCAGAGAGTACAACAAAATGTTACGTACGTCGACCTTACAGTCCTTTGAGGACTTAAAAAAAACCCCAAAAAACTAGCCGCTGATATCTGTAAATTTGAAGCTTTATTTCCTGTACTACTTTGGTGTTGACTGCTGCCAAACATTCTTATCCAATCAGTTTGCAATGCAGTGTGGGCCCTGTTGTTTGCCCTGTTTGTTGAAAAGTTATTAAGTATAGTTATTTGCTGTATGTCTGAGGGAATTAGGCTTTTAAACATTCTCCCAATTTCAGATAAAAATATCTTGCACTTTACCAGCTAGAAGTCCGCTTTCTCTCACATATGCGTGAGATCCTGTCATCTTTTTACTGTGTATATTTGCATACTACCAAGCAGAATGTTTCTATGGACAGAAATATCTAAGTCTAAAACTACTTTAGTATATATTTGAGAAGAAAACTGCTCATGATTACCTGACTACATCTGTAGAAAGACTTTTTCAGGTTACATTCAGAGTTCAAAGTAATCTTCACTGGGATGGATGACTAAACATTTATACTATTGTGAAAGAATGTTTGTGTCTTCTAACAGGATAGAAATATTCAAATGACCATGGTTCAGACTTACATAATTAAGCAAGATATACTTGATAGCTTTGTTTCCTGCTTTCAAAGTTTTAAACTCAAATTTGTTTCGCCTCTTTGTTTTTTTGTAATTAAAACCTCTTGATTTACAACTGACTCCAAACTTTGTTAAATGCTAAAATTAGCATGAGCAGAAAGATACATTGATAAATGTCTGAGTAAGCAATAATGTTGTATATGCCTATGGAGGTCAAATATTTTGGGGGCTTTTGAAATAAGAAAATAGACACATAGTTTTGGGGGTTCTTTCTGCCTGAGTCATGATTAGATGGAAATTTAAATTTACTGGGTTTTGGTGTTTAAATGAACAGTAATTTCTAGTAATTAAATTAGTTCATTCCTGCACATTAGGGTGATTTGATTGTAAAACATGTTTCATAGACCCATTTGAATGTAAAAGACACAAAATGTATAGTCAGTTATTTTGAGCAGATTAAGGATATTTATACATTGTTACTAATTCTGCAGCACATTTGCATTAAAATCTGAAGTTGTCTCACAGTAAATCCTCTAATGCTGGTAATTCTAACAGCTCATGACCTTTCAGCTTACAGAGGTTGTATCTGTTGGTAGTTTCGGCTTTCTAGCTGACACCACTGCATAAAAATGGCAATGTTTCCCGTCTGTTCCTCTTGTAAAGCCAGATAGCTCACTTTCAATATTAAGTGGTTAAGCTAAGGTTTTTGTAAAGGAGAACAAACTGCTTGCACAGTAGAGAAACAATTTTTGATGTTAACATGTCTGTCAGTCTCTAGTGAAAGCCAGCATCTATGGACTGACTTTAAGGTAGATGCTTGTGCTAACGTTAAATATAGATGCATCTTTGCCATGTTAGCAGGAGTATCTTGTAAACCCTGTCTGGTACAGAAACTTGTAAACGCTGTCTGTAACTGGGTAGATGTGCCCTTTTTGGGCTGCCATTTCCTTCAGAGTGTTCAAACCCCCTAAAGTAAGAAATACTGTGTTCGCTAGCATTTATTTTTCACCAAGAGATAGAAAAAGGAGAGTTGTTTTTTTCTTTTCTGAGCTTTCAGTGGCTGTAATAAATCATAAAATAAACTGATATATTTTCTTTGTCTTTCAGAAGAGGCTACTATTATCTAATTGCAATTTGACGCTTGAGTAAATCCTATTTCCAAGCATGTGATGAATCACATTAAACACCACCTTTTCTCAGTATTTTTAAGGGAAGAAAAAAACCCCAGAAGTCTTGGGCAATGAGCATCACCACTAAATATTAAGTTTGTGTTTAATTTAGATAAAAATTAATTAGTCCATTGAAAAATGTGAAGTTATTTTCTTAAATAAGAGTGCATAGACTTTTAGAAATCATTTTCTGTAATTCCTCCTCTTAATGTTTCCATGTTTTTATACTTAAGTGTATTTTCTCCCTAGCTGTAACAAATGTAATATGTAATGTTTTGGGCAAATCTTTTTCTGCAGAATTGGAATTATTTTGGTGTTGTGAATCATTGGAGCTTACCTTCTGATCAGAAAACATCATTCTGTTCTGTACCAGAATTAGTGGAAGGCCTGTTGACCTTTTTTTTTTTTTTCATTATAAGACCTTAGATTTAAATGATGTATTGTCTTTTTAGAATTAATTGTATTTATTTATGAAACTCCTTTTTAGTAAATCATGGTTCTTGCTAGATGAATACAGTAAGCTAGTTTTGCTTTTTGGAGAATTTTTTTTTGCCATTTTTGTAATTGTCTTTAGATGTAGTGTAAGGGTCTATAGAATAGCTGTTCATGCTATACACTGAGTGAGCACACTCTTTTCTTTCCCTTTGACATTTTTATTTGAGCTTCTTTGAACTAGGAAAACTTGTGGTTTAGGTGTTAATTGTTCTGCTAGCATTTTGGACATGTTAATGGCTCTTTCTTCATGTTTCCAATATGCTAATTGGTTATATATTTTTCCTTGTGTGAAGTACCACTACTATTTTTTCTCTGCTTTTCTAAACCAAACGATTAATAAGACGTGTTCTATGAAAAATGATTTTTAAAAGAACTTGTAAACCCTGAGTAATAGTTTTGTTGTTCTTATGCACTCTGTGGTGGTTTTTTGTGTTTTGTTGTTTTGTTCTGGTTTTTTTTTTACACTTTGCATTTCAATTGCAGACATTCATTTAAAAGAATGTATGAAATTTGTTTTCAGTTAAACTGTGTTTTGGACAGTTCCCAAAATGGAAAGAAATTAACTCAAGGATTTTTTCTTTGTTGTCATATGTCCAAAATCAAAAATATCTCTGATATGTATGTATTTACTCATACTGCTGCGTGCACACTACTGTCTATATTAGAAGATTACACCCATTTTTCTAGTGAAGGCTCCTTACCTTCCCTGAATTAATTCTTAATTTCAGCGTATCTTCTGGTGCTTGTTGATTCTGTGGGAGAAGTTTAGAAAATACATATATTAGAGTGTAGTGTTTGATCTGAACTAGTATTCTATTTACATACACCAGACAGTGCTCTCACTTCCTATGTAAGACTCGGTGGCGTTGCTTCCCACCCCTCTGCTTCTTATTATGTGCACAACAGTGTCACAGCTAATTAAAGTCCGTTTAGCTACGTTTTCCATTAATTATTTCTTGGGCAGTGTGTGTATATCATCTGATAGGGTTAAGAATGTTAAGAAAAACAGCCCATCTTAAATCTTGGTTTGGGATGTAGGTTTGGCTTTCAACACATAGAGCACTTCATTTGATGTACTTCCTGCAAACAAAAATGTGATTTTATTTGTGTGTGTGTGTTTTAGAATTGGTGGTACTATTGCATATTTTTATGTAACTAACAAAAAAGTTTCTCTGCAGTCTCTGCAACTGTATTTGTTGCAAGACAGTTGCTATCAGTAATGCACACCTCTTCATAAGACATATTTTTCTGTTGGCATGGAAACTTCAGTTGAAATGTGAACTAACTGTACATGCCATAGTACCTTAACTTCTTGGTGTCAAGACATTTGCACAAAGCAACCAAGTGTTCAGCTTCTGTACTTTTTTTTTTTTTTTTTTTCCCCTCCCTCTCCCTTTCTTGGATAAGCAACTAGCAGTGAATGGCTCAGGATGCATCCAGAATGTGGCTATAACCTTGTAAATTCTCCTCACCTGAAGCCAGCTTGGGTCTTGGATAGAGCTCTGTGGCATGTGACTTGTATGGTGGCTGATGGAAAGTATACTCCTAAAGGGCTCCCTCCCTTGATTGAAAATGATCATCACCTGAATGTAAGTGAATGAGAGCTAAGTATAAGCTAATAAACACCATAAATCACTGAATAAATGTTGAATATTTTTAAGGTAGTGGAAATGCACAAAAAATGGTGTATACTTTGCAGATATATTTAATGAAATAACACTACTCCCCAGTCTTTGTTCTGAACAATTCATTAGAGCACTTAGCTTTTCTTAATTATATTAGTCATCAACATTATTAACTAACATAATTTTTATTTTTACAGTGCATCCGTAAAATAATTTGGGAAGATGTATATCCAAGAATTAAACTATGGGAATTTTTCCAAGTGGATGTTAACAAAGCTGTGCAGCAATTTAAAACTCTTCTAGCTCAAGGTAAAGGAAGGGTACGGTGCTGAAGCACGTGGATTATATATTTATAGTTCAAGAAACTTGTAGGTAAACTTAACAATAAGCTGGAAAACAAATTAATCATATCTTTTCCAATGTGAGAAATCTGTTGTGCTGATTTATGCGTACAAGAATGCTTCGAGGGCTAGTAAAGCCTTTTTGTAGACTTTGCATCCCTCCAAAGCCTTTATCTACCTGTACCTTGCTTATGCTAGAATTATTAAAGTTGTATGTCTTTTAAATGTAATGCCTAGTTTTACTTTATGAATACTCTTTTCTGTCTTGTTCTTAGGCAAAATGAGCACTAAATCTGATCCAAATCACCATCTTCAGATAGTTCAGGACCCTGATTATAGACGATTTGGCTGTACTGTAGATATGAATATAGCATTGGCAACATTCATACCACGCAGGTATTGTATTATTAGTTAGAAGTTAAAATCACAAGTGAAGTTAAATTTGCAAAAACAGACAAATGGAATTGTTTGCAGAGATGGGAAAAATTTAATTTTTCATTTGTTCCTTTTAGTTATATATACTGCATGTTTTAAAAATAAATTATTCTAATTGTTCTCTGCTTTTAATGTTCTTCTGATAAGCAATGGACCAGCTGCCATAGAAGAATGTTGCAACTGGTTTCGCAAGAGGATTGAGGAACTGAATGCTGAACAATACAGACAAACTAATCACCATCAAGAGCAGGTCTTACAATTACTGTGTGTTAATGCAGAATTGTTTTAAATTGCAAATAAATGCACGCATTTCAATAATGGATAATTTAATTACTTCTAGGCTGTCAATTGTCTTGTGGGGACTGTGGTTTATGAACGACTGGCTGGTGATGGTCCCAAGCTGGGTCCTATCAGTAGAAAATATCCTTTAGTTACCAGGTATTTTGTTTGTTTGTTTGGAAACTACTGGAATCTGTGTAGGGAAAATGAGTTGAAAGTTCATTAAAAGTGTGCATTTGTATGTACAGGTGTATGTTTTCTTTCCTATGGGCAAGTACCACTTAGTGAACTGAGTGTCTTTTGTAAGCAACTGTAGTAACTCTTTAATGAACAAATGTGACCATAGAGCATTAAACAATACTCGGAGCACATTGAAGGCTTACATAGTGCGAATTGCTCTTGTAGGTGGAAGAGGGGTGGAACTAGGAAAGCTTACACCTTTCAAGTTTGAGGTAGTTGATGCCACTCATGTATCTGAAGGGCTAGGGCTTTAATCTTACACTACCAGCTGACACCAAGATAGTGGCAACACCTGTCCTTTCTCCTTCAAGGCATGCTATAAAATAGAAAGCTCCCCATCATTTGCAGTGTAGCAGCTGTGTGTTTTTGTATGTCTGTTTTATCTGAGAGTCAGTTCATAGATACTTGAATTTCAAAGACAATTAATTTCAGCTTAGGTTACCTTATGAGGTTGTGGGGTTTTTTTAATTGCCTGTCTATTCCATAGGTATTTTACTTATCCATTCAAAGACCTAACTGTGGAGGAAGAAGAAACTATGATCCATCAGCCAGATAAAGCTTGTTTTTTCATGGCTCATAATGGCTGGGTTATGGGAGATGATCCTCTTAGAAACTTTGCAGAACCAGGTTTGTAAAAGAACTTTGAATCATCTTATAAACATTTTGATATTCTAGCCAAAGCAAAACAATTTTATTGAATCTATTTTTTTCCAGATGTATTCCTATGAGCTGCAGAATAGTAGACAGATATTCATATTATAGCATATTATTTCATATTCGATGTATGCGTCAGCTATAAGAACTGGGATTTGAGGTACAGTTTTGCAAGATTTGCATAGAAAATCACCAACTTTCTGCTACTGAAATGGGGACATTCTGCCTCCCCACTTCTGTCATTGTCTTTGCTTACTTTGTACTTTGTTCCAACACAGCTGTTTGCTGGCATTTCCATAAGACCATGACAGTGTGGCAGAAAACTAATGCTATAAAAAGGTGAATAGTATTTTACTGCGTTAGTGAGCAAAAACTGGATCCTTGAAAGTTCCAGTGAGTGGCAGTCAATAGGTGACCCAGTTAATCCGAAAGAAGTATGTGGATTTCTTGTGAAAGTAACATAGGGTATGAATTCACCATGCAGTAAAATACTGTATTCAGACTTCTTTGGGGACAGTACTGATATCCAATAAAAGCAAGGCTGGCTACTCTTCTTTTCAGAGTACTCATTCACTTTATAAACTGAATCGAACAAAGGCTAGTTTAATTAAAAAACATCTGTCTAAGAGTTAGTTGAGTCTGCTTTAGAAGCTAATCTGATTGGTATTCCAGAGTGATCTGGAGTTAGCAAACAGCTCATTCCTGCAAAATAATCTACAGCCCTTTCACTGCTTTTTATTTGCCTTTTTTTTTTTTTCCCTTGTTCGCAGACATGAAAATAATATGTATTTCAAGAATGTTTTTGTTCAGTTGCCTTTCAGCTAATTTCCCTTTGTTCTGGGCAGACTGTTGTGTTTTTTTCCTTCAGTCAACGGCTTTAGTTCGCATACCTAACTTTTGTTACTGAGTTTTCTCTCTTAATTAGTCTACAGCTTCTTCACTGCTTTATGCTTGTGTTATACCTTTATTTTACGCTACACATTATTTCAACTGACAGTACAGAGTGAAAAGATGATACATAAGATCACAAATACAGGAACTGCAAAACAAATGCAGCTAATTATGTAAATGGCCCTTAAAGATCATGGTGTACATTCAAAGAAAGACAGTTTTTCTGTCCATGTAGCTATGTTGCTGTTAGTAAAGATAAAAGGTAGGCTGTGCTTAAGTGAATGTTTTTGGAAGTAGTGGTGGCCTACAATCCATGCTCTTTATTTACTAGTTGCTTACTCTTGTTTTGTGTCTTTCATTGTGTAGGCTCAATCACTTAGGTGTCTGTAAAGTGAGCCTTAGGAAATTAGTCTGAAATAATCTCTTTGCAGGATTACATTTCAGATGAACAAGTCTCCTGGTCTAATTCAATGTTCAACCACCAAAATAACTGGTGATGGCGTCAGTATAGCCATTCTGGGAGTAGCAGAACGCAATGGAGTAGCTGTCTTACCATCCTGAGTGATGCTGACACTGTTCATGCTTTGATCAGGTTTAGATAAAATGAATGTAAACAGACCTTCAGAAGACTGATGGCTAGAAGATAATTGTATTTCTCTTATGAGATTATTGACAATTCCATATTTGTGCCTTGATATTACATGTTGCATATAGTGTGGGGTTTTGGTGGATTGGTTTGTTTGTTTTTTAAATGATGTTATTGCCATTGTCAAATTCGTGATTTATGTGGGACAGAAGTCACTTTTTTTAGATATGACTTATTTAAGTCTTTGTCACTGTTAAACCTCTGTCAGTATATTCTGTGTGGTAAGTATATTACAGGTGAAATCATATTTAAAGATTTTTTTTATTGCATCAAAAAGAAGGCAAAAAATAGTATATGAAACTAGACTAGATGGAGGATAAATATTTTCATATACACAAAAATTATTTAGGGACTTTGTTCATTTAAGTGACCTACTTGCCTAAGTACTTAGAAAATATGCCTTACATCATCATAGTCTGCTGTTAACAGGAGATAGTCTAAGTTGTGGCTGTGGCATTTATTTATGCTAATGCACTGAGATGCTTTTTTTAATTTGGCCAGTATAAATAATGAACTACCAATTTTGTTCATTTGTTTGCTGGGTCTTTTTTTGTATCAAGTACAGATTTTATACTACTTTGAAGAATTAAAAGGAATTTGATTTCAATCTGAAGAATTATTTCAATATCACTGTAGAAGTTAAATGTTCCCTTGGAGTAGTCTGAAATTATACAACAGAGTAGGATATATAGATTTTGAGTTGAGATGGTTATTGTTAGAATTTTTACTCTTCATCACAGTGTTCTACAGCAGTAGAAAATTAAATACCATGTTTTTGTTTTGGTGCACATTCTATACTATATATATACACTGTAGTGATTTTCTTTCCCTTACAGGTTCAAATGTTTACTTGAGAAGAGAGCTTATTTGTTGGGGAGACAGCGTGAAACTTCGTTATGGTGATAAACCTGAAGACTGCCCGTACCTCTGGGCACATATGAAAAAATACACTGAAATCACTGCCAAATATTTCCATGGTGTTCGTCTTGACAATTGTCACTCAACACCTATTCATGTAGCTGAGGTACGCAAAAGTAAGCATGCTTATTATAAAGCAGCTTCTGTCTGTGAAATTAGTCCTGCACAGTTGCTATAAAATCTGCAGGACCTATATGGCAGAGGTTATGTGTGAATGAATCTTCTTCATAGCGTAAGCAAGGTTTCTTGATTGGTAATGTTTAGGTACGGTTTCAGCTACTTTAAATGGTCAGTAGTGTGGTGTAGCTACTGTATCTTTTAATTTTCCACTTTAGCTGAAATACTGCAGATGTGCATGGAGCTGGCTAGCTTCTCCCTCACGCAGCTATGGACTTAGTGCAATGACTGCCAGTGTCCAGTATGTCAGTTTTAGCTGGGGTCGTTGCCAGGACTTGGTTGAAAGTCTTAATGTTTCTTTGCCATATATATTTTGCTATTTCTGAATTAAACAGGAAGTGGTTTACTTCCCAGAACTTAAAAGATGGTAAAGAACACCTGCAAAAAGTTTAGTCTGGCAAGCTTATTGCTAAGATTAGTGCTTAATTGTTTACTATGGAGCTGACTATATTCACAAATTCAATTTATCTTGTAAATTAACTTAAAATAGTTTTGAGTAGAGCAGCTTGTTAGTGCTTAGTCTTAGCTTGGTTACAAAGTTTACCTAAATCTATGAAAAGCTTTCTAAAACAAGTTGATTTGCCTACACAAAAGTTGTAAGTGGCTCTTAAATGCAGCCATTTCCAAACTTCTGCCATTCTTTCACTTATTGTTACTATTTTTGGAATGGTAACTTCGAAGTCTTAAACTGAAGTCCTCCTCAGATATTTTACCTTAACAGATGTCTCTTTTATCCAATCTTTGTTCTTGCATTTTGAGTTAAGATTTTGTTTAAAAATGGAGTTGTAATTAACTTAGTCTTCAGAGAATTTCCTAGAATTACTCGGTCCATAAGTAACATCTGTAAAATATAAACATGTTTTTATGAATGGTACCTGTTAATTAATATTTTTTTAATGAACTGCATATATCAACATCTCATATATGTTTGGTTAAGTCATGTTGATGATTGCATATACAAAGCTGAAAATTAATGTCTTGCATTAAAAATGTATTATGATCTATAGGAGATGCTAGCAACAGCCAGATCAGTCAGACCTAATCTTTATGTGATAGCTGAACTCTTCACGGGCAGTGAGTACATTGACAATGTTTTTGTCAACCGTCTGGGAATTACCAGCCTGATTAGAGGTACAATAAGCAGTTAAAAATTATGTAGGATTGTCGTGTATGGTTTGGAGTTTTTAATGTGACACTAACATTGGTATACTTTTTTTATTTTTCTTACGTATTCGTGTTCTTTGCTTATGCAATTACCTTTTTCTTCTTCATGTTCTATTTAACTTCTCCTATGTTGTATGCTAATTCTTCATTTTGCTTGCATTTGTGTGTCCTCTTCTTTGTAACAACTTTATTCCTTAATTTTGGCTTTTTCTTTCTTTGCTGCATGGCATTTTTCTGTTGTCCAATCCTTGCCTAGCTTTGAAACTTGTCCTATTTTGTATCTGCCTTTCCCCTTTCTGTGGCTTTTTTGGCTGTGCTTTTTGCAGTACATGCTGGACACAGCTAGAAAATTGCGAGCCGATTTGTATGTAGTGGCTGAACTGTTCACAGGAAATGAGGAGCTGGACAATATCTTTGTGAATAGGCTGGGCATTACCTCCTTAATAAGAGGTAGGCTTGCTGTGTGTGTGGTCTCTTTCCAGCGAGAGATTATAGATGGCGTGCTTTTTCCAAGGAAAAGGTTTTTTCTGGATTATGCACTTTTAATTACATACTCTACGTAATCAAAAGTACAGTTTCTGTATAGTGACTTTTTTGATATTCAGTAAAAGATACAGTACTAGCTGTAAAGTAAAAGGAGGACATCCTGCATTAGTTCACAGAAGATTAAAGATTTCACTTATTCTAGTGAGAGAAAAAGAAGTTCTAGCACAGTTCTGCTATGCAAGTGCTGCATCATGTCTGATTTTTGTTGTTTGAGTTTCTTAAAGCCTATAAGAAATAGTTTCAGATCTCTGCTTTTTTCTCCCTTTTTTTCACTTAGCTTTCTCTACCTTAATATGTTACAGTAGATAGAATGCTCTGTGGTTATGTATCCACACTGGAGAATATAGTTATGTGGTTTGTAGTTTGTTTTGTTTTGTTTTTTTAAATTGAGTACACCAAAACAACAACAAAATGCTGCATTGACGTCTTTGTGCATGATGTACTCGGTGGTAGTTATTCTTATGCAAACACTTACCTATTTTGTTCTTTAGAGGCAATGACTGCTTATAATAGCCATGAAGAGGGAAGGTTAGTTTATCGTTTTGGAGGTGAACCTGTTGGCTCTTTTGTGCAGCCACGTTTGAGACCTTTGACACCAGCTATTGCTCATGCGCTGTTTATGGATATTACACATGATAATGAATGTCCAATTCAGGTGAGCACCTAAACCAAAAACCAAAGTTTACATTTAATGTTTTCTGAGTTGATATTTATGAACCATGGGAGGGCTTGGTGCAATCTGGATGTTTTTCCTGAGTGATATTTAGGAAAAATGTGTTTCACATCTTCATGTTTTCATAGAGAGAATGAAATTTTAGAACAGCTCCCTCTGATGTTCAAGATTTTGTCTTTCAAGGGGAAAAGTACATTAAAGCTACTTAATAAGCTGTTTTGATTCTTTCATTGCAGCTACTGTAAGTGGTTCTGTCTCTGCTTGTTAACGTGTTCTCCTAAGCTCCTGTTTTACAGGAGAAAATGAGAATGCTAGGAATTGGAGTATTTTTGAGGGTTTCTCGTAAGTTGCTTCTTTTTAATAATCCTCTTGTGATTGAGGAACTGATGATTATGTGATTAGCAATTCCTCTGTTAAACTGAGTATATCTTCTGTATGCTGAATTGGGAGGGATGAATTATGTTTTAAATTCATGAATTATTACCTATTTATTTTTTAACATAGCACCGATCTGCATATGATGCTCTTCCAAGTGCAATGATTGTTTCCATGGCATGCTGTGCTACAGGAAGCACCAAAGGCTATGATGAACTAGTACCACACCAGGTATGTGTCTACAGTTTAACGCCTAAGTTACTTTTAAAAATGTAAGCTTTATTCTTGTCCTAGGATATATATTTATTTTAACATTGTTTATTTGAAATTCCAAGCAGTTTACTAGCTGGCATTACTTTGGATTGTCCAATTTAATATGAAACTTGAATTGATGGTATAGTTGAGACCTCCAGCTGGTTTTTTTTGTTGGCTTTTTTTCAGAGTAGTTGATATTTGCTTAAATCTTAATTTTTTTACAGATCTCTGTAGTATCTGAAGAGAGGTTTTATGCAAAATGGAATCCAGCAGCACACCTGACTTCTGGTGAAGTTAATTTCCAAACAGGAATTCTAGCAGGAAGGCTGGCCATAAACAGGCTGCATCAGGAGTTGGGGACTAAAGGCTTTAATCAGGCAAGAAGTGAGGTTAACATGGCAATTTCTCCATGTTTATGTTCTGAATGAGTGTAGTTGCAATGATATGTCTTTTCTAGGTGTATGTAGATCAAGTTGATGAAGATATAGTGGCAGTGACAAGACATTGTCCAAACACCCACCAGTCTGTTGTGGCTGTAAGTCGAACTGCTTTCAGGGATCCTAAGACTTCCTTCTACAGTAAAGTAGTACCTGAAATGTGTATCCCAGGTAATCAGATTTCTTTTCAAGAGATGGCAGGTGTACAAAAAAAATGCAAGGTATTCTAGTGCCATACTTTTTAACTTCAAACACGTGAAATCAATATGAGAATTTTCAGTATATAACTCTCCTTATGTGTACTAACCACTTTTGGTGCATGCATATTAAAGAAACAATAACAAAATTACCTTGCTTAGGGTTTTCAAAGACATTTGTAGTGAGTATACTTCCTGTTATAAGCTCCCCATGAGGAAAAAGGGAAAAAGGCTAAAATCTTACCATATTTGTCAATGTCATTGGTATTCAGCTTTCTTGTGTATACCTGTTTTTGTGGTTTTAAAATATATCTTAATAAGAAACAACATTGTACTGTGTAAGTTAATATGAAGATAATATATAGTACATACAGAATATTAATCAAATATGCGAAGTATAACAACTTCTACACATTACCTGGCCATATTTCTGAACAGATGCTTTCCAAACTGGCTTTTTAAGTAATCTCAGTTCTTTAAAACAGGCACACACATGCACACAAAGTCAGTTGCATTATATGTTAAGACATTTATGAGTGGCTGCAAGACTTGGATACCTTAGTTTCTAGATTACTGAAAGGATAGAGAAAATTATTTTAATATTAACATAAGTTGTTACACTTTTGAGATAAACAGTCTGTAGCTGCGGTTTGGAAATCAATCTAATACAGTCTCCTAAAAGATAAAAAGGAAACTAACAGAGCTGGTGATCAGTAAAAGACAGGTTGTAATTCACTAATTGTTGACTGACTCTTCGGGTTAATTTTATTATAAAATAACAAAATTACAGTTTTATATACAATACAGCAAATGAAGGAACATTTGTAGGATCTTTTAAAACACTTCCCCATATGTGTTGTCACATTTGGTTGTTCTTTAGCTGTACAACTGAGACTTGTATTTTGAATATTTAGATTCTTACTTTTAGGTTTTGCTTCATGTTTTTGAGAGAAACACTTTAAATAATGCGGCATGATTTAACTTTTCTTAGGAAAAATAGAAGAAGTAGTACTTGAGGCTAGGACTATTGAGAGAAATGCTAGTCCTTACAAAAAAGATGAACATTTTATAAATGGATTGCCTAATTTCACAGTGGAACTCAGAGAGCATATCCAGGTAATTAACCGCTTTCATCCATGTTCTGGTGTGATATTTTGTAATTTGTGATATTTTACATTAGAGAAAAAGACATTTAATTTCAGTTGCAAATGTGTTTTCTTTTCTAAGATTAAAGACAGTAAAATCATAAAGCAAGCTGGAACTGCCATAAAAGGGCCAAATGAATTTGTTCAAGAAATAGAATTTGAAAAATTAACGCCAGGAAGTGTAATAGTATTCAGGTACGTTATTATGGTTGCCAAACGGCTGTGTGAGTTAAAATAAAATGATAGGATTCTTTGTTTTGAGACTCGGGAATAGTTGTTGTAAATGCTACATTTCTACAAGTTATACATTCATATTTACAGAGTTAGTCTTGACCCAAAGGCACAAGATGCTGTTGGTGTACTCCGCAATCATTTGATCCAGTTCAGTCCTCATTTTAAATCCGGAAGTGTTCCTGATGATCATTCAGCACCTATATTAAAAACATTGTTTTCTTCGTGAGTATTCTTTATGTTTCTGAAGTAGAACTGAAAGCGCCACAGTGGGAGCAAAGAACAGTCTGTAAACTTAGTGAGGAGGAGTGTGGTTTGTGGTTTTTGAGTTGGTTGGTTTTGGTTTTGTTTGTTTTTTTCTTCTACTATGGATGGCTTTGGGTTGTCACAGTGTATTAAAAACTCTGAGATACTCTTTTTATATGTGTATTACTAAGCAGGGTTAATACTTATAAACTTCCTAGGCTCTTTTGTTTGCGTTCTGTGTGGTTGCTACTTAAAGTATACTTACTAACCTGGAGTGCTTGTCAGTGTTGGGGAATGATTGTCCAGGGTTTGTACTGAAATATCTGAACAGAACATCTTAAAGTATCTGAAAAATCAGGCTCTTCATTTCCAAGATTAAGTGGAGAGAGAGTGGTATATATTGAATTATTTTAATGTAAGTCCGAAACTAGAATTGTTTGTGAAATCCGTTCTGTTTCCCTACTAATGTTGCTTTTGCATTTGGAATTTTTTTTTCCTCAATCATTTTTTCAGTATTGCATCTAAACTAACTTTGGCTGACCTAAATCAAGTACTGTATAGGTGTGAGGCAGAAGAACAAGAAGATGGTGGAGGTTGTTACAATATACCAAACTGGTCACCGCTGAAGTATGCAGGTCTCCAAGGTAATAGTTGCAGCATTCTTCATTTTCGGTCAAGAAAAAAAGTAAAATCAAGCTACTCAATCTACATCATACCTTCATGCTGTATGGCTAGTGCTATTGTTTGTATAAAAAAACAGTAAATTTGTTTCTGCTTGACCATACTACTAGTCAGTGTTGTACCCAGGAAATCACGTAATAAAACAAGAACCCTCTCTCTCAATACTCTGGGCTGGAAAATTAAGTTTCAACATGTGTTTTAAAACCAATGCCCATGCTTTTAAAATAAAAAAAAAATACATACACCTCCAGTGAAAATTCACACAAACCCTAGGCATTACTAGATTGTGGAAGAGTGTTGATCATTTATCATATCTCTGAATTCCATTATGATAGCTATTCCACAGTGATTTTCATAACTGTTTAGGATGTGTGCTGAGGAAACTACAATTGAGTTGTATCCTAACTCGTTCTGCAGATCAAGAGAAGTAATACAGTTAAATCCAGTTAAAGCATCTGTTGCTGTGTACCTTTTCCTCCTGAATTGTAATTGCTGCTTGTGATAATGATGTGCCTTTTAATACAGAGTTGGGTTTGTATCTTCAGGGTTAATGTCAGTGATGGCAGACATTAGACCAAAGAATGATTTGGGTCATCCATTTTGTGATAATTTAAGATCTGGAGATTGGATGATTGATTATGTCAGTAATCGTCTGATTTCACGCGGAGGAGCCTGTGCAGAAGTAAGTAAAAATACTTATTTAGTGACTTTGCGGTTTTATATTACTAGTTTATTTCCTTTTTAATTACTGTTATATTTTTAAATTCAGTCTGTCTATAATGTATTTCTTGTCTAGACAATTTCTTCTAAGAGATTAAACCATTAGTGTGTCTTTCCTCCCTATCTTCAATCCTATTTCAGAATAGACTGCAAAAGAGAGCTGAAAAATCTGTAGGGCATGAAGGGGTTGCTAGCTCTTATATAAAGGCCTGCAATGGTCCTTCCTTATTTGTTTATTGCTTTTCCTCAAATAAAAATGAAGTAACCATTTTTTTTCAAGTAAGTACTTTGAAAAGAGGGCCTAAATACTACTGAGGCATACATGATGATGATAGTTATAGTAAGATTGTGCAGTCAAGCACAGAGAAGATAGGAATTACTGAGATGCAAGTTAGTTGTATAGCTGCATTACAATACAATCCTTTTCTTTCTTTGTGAGATTTTATTTTCCTGCACAACAGTTGCTTTATTCATTTCACAAGATGAAGACTTTATTTGAGTAATGAATATAATAGTAAAGGCTTTAGCATTCTTATTTCACTTTGTTCCTGAAGTCAAGTGTAGTGATACAAAACAGAAGAATGGATAAAGCAGTCTGATGTTGTACTGAAGTGAATGCCGAATCTGACCACAGAGACAGAGCTTTTTTGGAAAGGAAGCTAGTCTAATACTTGCTGGATTTACTGGATTTACTGCTCTTCAAAGAATGTTGCTTATTTTTTCTGTGTATTTTTAGGAGTTCTTCATTTGTAGTGTCTCATTCTGTTCTGCAGAAAATACGAAGTGCCTATAGCTATACTGAAGTCACATGAAACTGAACTTTACAATTTCACTCTTTACATAAGTAACTTTCCCTTCATTATTTCCAGGTTAAAAGTATAATGTCATCATGTAATATATTGACATGTACTTTCTTCATCTGCACAATTTTCATCTGCAAGGTTTAAATCTTTAGTGACTTTCTAGTAGGTTGTCATGTTCTTCTTTAACAGTAGTAGAAGGGAAAGAAGATAAACACTTCCCAAATGTCAGACATTTTGCAGTGACACACGCTCCAGAATCCTGAGTCCTAGACCCAGATCTGCAGTCATTTTCACTAATGACCGTACATAATTTAGTCTTCTGATAATTTTTCTATACCTGATCTCAAGCTTCATCTCTTCAGTCCTCTCTTTTTAAGCAATGAGAAACCTCCTTCCTCGGTTTGGTTGAAGTGATGCCTTTTGACTTTCAGGTTTCTTTTGCTACTCAGTTTTAATAGCTTCTTTGTGATAGCCGTTTTTTTTTTTTCCCCCATACCAGGCTAGCTAAATATAATCTGTTTCTGTATTGATGTTCTTGCCCATGTATGTCATAGTACAGAGATAGTACAGATTTTTCCTTACTATTTTTCTTAGAGTTCATCTCGTTTGAAATTTTGAAGCAAGAAGGTACAGCAATTCCACCACTAGTATCTAGCATAGACATCATCTTAGACATGAATGGTTGTATGCCAGTGGTGTTATTAATAACTGAAGATACCTCATCTTTGTGGTGGTCAGGCATAACTTGGGTCTAATAAATGTACAAAAACTTTGATGAATACTTTAACTGGATGGATCCTGAAAGCACTGATTTTTTTGAACCCTAGTGTTATAGAATTCTAATTATATTGTATTTTAATAGGTTGGTAAATGGTTGAAGGCCATGTTTGTCTACCTGAAGAGAATTCCACGTTACCTCATCCCATGTTACTTTGATGCCATATTAGTGGGTGCATACACAACGCTTCTGGATGTGGGATGGCATCAGATGTCTAGGTACGCTTGGTATATCAGAGGTATAGAGGTATCTGTATGTATTTGCACCTTTGAAGTTTTATCTGCTGGAGAATATAATTGGAAGATTTTCATACTCATCCAAAGTAAAAGGGTAATATTGGTAGTGAGTGTCAAATCTGTCTTCTAACAGTAGTTGTTTGGAAGGTTAAGAGTTCAGATGTCTATCCAGGTTTTGAATTTATAACTACTGTTGGCATTGTGCAGTAGGAGGAGGAAAGCTTAAGCCAGCATTTCTTTGCCAGGCTTCAGAAATTTTTTTTGGTATCATTTTAGTACAACCGCAATGATTCCTTAAAGTTTAGGGAAAAACAATAATACCAGTTGTACTTGATGGTGATGCTTTGTTCAACATTGCTTCTCTAACACAGCTAAATATCCTTCATTATCTGAGCACTTTGCTTAGTTCTTGAATTAATTGTTTAATGGTCAATGTCTGCTTCTCTTTTGTTTCTTAAAAAAGGAAGGGAAGTTGACTTAATAGAGGCTTTATTCTAGCTATGAACATTCTGAACAAATCAAAATTGTTTTGTAAAAGTAGAGATGTTAAAATGGATGTAGAATTTGGTATGGCTGTGAAATCATGTGGAAATTAGTATATTTTGTGAAAAAATGCTTGGAGAAGAACTAGTCAGGAATGCAGGTTGCATTGTTTTAGACTGTGTTAATTGAGTTACTGATTTAGAATTTTTAATATGCATGAATATACATAAAACTATGACTATCTGTAAGAATTCTGACTAGGTTTGGCAGAAACTTTCGTTCATAGTAAAATACATTTTCTCATATTTTTTTGAGATTTTGTGTCTGTAGGCATCAGGTAAACCAAACCAAGTTCCTTTTTTTTTTTTTTTTTTTTTTTTTACCCTTTTCCCTGGGAGTATTTGACATAAACAGTCCCATTGGCATTAATAAATTAAAATTTAAGGCTAACATTGGGTATCCATTTTGGGGAAAAACGTGATTTACAAATTAAAGCTTATGTACAAAATCAGTTAATACAAAATGCTAATATTAACTCATTGTTTATTATATTTATTAAGCATAATATGTCTTCTGTAAATGAAAAAGGGTTCATTTTATAGACTGATATTGCTGAATGCAAAGTTATTTTAATTTGTGTTGAATTACAGCTTTGTGCAGAATGGATCAACATTTGTTAAACACCTTTCCTTGGGTTCAGTCCAGATGTGTGGGATAGGAAAATATTCTTGTCTGCCAGATCTGTCTCCTTCCTTACGTGATGTTCCCTATAGGCTGAATGAGATTACAAATGAGAAAGAACAGTGTTGTGTTTCCTTGGCGGCTGGTAAGTGAGGACAACTTTAAAAAAAAAAAAAAAAAAAAAAAGACTTCCGAAATAGTTAAACTGTTTTTAGTAACTATATTAAAATGGTCTTCATTGTGCTTGGGCGCTATACGTCAGCAACCATGTATGAGATGTAGGCAGCAGTTTTCCTCACTTTTCCCATATGTTTTAACTTGTGTTTAAAATAAAGATTTGCCCATATTAAAAATGTGGGAGTTTTGTATAGCAGTACTTCTTGGGGACAGCCATTTTATTACTGCTCTTGGTGGGGGTGGGGAGGGAGGCTTATGAACACTTTATTTAGAGACATTTTTAGCTATACCCACTTCTGTCATATATTGAGATCCACAAGTATGTTCTCTTTCTTTCCAGAAGACTTGCTTAAGATAAATATACTTAGCATAGTAAGTTTTGGGTTATCTTTTTTAAACATGAATTCAAGAACTGAATTCTAATGAAGTACAGAGGTGAATTTATTGTTTACAAGTTCTCAGAAAAAAAAAAAAAGAACTGTTAGCAGACCAGAAGAATGCCTGATCTGAAACTGTCTCCAAAAGGAAAGAGAATAAAAGCAGTCAGCAAATAGTATTTATATCTTTGGATGTTCTGCCAGCATCTGGCAGTCTTCAAACTGGGCACTTGCCTATGTCAGAAGTATTATCTGCTGTGTCTAGTGGCTTAGAATGAATTTATTTTTGTTCTGAGTTGGCCCATTTGTTTTCTGAAACCACAGAAACTTTTAACTTCCACAGATTCTATGGCATCTGTCTCACTAGGGTGTTTATTTTCTTCTTCTTTTTGCTGTCTCTCTTTCTCTCATGGAATTCTGTTTCTTTTAGTTTCTGTTTTTTAAGAACATTCCATTTGCCTGCCTCGGTGTTACCTAGATGCACAGAGGCACAGTGTTCCCTTGAATTGGTCATAAAGATTAATTATACTAAAGGGTTTGGTTTTAAATATTCCCTTCACACGTTCGCTGGTAATTGTGAGATTTTAACTCGTGGATTGTCATTCTCAACTGCTGTTGCCATATACTATAAAATTGCAGAGGTGTGGAGGCCATATTTCAGTATTAGCAAATACTTTGGAAAAGTAAGTGACAGAAGTTAAAATGTTGTTCTATCAAGCATGCACAGCAGACTGCCATTTTGAAACTTTACCATATGGAATTTTTTGATTGTTAGATTCAAAAATTTAATAGGTGGAAGAAAAGAGAAGGATGTACCTTACTGCTGTTGTTGTTATGCTTTATCAGTCAGAATCTTTCTTAGTAAGACGTAGTTCGAGAAGCTGCTGGAAGAGAGGAGCAGGATTCATTTTGTAGTGGCTGAAAACAATTCTGGATTGAAGAAATTCATAGCTCTCCAGTCTTCTCTTTTATGCTACTGAGATGGCATGGCTCTCATACATAAACTCCTGACAACAAACCATTATAAAACTTGTCATAGTTCTGGCTTTTGGTTTATTGGTTTTCTTTCTTTTTTTGTGTGTGTGTTTTTTAATTAAAGGATGTCATTTGGTTAAGTAACAAAGTGATTTAATAAAAATTTAAAGGTGAATGTTAATAGTACGAGAAATTCTGTTGTGCAGTCTTGACATTCTAGATTAATTGTTCTAAAATGAGGTTTTGTTTCATTTTATCAACAACTTGTTCTGGAAGGTTGTTTAAATATCTCAATCTAGGAAAAAATATAAATGTGAATATATTTTTACTTCTGGTTATTTTGGACATACGTGTGTGCTTGGAGGTGTCTGCCATATCAATAAATGAGATGAACAATGACATTTCTTTTTAGGTTTACCTCACTTTTCTTCTGGAATTTTTCGCTCTTGGGGAAGGGATACCTTTATTGCACTGAGAGGTCTAATGTTAGTTACTGGGCGCTATCTAGAAGCAAGGTAAGACTGACTTATTCTTGGTTCTTACTGGTTTTGCAGTAGTTCGGAAAAAGACAACTCTCAAAACCTGAGGTGACACACAAGCTGTTAGAAACAGTCAATGTGCAGTATAAAACTTTAATGGCCTTAGATGGATTTGGAAGTTGTCTCCAAGTGGAATTAAAAATATTACTTAAATGATTTTCATTTGCTTTCTTAGCATTGATGTGAAGCTGATGTTCTGTATAGATAAGGTGGGTTTAACCCCTGTAACATTACTGCTTGTCCTTAAACAAAGTGATTGTGTTTTGTATGTACTTTCATTATTGTTGCTGAGCAATAATTTCAAAATTACTTCTTTAAAATTTGAAGTAGCAAGAGAATACAATTTTAGTCAGAAAGATACGATTGCATGTCTATAGTGATTTTTTTTTTGTGGTAAATGCTAATATTTGTCTATTAATACTATAAATCAGCTAATTATGGATTGTTACAATTTGATATCTGTTTGTAAATGTTTAACCTGACAAATAGGGCAAATATAAGCCAGATGTATTGATTTGGTATTTCCATTAATCTTTTTAATTTGGGTGGAGCTTGCCACATCATACAACCATAAAAATTAGTTGCTTTAAATTAGTATGTATTTATGCTGTTGTAGACTTGGCCAACTATTACCTTTCTTATGCAGTGAGATCTGCAGTCTACTGGTATGTTAATATTCCCTTTTAAAGCTAGTTGGAGTCCATGTTTTCTGCAAGGTATGCGCAACGGTACTCAAATGAAACTTCTCATAACCTCAGTTGCTGTCACCTCTCTGTATTTTAATAGGAAATTCCCATCTACTCCTGCCCTCCGTCCCCATTCTACCCCACCCATCAGAATGGATACCAGGGTAATCATAAACAATGTCAATAAAAACTTTCCCTATGACCTGAGTGGGATTTGGATTTAGGCTCTGTATCACTACCTATGAAAAAGCAATGAAAAAGCAAACTAGCTTTTCCATATTAGCAGATATTGTATGTTTTGTACAAACTGATTTAAATGTATTCATGTTGGGGAATTTGTAGGGAATAGATGACTTTTTCTTGTAAAGGAAGTTCATGCTAAATGAAGTAATTTGTGGCTTTCAACAGAAAACTTTTGGCATCTGTCTTTAAGATCCTGTTTGTCTCTGACTTACCTTGCTGTTAAGGCAAACTTGTGTGCTTTGTACTTAATGCTTGGTCCAATAATGGCCTTGAAAGCAACTTAGTCAAGGCTGCATTTTTCTTTTGTTCTAGAAACATCATTTTAGCATTTGGTGGAACTTTAAGACATGGTCTCATTCCCAATCTGCTTGGCCAGGGGACACATGCCAGATACAACTGTCGTGATGCTGTGTGGTGGTGGCTTCAGTGTATCCAGGACTACTGTAAAATTGTTCCAAACGGATTAGACATTCTTAGATGTCCTGTTTCTAGGATGTACCCAAAAGATGAGTCTTCTCCTCAGCCTGCAGGCACTGTGGTAAAGATCACTTCTGATTCAAGTATTGAACACAACAATAAATTTTTAATGAAGGGATGTTATTTTTCTAGGTACAAGAACCTGCCACTATCTGTTGTTTATGGTGAAATTTTATTATAGCACAAGAATTCAATTTTTTAGGCACTTCTCATTAAATTTGCGTCACATGGTTAGACCAGGTGCAGGGGTTTGGGAATGGAGGAAAATAAATTCCGTCAGCATCTAAATTTTTTATTTGCTTTTGCTCTTGAAAAAATGTTTATATTAAAAATTGTATAGTGTATTGCCATTGACAAAAATCCTATGAAAACGTTAGATGCTTTTCTTTTAAAGTATCATAAACTAGAGGCTAAGAATTGCTACTATTTGCACATTAGATAGAGCCTTTCCTACTCATTTTTCATCTTGCCTTTCATATATCATCCAAACGTGCCATCAATCTAGGATCAGCCACTTTATGAAGTAATACAGGAAGCAGTGCAGCGGCACATGGAAGGCATAAACTTCCGAGAAAGGAATGCTGGTCCTCAGATAGATCAAAACATGAGAGATGAAGGTAACATATATAGAACACTTGCTATGCAATTCAAAAATATTGATTATATTTTGTATTTCTTTTCCTCTAGCTATCGAGTATAACTTCAAAAAATTAATTATGCTTAATGCAACTTAAACTATGTTACTTTAAGTACATTTGATATTTTAAAAGTGCCTAATTAGTTGTTTATTATTAGCAACTGTTTATATGTTGTGGTACAAGTTCTCTTTAAATGAAAGTTCACTTAAAGTACAGATCTCTTGTTCAGAGTTATTTTTTGTTTGTTTAGGAGGTTTGGGATGTGGGGGGCAGTTGGGGTTTGGTTTTGTTTAAAATATAGACTTAACACCTGATATTCTTTCTTGGCAGGCTTTAATGTAACTGCAGGTGTTGACTGTGAAACTGGCTTTGTCTTTGGAGGGAACCGCTTCAATTGTGGCACTTGGATGGATAAAATGGGAGAGAGTGACAGAGCTTGCAACAGAGGAATTCCAGCTACTCCAAGGTACAAAATCCAGGCTTTTGGGTGGATTTTTAAAATTTTTTAACCAAAATTTCTCTGCAGAACTACTATGTCTTCCACTGACACATCTGAGAGGTGATCTCTCAAATGTTCTAAATGTTTTTGCCTACTAAAATGTTAATGATAATTTTTTAATTTGTGCTCATTTGAAGAAAAACGGTGTGTTCATAGCAGGTGAAGCCCTCGGTTGGTGGCATGGTCTTAGCTGCCTGCAAAGAGTCAATGTTTGAATTCAAATAGTAAAATGTAATTTAGGAAAAACTGTGTACTTGTAGTGCTAGCAGTACTTTGTTATTTAGACTTGTTATAGGAGATAGATCTTGATAATTGTTGTGTCATTTCAATTCTTCTTATTTAGAATTCAAAAATATCTACATCATCATATGTTTTTAAAGTTAAGATTAAAAATTTTAAAAATAAGCTCTTTACTATGTGTTAGTAAACTGCTGCAGACATCCTTGCTTGAGTTCAGTACAGCATCACAGAATCTTGGAATGGTGTGTGTTGGAAGGGACATTAAAGATCATCTCGTTCCAAACCCCCTGCCATGGGCAGGCACACCTTCCATTAGACCAGGTTGCTCAAAGCCCCGTCCAGCCTGGCCATGAACACTTCCAGGGAGGGCACATCCACAGCTTCTCTGGGCAACCTGTTCCAGTGCGTCACCACCCTCATAAGAAAGGATTTATTTCTTAGATCTAACCTAAATCTACCCTCTTTCAGCCTGAAGCCATTACCCCTTGTCCTAATCACTACATGCCCTTGTCAAAAGTCCCTCTCCAGCTTTCTTGTAGGCCCCCTTCGGATACTGAAAAGCTGCAATAAGGTCTCCCTGGAGCCTTCTTTTCTCCAGGCTGAACAGCTCCAACTCTTTCAGCCTTTCTTCACAGGAGAGGCGCTCCAGCCCTCTGATCGTTTGTGTGTCACTCCTCTGGACCTGTTCCAACAGGTCCATCTCTTTCCTGTGCTGGAGGTTCCAGAGCTGGATGCAGGACTCCAGGTGGGGTCTCACCAGAGTGGGGCAGAGAGGCAGAATCACCTCCCTTGACGTGCTGGCCATGCTTCTTTTGATGCAGCCTAGGGTACGATTGGCCATCTGGGTTGCAAGCGCACATTGGTGGGTCATGTTGACCTCATCAACCAGCACTCCCAAGTCCTTCTCAGGGCTGCTCTTAATCCATTCTTTCCAGGCTGTATTTATGCTTCCGATTGTCCTGACCCGTGTGCAGGACCTTGCACTTGGCCTTGTTGGACTTCGTGAAGTTTGCACAGGCCCACCTCTAGAGTCTGTCAAAGTCCCTCTGCATGGCATCCCTTCCCTCCAGTGTGTCGACCGCACCACACAGCTTGGTGGCATCAGCAAACTTGCTGAGGTTGCACTCGATCTCACTGTCCATGTTGCCAACAAAGAGGTTAAACAGTGCTGGTCCCAGTACTGACCCCTGAGGAACAGCACTCGTCACTGGTCTCCACTTGGACATTGAGAAATTGGCCATAACTCTTTCAGTGCGACCATCCAGCTAATGCCTTATCCACTGAGTTGTCCATCCATCAAATCCATCTGTCTCCTATTCAGAGACAGGGATGTAATGCAGGGCAGCATCAAATGCTTTGCACAAGTCCAGGTAGATGATGTCAGTTGCTCTTCCCTTATCCACCAATGTAGTAACCCCATTGTAGTAGGCCATCAAATTTGTCAGGCATGGTTTGCCCTTAGTGAAGCTGTGTTGGCTGTCACCAGTCACCACCTTATTCTCCGTGTGCTATAGCATAGTTTCCAGGAGGATCTGCTCCATGATCTTGCTGGGCACAGTGATGAGACTGACAGGCCTGTAGTTCCCCAGGTCTTCCTTTTTTTCCCTTTTTAACAATGGGGGTTATGTTCCCCTTTTCCAGTCCCTGGGAACTTCACTGGACTTCAGGACTTCTCAAATATGGTGGATAGTAGCTTAGCAACATGAGGCTACTCCTATCTGCTTACAGAGGGCCTTGTCTGCTCGGTCTTCCTCATCAGGTGGTCCACCATAATGTCACCAGTCCCTGCCCTGCCTTTAATCCTGACCCATAAGCTCTCGGTCGGCTCCTCATCCATCAGTTTCAAATCGATTGCTGTCTGTGGGCAAGAACTGAAGAAAAACATTTCTCTTGCTTGACAAGTCAGGCACTTGAATTGAGAACCAAGAGAGGTTGAGGTATCTGCCCGAAAGAGGCTAAAACAGTGGTGCTGGAGAAAAATTTTACATCAAGCAGGCACGAAAACTCAATATGATATAATATGAAATTTATGCATATAGGGATTGTCTGAATAGCACCTGAAAAAAGAAGTAAACCCAAGAAATGCATTTAGTGCTTAGTTTAATGCTTCACTTTTGACTTATCTATTATGTCAGAAACATTACCTAAGTTACCGAAGTTCATGTGCAGATGAGAACCTCTGTATTGAACACAGTTTTAACATCAGAGGTCCAAGTTGTTTGACGCTGATCCTTTTTTCATGTTCGTAATCACTGATATGAAATGATCTTAAATCCGTGCAAATTACCTGGGTATGGTAATACCACTTTGAATTAATCTATTGTACAGAAAAAAAGTATCTGTTAGCCAGTTTAGTCAAGCTCATTCCCTGGCTGTTAGCTGACACAAAACCTCACCTGTTTTCACCCTTTCCTCCATTGTTTCCTGGTGGAATCGTGCTGATCTAAATAAAAGTAAATTGACATGGTTTGCTTATGCTAATGTTCTCTTCTCATACTCTTGGCCCTTCATGAAACTCAAAAGTACCCTATAAAACTGAGTGTGCCTGAAAGTGGGAGACAAGCTTCAGCGTAGATAAAGTTAAGATACACATCTAGGGGAAAAATAGCCTAAACCATGCCTACACAGTGCTGTCAGAACTGAGCTACAACGCAGGAAGGAAATCTGAGTCATTGGTAGCTTTCTGAAATCATATCTTGTGTACAGCAGCAGTCAAAAAAGCTAATAATAATTAATACTATTAGCTGTCATCGGTAAAGTTTTTTAGAACAAGCCAAAGGGCATCACTCGGCCTCTTTGGGAAACACTACACCTGCAAGATGCATTTGTGTCTCGAGTGTTATGTGTAGTGCTGGTCTCAAGAAGGACTTAGTAAAGGATGGTACAGAGAAAGGCAGCTAAAACTGAAAAGGATAGAGTAGCTGCCTTGCAAGATGAGACTGGAACATCTAAGGACTCTTCATTTTCAACAGAATATGGGTGAGAGAGGTGTGACAGAAGTTTAGAAAATCATGACGGTAGTGATAAGATGGAGCTGTTACAAAACACTGCAATACTGTAGAACTTTGGGATGCTTATACAGGAGAAATAAGGGAATAGTAGGAGAATAGGGAAAAATCAAGTGTCTAAATAAGATTTTTTTTTTTTTACAGTTACTTATTGAACTTTTAATAGTCTTTTTAAAGTAATTCTTGGGCTTTTTTTATTGTCATTATTTTAGAGATGGCTCTGCTGTGGAAATTGTTGGCCTGTGCAAGTCTTCTGTTCGCTGGTTACTGGATTTATCTGGGAAAAATGTGTTTCCATTCCATGGAGTCACTGTAAAAAGACATGGTAAAAACAGGCATATCTCATAATTGTGTTATTGGAGTATAAAAATAATTAAAACAATGAAATTGTGGCCATGTAACATCAGGAATGATTATTAAATTACACAAGAAGGTTTAGGGGTAAAAAGGGAAAATTTGGGAAAGTGTCTTGTATGAGTAAAATATTCTGTTACTACAAGAATTTAAGAGTTGATATTGTCTTACCAATATTTCAAATATTTTATTCCATCTATTAAGGTGTGGGTTACAAAGGAATTTTGAAGCCTAAATACCATTTCTCAAAATGGACATAAGGGATAGGGTTATTATGTATTATGATGATACGCGTCATTCATTACAAGAATGCTAAGTAAAATGATACAAGACACTTCTTTTTCTTTTCTTTTTTTTTCAATATTCACAACACAGAAAACCACTTCTTGTGAGTATTTACCTAAATAGCTGCAGATGTCCATTATGTTTCAGAATGATATTGTTCTGGTTACAGAGTTACTTCACCTTGAGGTTACCCAACCTAAGTGCATATACGTGCTCTATAAAGGTGTTTTACTCTTCAGTAAAGGATAATATTGGAAAACAATTAATTTAATGGTTCTTTTATTCTGTTTTAGAAAATGTGGATGTAAGTGGGGCTTTTTCTCCTGTCGGTCCTAGACAGTACAGATTCTTAGATCATGAACTTACTTGTCACTTGAGGATTTCTTAAAATATATGGCTAGAGTAAAATAATTTAGAATTCAGTACACAGCAAGTATTACAATCTGCAGATGCAGAAATAATATTCATAGGACTTGTCTTGTCTCTTCTTGTTCCAGAATCATAAGCAACTTTTTTAGATTCAATGTGATGTGTGTCTGCTCCTTACTGTTGTTAATCTCATGTAACTGGGTTTAAATTTCATTCATCTACTGCTGAATATAGTTAAAAGACAAGCTTAATTCCTATTTATGATCTGTGCCTTGTTTCTTAAGAATAGGCTTAGTGTTAGAATTTCTAGGGTTTTTTTGTTGTTCTGGCAATACCGTATTTCAGTTTTAGTAGTATTGTCCTTTTTAAGTAGTATTGTCCTTTTTACTATAATCAAGGTGTAGTTTAAGAAAACCAGGTAATACTCCTGTACTCACTTAATGTAAAACTAATGTACAATACTATTTTGGGGTCTTTCATAAAAGCATTGCTTATTTAAGATGTATGTGTGTCTCATACGTGTCTTCTCAGTCAGGAAGATATCCCTAGCACAATTCTGCTGACTAAAATCTGATGTTTTTCTAGTCTCACTTGAAGTTTCAGTGAGCTGTTCCTGTGAACTATAGAATTGGTCTAAATGTAGGGAATCACCAGCTGGAGAGAGACAATCCTGAATCTGTTCCTGTTCTGTTAAGTGTCAGGAGTTCAGGAAAACAAAGCTTTTAAAAGTGACACAATCAAATGTTTTGACATAGTCTTTGAAGTCTCCAAAATAGCAAGAATATGTATACCGAGTACTATAAAAGAGCTGACGTTACCATGCTGAAATGTTAATTATAAAATTTAAACTTACTCAATTATATATGTACTGTAGATCACAGTACCTCATACTGTTTGCTCCTACCTAACTGTAAGTTAGAAAATATTGTGTAAAAAAGCTGTGCATGTGTTGGAGTTGATCTGCAGTATAATTCAACTTCTGGATAAGAACTTTTTGCAGTGCTACTATGGCCTTTATTGTGTTAGGCGTATCTTCAGTAAAACTTCAATAAGCAAATCAGTAAAAACAGACACAAGCATACTTCCAGTGTTACCACTGTGACTGTTTTCAGAAAATAAAACCTGTATGTAACATCTTGCAGGAAAGGAGGAGACAGTCACATATGATGAGTGGAACAGAAAAATCCAAGGACACTTTGAAAGGCTGTTTTTTGTTTCCGAGAACCCAGCAGACCCTAATGAGAAACATCCAAATCTTGTTCACAAACGTGGAATTTATAAGGACAGCTATGGAGCTTCAAGTCCATGGTGTGATTATCAACTCAGGCCAAATTTTACAATAGCAATGGTTGTGGTAAGTGAAGGGGAATGGGGAGAAGCATTTGAACCTAAAATTTTCGTTCTTACTGAAGTAAGCTTGCATTGTAAGGTTCATCTGCATGGCATTGTATCAGGAACATACATTGCTTAGAATAACTTCTTGAAACCTTTTATTTTCCATGCTTTTAAGATTGGTCAGTGTTGGAGTAGCTCCTAAAAATGCATCATTGACAGGACTTGCCTAAATGAAACTGCTGTCCAGTGCATAGGTAGGATAAATTTGCAGTGTGTGCTGTTATTCAGAATGTCTTTTAAGGTTAGGTCTGGGAGGTCACTTTTCCCGTCTAATTAGATAAAAAACATGGGTTGTTTGTCTTTACTGGGTTTGTAAAGAGCTTCATTAATAATTCTTGGCAAGTCTATTTGAAATACAATTTTTAAAAAGCACTGGATAGCTTTTGTCTTCTTGCTTACTCTGACTTCTAGGTTCTGGAAGTTGATTCAGTAACAGAAAACTTGGGCTTTTTGTGGTCTTCCACAGTTGTATACACAGTCTTATGTGTGCACATGCACAGAGTTTACTCATCAAATCTTTATTATTTTATTAGGCCCCTGAGTTGTTCACACCTGAGAGAGCTTGGAAAGCTCTTCAGGTAGCAGAGGAAAAACTACTTGGTCCATTAGGCATGAAAACCTTAGACCCAGAGTAAGTATACTAGAGACAAGAAGTGTTAGTTACAAAACATGTCAGGAGTTATTTAACATGTGGGGGTAGTATTTCTTTTGTTAAAATCCTCGTACATACTTGTGAAATAAGGCTGCAATAAATACTTCCGGAACGATTATTTTACTGTTCTAAAAGTCCATGCAACTGATTTTATTTATGTAGTCAATTGCCAGGTGGTTTTGGATGCCACACAGTAAGCAAGTCAAATCTGGTATTATAGAAGATGTTGAATTTGCATCTTTATACATACTTATATATGATGCAGTGCACACCGCTACAGTTTGAGTAAAAGCATAAGGGCAAAATTATCAATTCAAATCATTCCAAGACTTTAACTGTTTTACTACTAGTTTAAACTCTGTTTGGAATTCCATTGTCATGTAAAACACGAAGTAGTGGAGACCTCCCAAACTTAACCGTTATTAAATGTAAATGCCCTGGCGAATTTTTGGTCCATTTCTGCTTTCTATTTTTATGTATCATTTTTGTTAAGGCTTTGTTTGCATAATTTTTATTTTTTCTTGCAGTGACATGGTTTACTGTGGAGTATATGATAATTCTCTTGACAATGACAACTATAATGTAGCCAGAGGTTTTAATTATCACCAAGGACCTGTAAGAGACAGTTTCTTCAACTTTAGCAAAAGTGCCATCAACTTTTCAAACTGACAGCTATAATAAGAATCTCTTTTCATTCTTTGCTTAGGAATGGCTGTGGCCAATTGGATATTTTCTTCGTGCCAAATTGTACTTCTCAAAGCTGATTGGTCCAGAGATATATGCAAAAACTGTAGTTATGATTAAGAATGTTCTTTCTCGCCACTATGTTCACCTTGAAAGGTAAGGTACCAACTAACACAGATTCAAAATACTCGTTCAAGCTAGTGGTATCCACTATCCAATTGCATGTACAGATCTATCGTATAAACAGCAGCTGTCTTCTACATATAAAATTCACGGCTGTATGCGCTATTGCAGGTCTCAGATCATGTTTCAAGTACAGCTGAGTTCTAGTGCTTTTTATAGATTGCAGAAGTGCTAATGCTTACCCATGGGAAGACTGGGTGAAATAAATCTTATGTAAAAATGAGGATCTAATTTCATACAAAAAATGAATTTCAGAAAAAAATGTTGGTGAGTGAGTTGTTTTTTTTTTTTTTAAAAATCAAAGTATGTCAAAACAACCTGCAAAACTGAATAGTTAAAGGGCTGGTAGCGACAAATTAAAATGGTGGCAGATAAGCTGATGCAAAATATTGTTAAGATTTCATGTGTTATAAATGAGGAAATTAGTATGAAAATGTTTCAGAGTCTTAACAACCTTGATAGTCTAAGAAGGCAGAGGAACTTGCTTGGGCTATAAGCATTTGTTTGTACCTGTAAGAGTAACTCAGTAGGACTGGTCATGACAGAATTGGTGGTCTGACCACACCAGGAAGAATAGATATTTGTTAAGCAACTTTTTACCTTACTTAGTGTCTTGTTGCAGTGTCTTGTCTGGTAGTACTAACCAAATAACTTGTGGTTTGGTAATATTCTTTGTTTTTTCTGTCTTGATAGAGTAGTGTACTTTTACTCTGTTTTGGTATTTCGTTTGTGTACAGAATTATTAATGTAGCAACAGGCTGAACTTAGGAGTATTTCTGTATGTTAGTTTGTGAGGTTTTTTTGTATTCCTGTGCAGGAAAAGAGGGCTTATGTAATCATGCTATCTTCCAGCCATTACCACTTTTTAGCACCATAATCCAGTTTCAAGTGTAGTTTCAGTATCATTCAGTTATCTCAAAGATCATCCATATTCTTCAAACTGCAAAACTACCTGAATGAGAAACAGGGGCAACATGCCAGTAGTGTAAGTTCAGCTATTACTAGTAGCAGAGAGTCTGCTTTGAAGGAAAGGCATCCCCACAAGAAACTACAATTCCCAGCTGCATGGGGATAGGCGTATGGGTGGGAATTGAATTAGATTTCAGTTCTTAAAGAACATGCTGTATCTGGAGGACAGCAGACATTTAGTCATGGTTTGCAGTTTCCTACTGAGATAATCTTCCATAAGGTTTTAAAATGAAATGTTCTTTTAATTTCAATATATAATCTAACAACAACAATTGTTTTGTTTTTTTTCTTCTATCAGATCATCCTGGAAAGGGCTTCCAGAACTGACCAATGAAAATGGACAGTACTGCCCTTTCAGCTGTGAAACTCAGGCCTGGTCAATTGGTGTTATCCTTGAAGTCCTTTATGACTTGTAAAAGTTTATTTTGATTGATTTGATGAAACATCTGTGGTCTTGTTATTGTAGCATAAACGAACACTTGGCTTATAGTGCAAGGGAAATGTCCTGTTCTGCAGAACCACTTAAGCTGTGTCCTGACTTTCAATGATGCTGAATGCCAGCAGCTCCTATGCCCTGTAACTGTGTGGGGCTTGGGCTGTTTTTTGAAAATCAGGCCATGACAGTAGAATAAAATTGCAATGCACACTTGATGCAGAAACTTTTAGTAAGGAGAAATTTTAAGAATATGCACAAACTTAATTTTAAGAAGCTTTGGTTTTTTAGACTTTTCCAATCATAATCTTACAGTAACAAGGTGAGGTGGCTCTTTCCTGAGCTACAAATAAGTAGCGCAGCTCTTAGGGTTTTTTTTCATTGTCTCCTAAAGACTAGATGGATGTTTTGCAAATGCATGCTTAAAGGGGATTAGACTAACCTATAGCTTTCTGAATGTGGTATGCTTTGTGCTGTAGCACCATACATTAATTAAGGCATAGTATGTTGTGTCTCTGAACTGTATTAGGAGGATTATTTTTGTATGTGTTCAGTTGAACCACTCTATTAAGCAACCACAAAAATAAAGTTTACAAATACTGTAATAAACCAAACTTTGAAGTTATATATAAAATTTTCAGAAACTTTAAACTACATTGAGAGTTAAGCAATAATGAGGTAATATCCTATGCTAATCTATTTGTATTTTTATTTAAATAGTGGGCCATGCAGCAAACCTATTTCTTCATTTAAATCTGTTTCTCACTATGAAGAATTCATAAGAAACAGGTGCATATGTATACAATACACAGCTTATCTGTTGGGGGAGGCCAAAGATACAGAAGTCAATGTGCTTGACTGTTTAATTTACTGAAGAGGTATGGTCACCTCAGCCCTTTATTCATAGAAAAATCCTAGCTGTATTGAAGCACGTAGAAACGTTTAACATTGGTGTGAAGAGGTATTAGCCTACCACCAGAGAAGAGAAGTTAAGGTTTCTAAGCCTTTTGAAATTATACTAATAAGCATGCTACATCTGTGTTGTTCTTTGGTAACAGCATCCAGTGAACATGATGCAAAACACATATGTTCCATCATATTTCGATGCCTGCATGCCCTTACTGAGTTCAGTTCAGTGTTCCCAAACTGAACGGTGGTTGACAGCAGCGCAGCTGGTAATTCTGACCTCTCTATTCATGTGACTTTTCCATCTTAGTGCAATGAATAGACAGAGAGTGAGCCTGACAAAACTTCCCACGTCACATGGGGGGAAAGAAAAACTCATACTGTATTTCTTAATGTTAGACAACGTATGCTGAAAAAATATACACAGGATGTAATTATAATGCACTAGTAACACTTAGGTCAAAACTATATTATATCCGTATTTTAAAGTTTCCATACCCTGTCTGAAGTACAGTGTAAGTATGATGTCTTGTTCAGGGAGACGTGTTACAGATAGATACATTTAAGAGCAAGTCAATAGGCTGAAGATAGATGAATTGCAAGAAGTGGCTATATACACACTGTTTATTTGAAAGGTTACTAAGTATTTGAACTCCCTTGCTGAAGCGTTCAGTACTTAAAAGTTATGATTAGGGAAGGTCTATTTTATACCTCAGCTTTTGAGCTGCTGCAGTACATGGGTTGGGAAATTTTTATTTTCTCAACATAATGCGTGAGAGATGTCATTTGGTTGAAAATGTTATTGAAATGCCAGCCATAGATGATTTTTTTTTTAATGTGCAAGAGGCATATAAAGTGTTTTTCATAAAGTACTGAACTTTCCAAAACTCTTGATAATGATTGAGGTTTATGTCCTACTGTATCACTAGCTTTTTACTGTTTTCCTTTTTCCTGGATACTTTTTCTCATTTATTATTTCAAGGTATGATTTATAGCTCCTATGGATTAGGAAGCAGGAACAATATGGCAGAATAAACTGCTCTTACTTGATAAAAACATTTTAAAATTGGAAGTGCAGCTTAAGAGCTGTCACTGTTGAAAAAAATTTCCATAAGGTGTCTAATTAAATACATTGGCGATAACACTCTTTCAATGTTTGGGAGGAAAAAGCCAACCAAACAAAAAAAGATAAATTATCCATCAAAACCTTCCTATATTATTACACATGACTTTCCACTGTTTTGCAAAGTATACTGTGTACACAAAAATACACGTCATGGAACTTCTAAAGATGCCCATTTATAATGTTGCTTCTGCACTGATTAGTGGAGTATAGTTTTAGTGACAGAAATGTTTTGAGTGGGAAAAAAATATGTATCAGATTGATTGACTTTGCTGTTAAGTAGCAACAAAAGTAAGATTTGAGGTTAGAAGTGTTGGGGGTGGTGGTTTTGGTGTTTTGTTTTTGTTTTTTTAATCACAAAGCTACTCAACACTTTGTCAAGCCAAACAGTTTAAAAATGAAGAGGGATGGAAGCAATGTTAAATCTAACACTTGTATGAGCTGATACTCATCTAGATAAACTCTATACCTAAGTCATCATACCCTAAAAATAGTTGACTTATGTTGACTAATCCTGAACTGTGTTTTCATTCATTGTTATCATTTATATTATACACTCAAAAACTTCTGGTAATGCAAGCTGATAATCAGTACAATATGTTTTAGAAATACACTAAAGAACTTAGTAAGAACTGTGACTCCATTGCGTTCCAGTTGGTGTTCCTTTATATGGTATTGACACATCTTTTTTTTTTCTTCCTCCCAACTGAAATAGTTTTGACTGTTACCAGTGTTCGTACAGTTGATAGCTCTTAATTTATTCAGAGATGATTCACTTGAGAATTCAAGTAAAATAATGTATCATTCTCGCACTGCATGTTATAATGTAAAATGGAAAGATGAGTTTTACATGTGTCTGTCTAGTACAACAACAACTGATTTTAGCAAATGTAATCATTTATTTCTGAAATGCATAAAAAATAAAATTCTGTAATTCAGAGTTAACATTTTCATGTGGTTGTTTGGAAAAAAGCCAAACATAAGAGATGCTGCTGCTTGTTCATTTGTTGGCAATTTTGCACACAGTGGAGAGATATGAACTCCCCAAGTCAAATACTAATAACAAGTGCTAGCAACAATAATCAACTCATTAAAAAAAAACAACAAAACACATGAACTTGAGCCCTATACAGATTCTTATGTTTGTGTCAATGTCAGCTGTCTTAGCCTGGTTTCAGTAGGATTGGACTAGAAGAGCTCTGCATGTCCCTTCTGCTATAAATTATTATAGAATTTCAAGTCTTCCAACCCCGAACATTCTGTGATTCTGTGAAGTCACGGTATTGCAGATTCCCCAAGATAACAGTCCTAAGGTGTACTGATTAACAGCTGCCCAAGTGATACACAGTTATTAGTTAACTTGCTGTGCAAAATTTCTGTCACTAGAGAGAAGAGATTTCACTTTCCAGCTCTGCTTTGTAAAATCGAAGTCTCACAGCACAGGTGACAGTGATAGAACATGAACGAACCTGAGAGCAATACAGATGGAAAACTGTCCCTGGCGGTTAGTCAGGTGGCACTATTAGCCATCTGTGCTGTTGTAGTCTCTTGAGTTTCTGTAGCCACTTGCACAGTCCTGGTGCCTGTAATGCGTTTGTCTCATTGTGTAATGCCTCCTTGAACCTGTTTCTGTCACAAATCTTTATCTGTTTGTTACATGTCTGTGCTATCTACAACCTCTCATCCACATGTGGCTGTTCACCCTGTATAATAATCTCAGAGTACTATACAAATGAAGTTCGGTATCACTGACTACATTTGACAAATAGTAAAATTGTTTACCTCAATTCATGTAAGCTTACGTCATTTGTGAGACCCAGGAGCACTTCCTTTCTCTGTGTCTGTTTGTGTGCCACAGCAATATCTCAGTACAACTTCAGACAGAGACACTACTTTCCCTGTAGTGCCTTTTTTCCAAGGAGAATGAAAGCTGGCCACAAAAGAAGAGAATTGTGCTGCAGCCTGGCAAGGGTCTTAAGTTGGATGACCCGTTCTGCAATTACTAATAGAGACAAGTTCCCCATATTAATTTTTCTAACAAACATGGAGTTCTGTATTGCTGAGTTCTGAGTCTGGAACCTAATTTTGTGTAGTGATGAGGAACGTAAGGTGACATCTAATCAGTTCTAAATGAAGAAAGGTATTTGCAGTCAATTGGGACTCAGACTTGTAAGTACAGTTGTTTTAAAGCTTAATGTTCTAAAGTGGGGTTAAATGAGAATAGTGGCAGTTGTCTTTTTTTAAAAGAATTTTTTAGAGTCACAATCAAATATAAAAATTCAGGAGAGCTGAAAGAAAGATTTCTTGCAAGTGACATCTCAAGGGAAAGGTTTCTACAAAATGAACAATCTGTTCTTTTGTGGGGTACACTCAGGAGCTGGTTTTTAAATTTCTGTGTAATTGTTCTTAAGGCTATTGTCTGTAAGGGTCCTACATACAGCCTCAACCTGGAGAGTGTTATCTGCTCTAATAATATGCGATTAAAAATTGGTTCTAAATGCAAAAGTAAGGCTCACAGTTCATGGCTGCACAACACCCTGAAAAGTAGCAAAATAATGAGGTAATACTGTCTTAGCAAGAGCAGTCATTAAAGGGCATTACTAGGTTAACTGTTGTCGAGATGTTTTTGTAGTATTATGCCTAAGGAGAGTTTGGAGTAGAATCTTGAAATAAGTTGGTACATAAATTTTGTGGTTGTGAATGATTGATTTAGACATCATGGGTGACATGTTAGGAAGGATCTAACTTGAATGTATGGTAACCTAGAGACTAGCACTGTGGGCTGGCTGGAGGTGAACATCTCAGTAGAAAGCTGGGGGTGATAGATCGGGTAAGAATAATGCAATGTTTCATCATAGCTGAAAAATTAACATTTCCAGCTTCATAGTGGAGGGTGGCGGCAGTTCACCACCTTCCGTTGTTGGGGCTCACGCCAGACCAGGCTGGGCGATTCAGTTCTCCAGTTCTTCCTTCTGTGGATGTCTGTGTATTTCTGTCCGGCCACACTCGCTTCTCTGTGTTTTAACGGCTGAAGTGTCTGTTCCCGCAAGCCCAAATCGTAAGAAATTTTTTTAGATGTTTATAAAATGTTTCAGTAATATATCCCCGTGCGGGGAAAGAGGAAAGGAATACATCTTTGGAAGTTTGATGTTTTAAAGTGATAACTGAAGCTAATGAGCAGATTTCAGTATTAAAAAGTTGAAGAATCTGTTTATCTGTTTTATTGCAAAGTTCAAGAATCTACGTATCTCCTAAAGAATGGGAAATGCTAGGATATGAAACCAGGTGTATGTTCTGTGTTTACTTAATTATTTGTGTGGTAGTTCATCTAATGATTCCGTAATTGCTCACATTTGTATCTGTCTCCTTATATGTTTTGTTTATGTACAAATAAACTTAATGTGAAAACTGAAAATAATTCTGCCTGTGCAATCTTTCACTGTAACTGTGGTTATTTGAACTGAAGTATTTTGTTACATGGATTTTCTTAAGACATTCCACTTGCACACAGCATTTTTCTAGGACAATCAACTGCAAACAGTGAGGCTAAAAATTATGAAACTGTAACTGAAAATTAATATTTTGTGACTCAGGAAAACTGTGTAGTGCTTATGTTTAGTTGCCAGAGTTTGTTTTGAATGCCTTTGTTCTCATAGAGTATGAAAGATTCATAAGCCTGAGATCTCTACTGTGATATTGTTAGTTAAAGACAATTGTAAGGCTGTACTCTGTGAATGAAAGAAGGTAATAGAGAAGTCTAGATAAGAATACCTACAGTAGGAAGGAATCTAGACAGATTCAGGCATGGAGGCATGGTAAGAATAAAGAATAAAAAGTGATATGAAATGGCAGATCGTTTCAAGTGGCTCAGAACAGCTTTATAGAAATACAATGACAAAAGGAAAAATACTGAGTCTGTAGCTGAAAAAATCCAGGTGCATCTATCCTACAGCTTTTAAGTTCTAGCCATCAATTTTATGTGTTTTTAATGGGCTACATTTTCTGGCAGTTATTCCAGATGTTGAAGCTGGATGCCACATTTTGCAGATAATTTTGTAATTTGTAAAACCTATAATCAGACCTACTGTGACAGCTATTAAAGAGGTGGTTTTGCTTTCCTGTAACAGCTGTCTGGCTAGTATTGTTCCAGGTCTCTCCCCGGCCTTTGGGGGCCATATGGATGCGTTTGGTACAGTTAGGTTACTCCAGAGCTTCTCCCAAGGCCTCCAGGCGCCATTCAGTTAAATTTAAGCACCAGATTCTGTTGTCAGCTGGATCAGAGTAAATATAGGGTAATTTAATTTCCGTGCCTTGAGTAATTGCAGGTTTACTTTTGCATAATTTTGGCTTTAGATAGTTTATACACCTTTACAAACAGCAGGTAAAAGTAGAAATCAGAAGTATTAATGCTGTAAACTATTATTTATTCCAGGGTAGGCCTGCCTGAGCTGTGATTGGATACATTGTCACAATAGGTTCTTTAAAATAGGTCATACATAGGGGTTTTTTGCCTTCCTTGAAATATAAAGTTGCTACATTTTGGGGAATCTAACAGAACAGACACTAAATTCTACTGTATTCCCAAAAAGCTTCTATAATTTTGTACTTTGGGTTTATTAAATTGGAGAAAACATCCCCTGCAAGAATATTAAAAGCAAATAAAGGCTAGTTGATAATAAGGTATATGTGTTAGTAGGAGTGGACAGGTGTTCATCTAATTATTTCTGTGCTGAAAGATTAACTAAAGAAGTTTGAAAGTTATAATCAAAAAGTAAATGTTTATTAGTTTAGTAGCTCAGATAGGAAGCCTTCAGTCAGGTAATTAAACCTTTCTTCTGAATTTCAGTACATTTTATCAGTGATGAATTGTTCTAAACTGAATGGTGCTGTTAAATGTCATCTTGCTTCCTATCCTTCTCCCTGGTTTCATTTAACCCCCTATTTAATTGTGGCTGGTGGGTGTTTCTATGTCTGCTGTCAGAGTTCAAATAAAGTACTTAAATATTTGTTGAGAGGAAGAGCCACAGCATTGTTATTTGGAAGAGGATCTCTTGGAAGGCAGAACCTCTGTGTTTTAGTCCATGCTTCAGTGCTTCAACTTTAACTTAAGACTGATCGTCTGAAGAGCAACCTACTGCTTTGTGGTTAGTGAATCCTTCAGGAAAGTCAGAGATGTGGTGATGGTTACGAGCAGGACGTGAGAGAAAGGGAGAAGGACTTCTGTGAGGACACCAAAGAGGGACAAGGAGGATCTTTCCTCAGCTGTGGAGTGTTTCAAAGGGAGGAGGCAGGAAAGAGAGGGAGTTCTGGTGTCTTGTATGGTGGCATGCTGCAGTACAACAAAAATGATGGAGAGGGAGAAGCTGAAATTTAATGTTAGTCTGGCCTACTGGATGGTCTGTATGACCCTGTATTTCAGTGGAGGGCAAAAGGAGGAAGCTGTTCGGAGTGGGCAAGATTCTTTAAGGAACAGAGTTTGATGCACAGCAGAGCAAGGATTTGGTAACACTGCCAACAACCTTTTTTTCTTCTTTGGAAATACTGCCAACTGCCTGGTGAGATTTGTACTCCTAAGTAAATTATGTCCTGTTTTTCTGTCTCCTTAACTGCATAGTATGTCCTTGCAGGCATCACAGTCATAGGGCTCTAGGGATATTATACCAAAATGGAATAGTAGTCTGACTAGAAGTTCTGAACCACAGAAGGGAAGAGCAACTTGAGAAACTTACTGTAACCATGGATGCATTTCCAAACTTATTTCAATTGTTATCAGATTTTCACTTTTGAAAAGTAGATACTTTTTTTTATATCGAAATCTCAGGGGAAGAAGAACTCCTGTAGAGGCTGAAAAAATATTTTCCAGTTGACTGCATTCAAAATTCTGCATTATTTTGTCAGCCCTATTTCTGCCTCTTCAGACAGTTCACTGTGGTCTGTTAGAGGACTCTCAATTTCTCCATCCTTCACTTCACCCTTCTTCGGTACAGCTAAAATACTACTGCAAATTTCACCCAGAAATCATCAAAATCACTGGAAACATAAGTACTACATCAGACTCTAAGGTTTTATGTGCTTGAACTTCACATTTTAAAGCCTTTTGATGTCATATACAAAAGTAACTCATATTAGTAATTACTATAATAGTAACTTTTGTCTCATAAAGTTAATTCTCAGTGTTCTCTATTTACTATAATTATATACTCACTGTACTGCTAATAAATATACTCTTTCACAATGTATATATGTTTGATGTGTATATGTTTTCAAACATGGGGGAAAGCAGTAGAAATCAAGGATACTACAACAGTTTTAGCAGTTTTTAGTATTAATGCTTTATTAACTATTGTATTACATTAAAATTTTGGTGTGAAACTCAGACATGAGGAAGCTTTGAAATGCTGAACAGTGGTGACAGTAAGTCGTACACACCTCTCACACTGGTGTGTTTCCAATGCTAAGAATTTAAGGATTGCTCTGTATTAACAGAAGAAGCATCTGCATAGTATGTGGGTGCCTCTGTGGCCTAAACTTCCTTTCCTGGAAAAAGACTTTTCCTTTCTTGACTGCTGTACCCTGAGGACTTTTGGTAGCTTCAGGACGTGGGGAAGTGGATGACAGCTAGTGCTAGCTGGTTAACACAGTTCTTCTGGAAAGTTTTGATTTTGGTTTCCTGCTCCATCATTTTCACTGCCCTTCCTAATTGATCAGTCATTGTTTTCTGCTGAAAACAAGAATGCTGCTAGCCAAGCTCCTATTTGGCTGAATGGTTATTTCCTAAGCAAAGAACCATCTATTGCTGCTTCTGGATGTAATCTCTAAATATTGCTGCTTCCATTGCTGGTGGTGCTATTAACAGAAAAAAAACCCTCTTCTTGTTAACACATGGATGAGGAGTGACTGGTAGTGGGTGATATTCTTAAAGAGTGTCAAGTTGAGCAGAACACAGGCATTTGAAAACAGGACATCAAGAATTAGTTTTTCATCCATACAGTGTTAATTCCGCCTGCTCACATGATCCCTAGAGTGTACCAGTAACACTAACAGTTGTCTGAGCACTGCACTCATCAGGAGCTACTTATATCTGTCCTGTCATCAGGACTGTAATGAGGAGTGGTAAAACCTTGGACTCACCCTCCATCTGTGCTTGATATGTAATCCTAATGTATGTGTGCCAGGGATTATACAGCAGTTTACACTGTGCCCAATGCCACGATGCTTTGCAGTAGGCCTGAAGGTCTGCTTGTGTATGTGCCTTCAGATTGCACTGCCTATAGTTAAATACTTAGTTTGTAATAACTAAATACTTATCTCCTACAATTTGCAGATCATTTACTCTCACATCTGTCACTTCATGTCATGTTTAGCCATCAGGAAACCCCACAGCCTGTGCTCATCTCTGCCCTAAATTTACACAGCTTTCTGGGATCTGTTTCAAGCACAATCTCCAAATTGAGTTCTGAAATGTGTCACAAAGGTTTCAGAAAGTCCAGGACAGGTCTTTCATTGGATCATTATATGGCTTTGTACAATGAAACAGCTCAAATACCTATTGAATGCCTTTGGAGATATTACTGACCATGCTGCATCCTGCAGAAAATTACATGGCGTGTGAGGAACCGATACATGAAAGTTACATCTATGTATTACTTTAATGCAGGGGGAATGATTTTTTTAAAAGATTATTCCATAATTTAGATCTTTGGATGTAGACCATGGGTTTATAGACCATGATTAAGAACACCCATTTCTATTACTGCACATTCTTGACTGCTTAACTTTCACATTGATGGAGAAATCATTGGAAATGTAAAGATAAGAAATTCCTTAAATGAAAGATGAAACTTGTGTTTCTGTGAACTTAGATGTGAAGCTAAAAGTATCTGACTCCACAGATAAATCCTGTGGACTACTTAGTTGTGAGATGTATGTGCTTCCTCAGCTTTTTCTGACTTGAGATGTGTCTGTATTTTCCTTTTTTCTCTTTTCCTATGCTGTTTTTCACTTCTGTTCACTCTTTATTCCCAGTTGTATTACTTCCTTTGAATTAATGTTGAAAACTATACACTGTGACCTAGTTTCAAGTATCTAGTTAATATCGTACACTGTGGATGTAGATGTGGTTTAACCCTTTTAAAGCAGATGTGCAAAGGCATATTTATGCACCAGTAATCCAAACAATAGTACGAGTATGCATCTACAGCAGACAGTGTAATGTATTTTCGAGAGTTACTGCAGAAATTCTCATTTGGTGCTTTATGAATCATTACAGTGTGGTGAATCACTGCCAGGTGGTCCTTAGAAGTCTGACCGTGAGTTGACTGTCCAAAATATTTTCACTTGCTAAACCTAATTGAAAGATGCATGAAAGATATTTGTATTACTGTAATTACAGTTGCTACAAGGATGCTGTTCTTTTATGAAAGTGTGATATTAACAAATAATATGCCTTTCATACTGTGGATAGCATCATATTACTCTTGAAAGTCTTTAAATTAGTGGTTTATAGTAAATTAACACTTCTGCATAAGGATGGTTACATATGATAACTGCATTCAAATTTTTTTGAAAAAATAATGCATTCTGTAAGGAATCCATTTAATAGACGGAACATGGAGGAACTCAAGAAAATTAGTTTGCCAGCCCTCCTAAGCAGGATTGTAGTGATTTGGCCATTGGATCACTACCTGATTGTAGTGATCCAATGGCCCAAAGACAACTGGGCAGTAGATTCTTAGTGCAGAGCAAAAATATTTAAAAATGCTGGAAAAATAAGAGAACTTAAAAGTTATATTTGCCAGACATGCCACGCACAAATTTATTACCCTGTATTTTGGTATGCGCAGTCACTACAGGTCTAGCACAGCTGTGAGGGACCCTGTACCAACAGCAGCCTTGTTGGTCAGCAGGTTGTCTGTGGAACCACCGTAACAAAAAAATCCCACCGAAGACCAGAAGGGGCCTATGACCTGGACGCAGAGCACAATCCAGCACTGCACTAAAAAGGCTGAGTTACACTACTTACTAATAAGAGTACTGTCATCTCACTGCTACTAAGTATTATCATCCTACTATCATTTGTCTTCAGTAACAAAAGCTGCAGAACACTGTGCCATATTACACCTACTCATAACTGAATCTGTTATTTTATTTAGCATTAATATAAGTCTACAGTTTGTACCAGGAGCAGGAGTTTGTGCAATATGAAAAGCTAATAGAGAACATGCTGTTTAAATTTAACATGAGTACTACTTTGTTAGCGTAAGAGCTGGATATGGGCCAACAGTAATAAAGACAACTGAGAAACATGGACTTGACATAGGATTTTTTAATGGTGATTAAAACATAGACGTCAAATCAGGTAGAGAACTAATAGCACTTGTGGTTGGTCTTGGAGATTGCATAAGGTTGTTGAACTGCAACTGAAAGACTGAGACTTATGTATTTTGGGTTTTGTTTTAACTGGACTAGGAAGAAAACCGGTATGTGTGAAATTCTTGCTGCTCCCTCATTTTGTTCAGAATAACACGGTGGTTCTTAAAGCAACTAAAGCAGCTTATGTCTGTGCAGCACTACTTTCTCTTCCTTTAAGCTCATATCCATTCTGAAACTCTGCCTTTTATCCACAACTATTTGGGAGATATAAAACATTGTTCTACTTGTAGAACTTGAGTCTTGAAATGGTAGCATTATGCTAATACATGCCAATATTTATTTGTTTATTTACATTTGTATATATTTATGTATGCTGATACCATTACACAGATGTAGTATAACTTCTCCTTGTACTGGAAAGCAAAAAATAGTTGTAGCATGAAATCATGGTTTGAGTGTGTAACACTTAACTGTGAGCCTGTCAGGAAACAAAAAATCCCCTAACTTATGTTAGCAACAGAGCATTAAGCAACATTTCTGGGAATGCCAGAGTTCAGTGGTCAGTAGGAACATCAAGCATTAGATCAGAAGCGTCGTGGAGATCAGTTTGTGGTTTTGTCCAAATCATCTTGTAACTCTTGGGTATACAGGGCTTTCACACTCCCTACTGAGGGCTTTTAAATCTTATATTGTGACACTACCACCTAGCACTCCTTTGCCCTTCGAGTAGAATCATCTGTGGCTTTGACTGTTCCCTCCATAAAAGTCTCCTGCTTCTCCTCCCTGTCCCCTGGCTAAATGGAAGAGTGGATTACTAGCAGAGGAATCTAACACATCCAATTTGCCACGCAGGTGGTAATTGCTGCATTCCAAAGAGATTACCACAGCAAAACTCTCAGAGATACACGTACCTCAAGTAGAAAGAAAGTATAGCTTCACTTCAAGAGCTTGTTAAATTATAAATCATGTTTAGTGTGACACCTAGTACACTTCATCTTAGCTATTTCAACTTTAAGGAAAACCCAGATAAATAGGTATCTGTTTCCTTGGGCGGCCGGCTTCTCACACTAGTTTTCCCTATCAGTCCTAATACAAAGTAATTATTATGATCTCAGCCATTTCCTTTTCCTCACCTTCCTAGTTTCCATTACATAACTGTAATTATTATTGATTATACCTAATTAGGATTCATTGTGCTTCAAAAACGTAATACTTGGTCTCTGCCTCCAAAAGGTGATAATCTTACATTTAAGCTTAACATCGTAAGTAACAGCAAGAGACAAGGGGACAACTAGATGGAAAGACAAGAGTGACTACTTCAAAAACACATGACCTTTTCCTTTATTAACTAGCTAGCTATTTGTAATTAAGTAAATTCTGAGTTCAAAGCATTTTCTTGACTACGATATGAAAGAGAATGCTAGTAGTGTGAAGTAGTTTATTTATTTACTTCAGAAAAATGTGTTATCTTGAGGGCAGCTGTATTTATCCCATGTACAGAGCACTTGCATTTCACTGGTCTTGTAAACTGAATGGCTTGGATACACAGCAGGAACTCCTTTCTTCCATTTCACAGAAAGGTACCCTGTGAGTCATGCTTCCCTGTAAACAGGCTCTGTTTATGTGCCTGTCCGTCACCCGTTTGGAGCTCTTTGTTGCTAATGTTGTCTTTAGTTCATTTCTGCATTTTCTCCTGTGCTCAGGTCTCTGTATGCCCCTTATACCTGGGGTTACATGATAATGAAACAATGATAGGAATTGGACTTCTTTGTGTATTCCATTCCCCCTGTCCTCCAAAACAAAATTCTCCTCCTCAGAATACTGGGAGTTGTGTGTATTCTCATGTTATTACTTCATCTGGGAAGTCACATGTCATTGTTGATATGTCACTCATTTTGCCATACCTTGGATACTACATGGGAGACCAAACTACCTGACAGTCGGGTACTTGAGAAAACAAAGATTCTGTATTCTAGTAAAAATTATGACGTCATCTCTGGCTTGGTCTATAGGATGGAGAATTTTGGTTTGTTAATCAACCCTCAGGTTTTAAGTTTCGGCAGAGGGACATGAAGGTTTATAAACTGACTTTGCAAGACAGGAAGTTGATACAAGCCACAGCTCACACAGGAAGACCATGTTCCTTCTGATGGAAGAGTCAGTGGTGTTGTAGGGAAGTGATTAAGAGTAAAAAAAAAAAAAAAAAAAGGTCAAAAGGGAAAGGTTAAGAGGCCTCAGTGGAAATATTTTGTCTTTGGCCTCTAGCTCCTTTGTCTGATACTATGGTCTCTGTAATGAGCAGTCTCTGCAAATCAGGCTCTCTAGCTGCTTGCACTACCAAAGCATGTATGATATATTAGCTGGTCTGAGGGTTTAGCCATTACAGATTTTATCCATTACTGCACTTCTATCTATTGCCATGCAATGGAAATATCAAATAGAATCCAGATGCTTTTGTTTTGAGGATGAATTGGTGGGCATTCTGGGGATGATGTTGGTAGGCATTAAGAGACTTTATTCCAATCAAACAGTTGCAGACTGGTGAGTATAGATGTGCGTGAAAACATAGCAATACTAAATATACTGTACCTCTAACTATTTATTTCAGATATGATTCCAGACATGATTAGCATTTTGAAACAAAATGGAAGACATTGTTCCAGCTCTGAGGAACTGTTTATTTATAGAAAGTAAGTTGTTTTTTTCCTTATAGTAGAGAGATGTCAAATTCACCATGAAAAAAATGTTAAGAATACTGAACAGAAATTGTTACCTGAGTATTCTTTATAGTGTCCTATCCTTTGCTGCAGGAGTGGGACTTCACCTGCTTCTGCCTTTGAAAGTGAAAACTCAGTACAGCCCTGGTGACATAGCATCATGAGAACACATCCTGCGGTGACTGCTTGCTGCTATGCAGAGTGAAAGGAAGGGCTTGGGAAACAGTCAGGGAATACCTTTGAAACTCTCTGGACTCTGACTGACTGACAAGTCCTGAGTGCCAAAACTGCCACATCCCAGGCCTGGCACATCTGGAGGAGGTCTTTGAATATTAAACAATAAAGATCAGATGATTCTACTGAGAAAGGTCCTAGTTAAACTGTTTGTTTGTGGGCTTCTCTCGTGCTTTCCAAGTCCCTATTGGGATATTAATATATTTGTTTTAAGGCAATATCTAGAAGCTGCAGGAAGGTGTTCTTGTGTTGAGTATCATGAGATAAGCAGTCATAACCCTTGCTCCAGTAAGCTTACTACCTCTGATTGCAAACATTTTTTCTTTATGTAATAGATGTCTTTTTATTTTTATAAATTTAAAGAGTCTAAATCTAAGTGCTTGAAAATGTTAATTCATTATCCAATGAAATTAAAACCTCTTTAAATTAGTCAGTCTAGTAGGAATTTAGCTAGATACATGCAGCATCTCCACATTACCCACTCACTGTAGCTCATCAATAGCCTTCTGCAAAGAAACATGAGAGAGAAATCTTTCGCTCTGTGTCTAGTCACCAAAGTCAAGCTATTTTAGATCAATGAATGAAGAAACTTCCAGACTTTAAAATATTTGAAAAGTAGTTTACACTTACACAAAATGTAAAATTACAACACCACAAAAAATTATTTAACTTATTATAAAGTTTATTACAAAGTTTTATTACTTATTATTATAAAACTTCTTATAAAGTAAATTTATAAAACTTCATTTAACTTAGAAGATTCCTTCTTGATATGGTATGACAGCTATCTCTTAATAAAAGAAGGAGGAGTGAACAGTTAATGAGAGGTGGCGACTCAGCATAAATAAGGACCTTGTGGATCAGGCAGAATGAGGCACAGTGTAGTTATTGCCAAGGCTAGATGCACTAGAATGAGAGCTGTGAAGGACCTTGAAAAATGAGGAAGAAGATAGATTTTGCTGAAATAAAGAATGCAAGTGCTTCAGGAGTGATGCAAAAGTGTACTCCTGGTCTGAACTATATGGCATTAACATAGGTGCAGCCAGACTTTGCTTAGAATCAGGAGGACTGCCTGAGTCTGAGATGCAGTTGGCCTAATCAGTTGTCTATTCTGCATTACAGTTCCAATGGTCAGATTCCATCTTAGATCATTAAAACCTCCTCATTCAATTTTTGTCAGAAATATTACTTGACAGTGACACGTTTGTTGGGTTTGTCAGACAAATTTTTTGGAATGTTTTTGCTTAGTCTTTTGCTCTGCCTTCATCCAATCCGAGGCAGGCAGACTAGGTTGTAAGGGAGATATTTTTCAATTTTCAGATAAATTCTTCAGCTTCTTCAGGACTTCTCAGGACAGGAGAGAAAAGGAGTGTCTTTTTAGGTGATCACATTCACATTCTTTCTACTGCAATTATCAATAGCTCTTTGCTAAATTCTTATTTAATTAAGCTCAAGTTAAGCTACTGATGCTTGATCTCAATCAATCTATCGCCTTGATTTATAAACCTAAAGGTTCTACTGGTGATTGTTTAATTTAAAACAAGATCGAGTAACTAATTTATCAGAAGTAACCAGGTAACAACAGCAGTATTATTTCCAAAATCTCAAATGTATGAGCCGACCTTTTCTGAGTGCTGTCTTTCCTGGACTGCTCTGTTGTAATTGTTATTTTGTTTCTATATTTTTTCTAAAAATTTGTTATTGTGGTGAGAATGGAATGCTTCTCTGAGAAAGAAGGCCATAACAAAAGCATTTTTTTCAGCTATCCTTTCCTCTGTGGTTCCAATTACTGCATTTACATGAAAAGATCTGCATTGTCATACAGATGATCATTTAGATGTTCATCTTTTAAAAATGTTAACTCAGATCCTGTAATCTTATACATAGTTCTGAGCATCAAAAATTCTAGAAGTAATCCAATAGTAATGATTGTAAATAAAAAAAAAAGTCTGTACATTTGAGTTACGTTTGGTTTATGAAATCTTGGTGAAGATACAGACAGAAATTTCATTTCCTGACTGACCATTTTATACATTGGTTTTAAAAACTTGTCAAATTAGTGTTAGTGTATGATTTCTTGCATCATAATGTTCCACTGGGTAGTCTAGAAGTAGCTCACAAGCTGAGGATATAAGGAAATTACTGTCAGCAATACTCATGCCTAAAACGTGAAAGTAGGTCACATCCAAGAAACAGCTCTAGTTTCAAGTCATTGTGAAATCTTCATCTATATAAATTAATAAATTAAGTTGAACCACCCAGTAAGTTTTTTCTTCTGCTGTTTCAAAAAAGATGAAAAATGGAGATGAAACAATAATTGCTATTTTCAGTTACCAATCTAAGCATGTTCAGATATTGGTGTGCAACAGAATTCTCATAATTTATCAATACAGAATAAGCATACCATGTGCAGTGCCACTGATCAGTGCCGTCTGCCTCTTCCTGTGTCATTTGTGTTCTTCCTCATCGTTTGTTTAAAGTGCATTTCCTGTCATCTTACACCTGTCAAGTGCTTTGGGATGAATCTACTTTTGGAACTGCAAAAATGGTTTGGGTGTAAAGTTGAAAATGGAGTTATGATGCAATGGCACCCAGTCAAGCCCTTGGAAATAATTATCATAAGACTGCAGTGTAGTAAGCTATCTGCAGAAATGATAATAGGCATTGCTCAAGCCTGTCACGCCTAACTTCTTGTTTCCCAGGCCATATAAATAAATAGTTGTCTTTGCATGTATAAGTGTATCCACACCACTCCTGTCCCATTATATCTGAGCTAAGAAGGGTCCTTCACCTAGATTAGCAGGTAGATTGAAGCAGACACCCTCCTATTTTCATAACACCAGGTATCATTTTGATATGCTTGCAAGTGGAGAGGATAATTACCATTGCTGGTACTAGCAGTGGCATTGCTGTTACTGGTTTCCAAGCTTCAGTTTTAGGAACCTGTTTTTATTCAGTCATAGAAAAAAACAGCTGCTTAAAACTTCGGCTCAGCTAATGATTTTCTCTCACATTCAATCATTATTTTTTGGAAATAGTTCTGTTAGGAAAAAGTATACTAAGAAATAGCTGTAGATTCTGTACTTACAAATTTGCTTCTAGTCTTTCCAATATACTGAACATGCTCTACAGATAGTTTATGCTTTTAGTCTTGTTAACGAAAATTACGTTAGGCCCTCATACAGTATATGCTATGTTTTTAATTTTCATTCTTCATTAGCACTTCAGTTTTGTAGGATCCATTGGCTTTCTGTATGTCAAGCAAACAATTTCTTGAAGTGTTTCATTTTTTCTCATTCTAAGCTCCGACATAATAGCAATAGGTAGGAAGTAAACTCAGGTTACTAAGGCGTGTTACCAGCTCCCCAGAAGTCCAATTCAAGACTAATGCTATTATCCAGTACTTTGGAATGTAGCAAACAATTTGCTTTATTGATTTTTGATGAGCTTGGAAGACGTTTATGGTGTAGAAGTATCATCATTTCAGTGTGAACTTCTGGAGCACAGAGCCAGGAAAGAGTAGATAACCTTAGGGAGCTGCAAGATCTGTTCCTAAAATTAATTGGAGGCTAAGCCTAATGAAACTGTTCAAAACAGGATATGGTGAAACACAGAGCACTCCCTCGGCTCCCTCACAAATCCCTCCCTCCTCTTTCTATATTCTCTCTTAAAATAAATAGCTGTGGCTAGCTGGAATCAGAGTGCCATTAATACTACACTTTCAATTTTAATTTCTGAGTTCCTGTGGTTGTTAAATACTGAGACTGAGATTTTTGTAGATGTGAGTTTCATCTGTTTCCCATCTTTTTGCTCTTTTTTTGGTTTCAGAGACTATCTCTCTCAGTTACCCACCATTCGTGTTTACTTAGATAGAAATTCAGGGTCGTACTGGATTGGTATTTCTTTAGGACTGTGAGGATTAAACCTGCTTCCATGTTGCAATAATAAGTTCACAGTTGCACCCTGTTCCAAGTTTTTCACTTTAGTGCATAGCAATGCTGCAGTCTGTGTAGAGTATCTAGGTCTTGTATTACCCAAAAGTTAAAAAAGCTTTATTTCACAAGATATCTTATATAAAAAAGAGGGTCAAAAAGGGTCTGATTAAAACAAGAATCTACCTAGGAGTTTGTGCCTTGAAGACATTTAAACATACATTTCCTGTTTTAGTGGTAAGTGCAAAATACGGCTCAAATTTACTATTATTAGCATTTCTTAAATAAGTTAGCAGTTCTAAGGAATTGTTATTTAATGGTGTCAAAGGTCTCTCTCAAGACACGAGATAAGAAGTCCAGTTTGTCAATTCTATAAGCGGCATTGCAGATCAATAGCTGCATCATGGCTAATATCCTAAGCCAAAGCCAAGGCATTGATTACATTTAGGTCCATTTTTGGTGTGAGGGAGTTCTACAGCAGGAGAGTCTCCCCTTAGCTAGAAAAGAAAAAGCACTGAGATGAGATCAGGATTGCATATTCAAACATACAAAGCTATGAGGTTTGAAAAACAATAATCACTGTTCTCAGTATTTAAAATACAGATGATGTTTTCAATTAATTTTTTTTTTTGCAGAAATTGAGTGAAAAAAGGAAGCTGCTATTCTTGTGTAATCACTTTGCTTCTGGCCCTAAGGAAATTCATTACAGAATCATGAGAACTGACAATACTGTGTTGCTCAAATTTTTTTTTTTTTTTTTTTTTTTGCAAAAGTCTATCCATTGGATGCCTCCTAAAGAATTTGCCCAGATTTTCTGTTGAGGGTTTTTTTTTTCTGCTTTCCATTTCATTTGTATGAAATTACCACAAGATACTGATGAACATTTATATCCTATCTTGTGATTCTGTAGCAAGGGAATGAGAATTGAGGTTACCATTAACCGAGAGGCCAGAAAAATTTGTGATGTGTCTCAGCCAGCATCTTAATAAATTGAATGACATCCCAGTTCCCTAGGGCTCCAAGTCATCACCACATAGGTCAGTGTCAGCCCTTGAACTTTGGGCTGCACCCTTCCAACAAAATGGCCCTCTACAATTAAGAGACACATAAACACTCAAAGTACAAATTCTAAATGTATAAAACTTTAGGTACCTTGCAGCTAACCACATAAACATTACAATTTGAGCATATTTATTATATATATAAATTTTGACGTTTATTATATATATGAACTATAAAGTTAATTTTTCTGCTCTAAACTTTTTAACACCATATATTACAAATATGAATTATAATGAAAGCTAATTTTTATGCTCTGAAATTTTAAACTTCCCATAGTTACCCATTGAACTTTTAATATTGATGCAGGCAAAAGGAGGAAATTTCATTCAGAGGGTAGCTAGGCCATTGATTATTTTGTTCGTTATCTATGACTTGCTCTTTTAACTGTCTCTATGGGGGGGTTACATGGAGAGAAAATGGAAAGCATACGACTTTCAAAGACCTCTCATTGCTCTTGCCAAAAGGTGAATGGGAAAGAGCTGCATTTGAACGTGGTGGTTAGTATTCTTCTCAGTCCTTTAGAGCTACTTTGGGGTCACTCAAACCTGAAGCTTTGAAAACATTAAACTGGAAATTTCCTACTGTTTACAATTCTTAGTTTGGGGACTCCGTGCAGTGGAGGACTTGCTTCTCTGACTCACTTTCTCCCCGTTTACTTTACTCATTTCAACCACTGTATGCTTCTGCCTTCTTAGCAAGGTACAACTGTCTGTGCAATTTAAGAGCTCCGCAGTCTTGGCACAATAGTTTCTGTAGCTACATAGTATGGTGTATGTCCTTTATATTTCACACAGTTCAAATTAGATGGAAAAAGAATCAGCTGGGGAGTTTGAGAATGAGCTGGGCATGATATACAATATTATATCTTTTTTTTCCACCCATATAGCCAGATACCTATGAAGAGAAAGACTCAGGGGAAAAAAAGTAATCTGTAGCTTCTTCCTTTAGTGTTTTAAATGCCTCTTCACGTTTTCCTAAATTTTCATAATTGATAATTTGCATGAACTTGTCATACACATTCTTCTTCGTAACACTTTTTTTGAAGAGTGGTTTATTTTTACTATTTTTTACATACCAACTGTATGGTACCTTGTCCCTGTACAATCCTTCCATGAGCATTTCAGTAGAAGAAATAGGCCAAATTTTAATAGTCTCGACCTTGCCTATTCCAGTTTATCCACTCCCAGCTGTACATCTAATGCCTACCTTAGTCATGCCAAGATCACATTTTTCTCCACTGAGTGCTAGGTCCCGCTGGCAGACACTGCCTTCTGAGTTAAAAGTAGGACTCTTTCTCAGTTGTAAAACTCTGTGTTGTTACAAGCAAGTGTAGATTTGTACAGACCTGTCAGTGATGTCAGCTTATACAGTGTAGTTACTGCATTCCTTTTGCTGAAAGCAAATATTTGGAACTTACATGCCCTGAATTTATTTTAAAAATATAGATTCTAGAGCATAAACACATACTAGAAAAGCCCCAGCTTTAGTGGCTGACCAGTTTTAGGTGTTGGGTAGGCCTTGTCACAGTACATTTGTTTTTCAGCAATCTGCAAAACAGGTGAATCCTTCTTGTTCTAAAATTGGGAGTAAAGTTAATCCAAAAGTTTTCAGAGGTTTAATGTTATCTTCTGCAGTATATCTGCTATGGTATGTCTTGCAAGAGTTTGTATCAAGCACTTTAGAAGACCTATGTATTAAAATTATTCTTGTTGCAAAGGGTTACTGGAGCACAGAAACAGGCAGAAAACAGTAAGAGAAGAGGAGCGGTCCATTCAGGTATGCATCTAATTTGTAACCTTAACACAATAATTATTTGTCACCTACTTAATGTACTGCTACTAATAGAATTTGCATTATTCAGATATTGCCAAGCAGAAGCAACCACAGTGGTCCTGTGTTACAAATTCCTATTTCAACACTCATTTGTAATGGAGTTTTTGAAAATTTTCTAGTAAATGGTAACTTTTTCTTCTTTTCAGGACTTTGACTAATTCTCATGTGTGTTTCCCAAGGTACTGATTGTAGAATGAATATTTTAACATGTTGGCCCACTACATGAGTTCTGGCCACTTACATATCATAACTGGTCTTTTATTTCACTTGGGAATACATGAATCAAGTAATTTGGTGATGGAACTCAAAAGTGCAGCTGCCTATAAATCTATTTAAATGACATCTTTTTGTTCCTTTCAGAATTGCTCACTTTCCAATGATACCGCAGTTCAATAGACACTAGCGTGATGTTGTGACATTTCCTGATCTTTAAGATATGAAACCATGAAATGTGACTTTGCCGTGAAGAGGTTGCAAAACAGTGTAATGAAATCTTAAAAATTGGGTAGCTAGCTAGTTGCCCTGTGTTTGACAGAACAATATGTGAACTTCCTGTTTATCCCAAGATCTCGTATTTTTTCTGAAATACAGATCTCCTGTGCACAGAACTGAATGGATTAGACAGGATCAATGCTACAGTTTCTAGTTATGTGGCACTATAGTCATTAGAAGACTTTATTTCTACTATTATAGTAACATTCCTAGTAATCATAATCCATGCCTTACCTTTAAGAATGTGTTCTGTAGACTGTGATACAAGAATAGATTTCTCTGTCTCTTGTATACTGTTTTCTCTATTACATAACTCTGTTCTAATTCCTTGTTATTTAGTAACATGCATTTGGTGAAAGTGAATGCTTCATTGAGTCCTTTTTTCAAGTAATAAGGTGGCTTGTTATTTCCTGTAGTCAAGGTACTGGCTATGGATATCAAGGATTTTTTAAGGTATCAGTAGTGGGGTATTAGGTATTTACAAACAGAGTATATAAACAGGTATATTTACTTCAAGTGACCTTTTAATTTGAAGACAAAACCAACACACATTCAGTGGCATTTCACCAATAATAAAACATCACAGAGGATTTAAGTGACCAGTATTAATGCCTTATCACAAATGCAATGAGGATTGCTATGGTGGAAGCAGAAACACCAGTTTCGAGTTGTTGCCCAAAAATAAGTTACCAGTCATTTTGCCAGCATGAGTTGTTGGAGGTTGTAGGAGACAGTCATGACATTTTTCACGTTATGCTGGTGAAAAGCAATACAGAAGATTATTTGATGTCATGCCCTTTTCTCAGTTAAAGGAATATAAACCTAAAAAAACCCAAACCCAGGAGATACTGATGAGAAGGAGGGAGAGGATGGGACTTTGGAGGGAGGTGAGGCTTTGTGAAAAAAGAACTCCCGAGTATGTGTGTATATCATTAGGTACCTACATCCACAGAGAAGTTCCAACAGAGGTTGTGTGTGTTTTTTCAGAGATTCTAAGAATCTGTGGTTCTCACTGGTTGAATGACTTAGATATTTTTTCACAAATGGGTTCAGAATCCATAGCTACATTCTCATCTAAGAGTATATGAATACCAAATACATTAGTTCAAGACCCATTGTTTTCTAGAATATCAGGAAAAATCAACAAGGAACTAATATCTGTGCTACTGTCTATGAGACTGATCTGTCTCATGGAAGAATGTGCTAGTCTGTAGCAGATGTCAAAGCCCACAGGCATGTTTCTAAACATTTGTAGGCTGATGCTTGCAGCTAGTTTCTAAGACTAGAGAAAAAGATATGTAATTCTCTAAAGAAGGTATCTCTTTCCACTGACTTACTGGTGTTAATAATTCACCTTGACTTTGGGGTCCAGACAGCATGCATAGGTATCACAAGTGAAGTTAAACACAGATTTCTTGGTTAGTGACTCACTTGATTAGCCAGGCTCATCTGTGTAATGCAGAATTGTGATACTGATGTTACAAAGTGACTCTCCTAAAACCTTCCCACCAAACATAATCATGCTATTACTGTTTACTCTGACAGCAGCTTCCTTCCATGGAAGGAGCTCAGCACATTTCACAACCATTAAGCCTCCCAATGAAATAGTTAAATATCATTATCCCATTTTCTAGATGAGGCATATAGAGATTAATGACTTGCTAGAGTAGAATACACAGGAAATCTGTGACAAAGCAAGGAATAGATGGCAGCTCCCCCAGCTCTCATTCCTACTCGTCTGTTTACAACATTACTTTCTGTCCCCAGAGAAAAGGCACTCCTGGTTTGGAGCAGCACTCCTAATGCGTGAACTGAAAAGGTGGATTGCTGAATCAGTAAAAGAAAAAAACAAGAGCTCTGCTTCTTTTCTATTAACATAATGGAGGAACTGAGCTATTATTGGTATAGGATTGCTTTCAAGTAGAGACAGGTTATAAAGAATGCAAGAATCCTAGACCTGAATTTGAAGAAGGTGAGGGAGGGGAAGTGGGATTTCGGCAGCACAAGAAATCTAGTATGACCAGCATAGAAGAAATAGCTGTTAATATGGTCTTAAGTCTTGAAGATACAAATTCATTCTTGGGCTTCTTGATTTGGCTGTGGCTTAATCTCAGCATTTCTGTTTCAGCTGAGCAAATTGCAGTGTTCACTGTGTGGGTCACGGCGTGATGATGTTGTTTTCCCTGGTGTGTGAAAAGGGCACAGACCACTTCTGTGGCCCATATATGTATCCATGATAATTCCTTTGCTTTATATAAAGACGCCCATACTTAACTGCTGACTCACGGGCTATGTGCAGTTTCTCAGTTTACAATTTAATGCAGATGAAAGAGTAATGTTTCTCTCTTTCCCCATCCAACATAGCTAACTTCTCCTTACAGGTTAACTGCAGTCTTCCCAAATTCGCACTGACTATTTGTTTTCTTCACAGAATTGGTTGCTTTATTTGTTGTCTGCCATGTTGATCTTACAAAAAGACCGGTATTCGGTGGAAAGACTTGTTTCCTAAGATGCATTTGAAATGCTTATGAAATGCAAATTAACATAATGTAAGTTAAAAGTAAATTAAACTAAACTACTAAAGGTATTTGTGCTATCAGGGTCTTCTGAAATTTCAAAGTGTATAATTTAACAAACTATTAAACAATAGAAAAAAAGAATATTCCATTGTAATGTGCATAAAGTAGAACTCTTTGAAACAAGAGATTTGGGGTGTTTTTTCAAATTCAGGAACAGAAAAATTAAAGCAAGGAAGGTACAAAGAAATTTCTTAAGTTAAGACAAAGTTTGGGCAACTGAAGATGGAAGACAAAGCTCAGGTTTCTGTTTTACCAGCAAGAAGAAAGGGACATGATGCGCACTTAAGATTTTCATCACCCAAGGACACCACCCGAACTAAGTACGCTAACTATTCTGGTACACAAACAGACATAGAAATAATAATATGTGAAACGCGTCACAAATGCTTATACATAAAAATACATTAGAGATTTTCATTGGAAAGATACTGTGAAAGTGAAATACTGTAGCATGTGAGTTTTAATTTTTTAAGATTATTCTTGCTGGTTTTACTATAAGAATTCTATACTTAGGGGTTTCCATCTATAGTATAACAGTGTCTATACAGGAGGTATTATCCTATTTGTGATTTGTCTGTGTGTGTGTATATATATATACACACATATAGTATGACATGAATTGTATGAAACTTTGAGGTGATTTATATTGTGTAGAGAAGGAAGGTCGGTTTTTCTAAGTGCTGGTGTAGAAATTGGGAGGTTTGTGTCCTGTGTGTGTTCTGAGAAAAATACATATGTATCTTTGAAAACAATTACTGCAAGTATTTATTGTATGGTCTATTTGTGCAATATTATCCTGTCTAGCTACAGAGTTTTAAATTGTAGGGGTCCATTAGGGGGCATTCCTGTCAGAGGTGAAAATTAAGTAGAATCCTGGAGCTAATCAGGAATCCTAGATGAAACAGCAGGAAAGCCATTTACTGAGGATCATGCTCAGCCTGACCCTGTGCTGGGCTGATGAAATTTCTTCTTTCAGTCAAGGTTAGCGTGGAAGATGATACATATGAAATCTTAAAGATGCTGGCCTGCGCAGAGAAGGGGTTGAGTGAACTTTTCAGGGAGTGTCACTGAGTGCTGACAAGGACTGACGCATACCATGAGTGGCAGCAGACTTTCTGTATGACCTTGGCCGAGTCACTTAATCCCTCTGTGACTTAGTTTCCTCATCTGCAGAATTAGGCACAAATAATAATACTTCTTTGCCTCACAAGGAGCTGTAGGGATTACTTCATTACTGTTTGCAAGGCATGTTCAGAGACAAAGAGAAAAGATGCAGTGGAAGTGTTACTATTTATTGCTGGAAACCTGTACAATATCAAATACCTTGTTGATCATGTCCTGGAAAATGTATTGTTAACTGTCTCTTGCTCGGGAACCTGATATTATCAGAAACCACATGAACCCATCATACCTTCCCTCTTTCCTCTGCTTCCTTTATGCTCTTGTATTCAGGTAGTTGTGAATGTGTTTTTACGCAAAATTAGACAATCATTCTGTCTAGCAAAAAAGTACATCTGTTCTATGACAGCTGCTTTTTGGCTTCTATAAATGAAGAACCAGGGATCCCCCCAAAGCTACAATCACATTCTCTTACCTAGGAACATCCTGTATAGATTGACATAAAGATGAGTAAAAAACTTCCTTTAGTTCCGTTTTCAAACAAGTGGTTCCCACATATTTAAGTTGATTTTGAAGTCCAAAGGAATGTCCACGAGTGTGAGCATCTCCCTCTTCGCCTAGGAGATTAAAAGAAACTCTTATAAACTGCAGCTCTATACTTATTAATACCAGATCTGTGCACTGTCTGATCACATAGTAGTGCAGATTTCATGGGTATCAGTTATGGACATGCAACAACATTTCTCTCCAGTTAGCCAAAACTCAATTAGCCTAAGCAGTGAAAATTTTTGAATGAATGAGAGTACATCAGCAAAGTGAGTTTATACCAGTGAGTGTTTTGTATCATGTAGCTATGGTATTTTTGACCTGGTACTGTCTGATTTGTGGAAACTGTAAAGCTAAACTTACATTACTGAACCCTAGCTGCTCACTCATGAGTGGACCACACATGCATAGATATACATTGCATTGACTCCACTATACAGATGAATCCTCTAGCCACAGGGACTTACAAATAGCCCGTAAACATATTTCAACTGTGCTTGAAATATTCTGGATCCATAGACACAAATTACATACAAAGAGAATTTTTCAGTAATATCAGGAGGTGGTATATATGAAAGAGATTATTTATTTAGCTTCTCTGTGACTGTGAAAATAAAGTGAATTTTGATTGTCAGTACTAAGGCTTCAGTTTTCTTTTGGACTTTGTATCTCAGTAATGGGATCCCTCTTCTATAATGTCTTCCATTCCATGAACAGATGTTTACATTTACTTAAATCTGAGTACAGAGTCTGGTAAATCACTAACAAATGGTAGTCACTGTGGCTTATATGAGGTATTGCATGTGTTTGCAACCACACCCAAGCACTCACCTTAAAAGCACATAGGGACAATACTATTTGTTAGCTTGCACAATGCATGAGATAAGATGATGCAATGTTCATATGTCATTACTGTTGTATGTGCTGTTCATGTCAGGTGTTTCTGCTGAGCAGCACGTAAGCATATGTCATCAACAAACTATGCCGTCTTTTCGCCCTCATGGTAAAAAAAGTAAAAAGTTCAGTAGAAGTAACCCATTTGATCACTCCCATTCTATCTTTTGTATTCAAGTCAAACGCTTTTTCTTCTCACTAATTCTCATGTAAGGCTCCCAATGACATCATCTAACTAGGACTTTTGGGTTGTGGACCATTATTGTTATTTATAGAGTACCAGACTTACATTAATGTTGGCGGAGTTTAAACTTTCATATTTTCTTTTTTTTTACTAGAAAAATGTGTAAATTACGGGTTTGCTTAATTATCAGATAGTTAGACGTTTATCAAGAGTACATTTAATATATTTCCTTAAGAGTGAAAAATATACTATTTTGGTTGTCTCTTACAATGTACTATTTTAATGTAATATTCTTTTTCTGAAGAACAGCACTATACTTCATTATAGCTAGAGTATTTTTAGCAGTAAGCAATTCTACTGTATTATACGTTGCATTTTTAAGAAGGGACTATAATTATCAAACATAGGAAATATAATGTTCCTGTGCAAATAACAAATATGGCAATACTTAAAGGCCTTGGAAGCAGGAGATAAATATTGACACACTAGTATAAGGCTGAAAAAGTACTGTTTTTGAAGGAAAAGTTAATAAATATATCTCTTCATATAATCAGTATGATACAATTCATGTAGCCTATTAAGAATCCTCACCACTAAATTTAGACTACAATGTGTTTCAAAATAACTTCAGTTGAGTGCTTTCGAGTTACAGAAAGTATGCTGGAGGATTGCAGCAATGAAAACATCCTCTCAATAGCACTAATACTGTACTCTGAGCAAATCACTTTCATTTGGAGATTAAATGTAGGATATTACAGAAATTCCTTGTGATTGCCAAAGTGTCAGGAAAGCAAATTTTTAACATTTATAGGAAATTTTCTTTCTCTTTGAGCAAGGAGGAAACAAAGAAGACTGAAAGAGCTTGGGAAGGCAGCTGGCACATAAGAGGAGACAAGGATATTAAGTAATATTTGTTTTCTTTGTCAGAACTATAGATAATAGTGTTTGGAAGAAATAAAGTTTCTTTCCCTTCCCACTCACTTTTATTGTTTCATAGAGTCAGTTTGGAGTACTCAACAGAAGCTGTAAATGGTTATAATCTTACTTCTTTGTATCCATAAGACTATTTCTTATGCACATTTTCTCTGAAACAATTTTGGAGTCGTTACTGTTTTGTCATTCATTGCCTCCTAGCACACCTGAGGAATCCAAGCAAATAGTCTGTCAATTCTCCTGCGCAGTCCAAGACTCAGTGGTATATCAATACCACATATTGGAGACATCAAAGCAGTTTGATAAGGATACCAGATCCTAAAAAAAATAATCCTCGCTTATTTTACCTTGTTATTTATGTATATATGTTGACATTTGCTGAAGCTTTGTTATAATTTTTAGCATTTCCAGTCACAATGTAAGTTACTAGATGAAAACTAATCTTTGGCTCAGAAGTTGCAGGAAAGGAAATAGGCTGCTTGGTCTGATTTGGTCTAAATAGCTTTTAGTAGAAACAAAATATTTCTAGAAAATTCTGCCAGGATTTGCAGTCCTTTATTCAAGAAGATACTCTTTTACTTAGATGAGTAGCTGGCTTCTGCTTTGTCTACCATGTACCCTTTAAAATTTTCACCCACTGCCCAGTAGAGATCCCCCTCCTTTCAGTGTTCTGGACCCTGACCTCTCTCCCATGTTCCCTGGCTTGTTCCTAAAATGAATTGACTCATGCTTGGTGGCATGAGTCTAACGCGATTACTTTGAATAAAGACCAGCTAACCCGATATGGGCTACCATACAATCAGAGGTCTAAAAAAAAACAAAGAAAAAAGTGGCCAAGATTCCCACAGGAATATGCATTGAAGGCATTCCAAGCACCAGGGAAGTCCATGTGCATACAGCATAGGGTTGATCTGCACTTGCACAGTAGTTTCAGTACATCGCAAACTTTGTAATGACAATTTCACCGGAGTGAGGAATTCACCACTCATTCAGTTGGTGTTTAATTTGTGATCTCAAAATTGTCCTTTCAAGTGTGGAGACCTTAAAACAGACTTTTTTTTAATAGGCAATTCTGAGTACAGGTAAGTTAATACTGAATCAGTGTTTTGTGTTTGATTAAGTGGAAACACTGTTCCTTTGAAATAAACTGCAAGCAGTATGTTGAGTAAGAGCTGGGACAGCAGGTTTACAACTCTCACATTATAAACTAATGGTCTGAGTCTTTACCAGCATATTCAAGATAGTATTTTATTAATGTTGCAGCCAACATAAGCATATTGCTTGTGTTATTTGTGCTTCTTTTTAACCATAATATTACCAAGATTACAGCAATTCATTGCCTGACATTTATATATATGCCTGTCAAAGTGAATATTCATGGAGTACTCATTGCTGCTTAGAGTAGCCTGGAGAAGTAGTTCTGATCCCTCTGGTTACCTCTCAGTATCTCCTAGCTGGTAGTGAAGGAAGTCTTGCGTATATACATTTGTAAGATCCCATGTCTTTGTTTATGTGTTTCTAGTGCAATCAGCGAACATTCCTTTACTGTGTCATTTATTTGACAGTGTTGCTGGTATGCTATTGCATTTGTGGTGTGTAGCATGCATTTCCATTACTATTTATAACATTGGTATCAATGGTAAGTTTGATGGTACAATGAGAGAAAGAAGATTATCATCTCTTCCCCAATGGATAGTAGCAGATAGGAAGTAATGTCTTTCATAATGGAATAACATAAATAAAATGCTACTCATTAATTAAAGGCATTTAACTGAAAGAAAATACAGTTAACTTAAAAATAGACACTGTTCTTAAAATGCTATCAGCATTTTGAATTTTAAGTACATTTTAAATGCACAAGTATCAAGAAGTTGAAGAAATTTCTTGTGAACCGTCTTTGGTTCATGGATTTCCTGTTATTCCCTGGTTAAACAGAAATGTCTGTCATACTGTTAATGTCCTGGAATGCTTCCAGAGGAAGGCAACAAAGCTGGTGATAGAGCTGGAAGGCCTGTCCTGTGAGGAGCGGCTGAGCACTCTGGGTTTGTCTAGTTTGGAGAAAAGAAGGCTGAGAAGTGACCTCATTGTTCTCTGCAGCTTGCTGAGGAGGAGAAGCGGAGAGGGAGGTGCTGACCTCTTCTCCCTAGTATCCTATCGCTGGATCACTTGGGAATGGTTCAAAGCTGCACCAGGGGAGGTTTAGGTTGGGCCTTAGGAAGCATTTCCTTACCGAGAGGGTGGGCAAACACTGGAACAGGCTTCCTAGAGAGGCGGTCGATGCTACAACCCTTTCAGTGTTTAAGAGGCATTTGGACAAAGCCCTTAATAATGTGCTTTAACTTTTGGTCAGCCTTGAATTGGTCAGGCCATTGGACTAGACAGGTGATTGTAGGTCCCTTGCAAGTGAAAATATTCTACTCTACTGTATTCTGTATGTCATCCAGCTTTTGGACTCCTCCCAATCTTCAGCAGAGACCTTGTGAAAATGCTTCTGAAGAGAAAAAAAATATTTAGTTTTTAATGCGGGTCAGATGCAATAACTTCAGATCCTTCCTACAAGGTACATGAGATAAACCACCGTCATTAACTCTTTGCTCTGAGGAAACGTTTGGCTGTACTATGATGACTGGAATTTTCCGTGTCTTTTCCACTGTAAGAAAGGAGTAGAAAAATGAAAAACTAGCAGCAGAATACTCTGAGGTCAAATTAAATAGACTAGTGTAGAATATTTTACTAGAACTGCTCATGAAACGTCGGCAAGTCTTTTGTACAGCACAATTCTGTAGATTTTAGTCAACACACTAGTTTGGGCTATCAACCTTTCAAAGCCTTACCTATCCCAGACGCCTAGTTAGAGGTCAGAGGGGGCATGACTCACCTGTGAGGAGTGTGTGTTGTCATCACCCGTCCGCACAGGAGAGTCCCACCTGCGGTGTCCTAATTTCCACAGCAGGAGCACGGCTGAACCCGATTGGCCGCACTGGCTCCCCACCTCGCTGCGGATTGGCCGAGCCCTCTGCCTCCCCTCTCTCATCTTGCTGGGGCACCTGCACTGCCCAGCTGCAGCTCTTCCACACTGACCACAGAGGGACCAGGGGATGCCCACGCATCAGCACTCGGTCGATAAGGTGTGTTGCTGGGGATGTGGTGGACAGGGGCACACTAACTGGTGACTCTTATTCTCAAAGGCTAAAGAGTAAGTCTGTGGCTCCTCAAGAGCATTTAGGAGGAGAAAAGAAAGGAGAAAAACACTCATAAAGAACGGGATTCGAAAGGGGTATACAGGACTGAGTCTTAAACTGTTGGCAGGGTGGACTTTCCAGGACTGTGTTTTTCAAATTACAGAAAAGTATTTATCATATTAATTAAATACTCTATATTTAAAGGCTTTTTAAACATGTTTTGTCTCTACTCAGAAGTTTGCCCAAGGCTTTAGAGAAGCAAACCACCAGAGTGCCTCTTCCCAAGTCCACTAGACTTTGAACGTGGTAGCTAACTAACTAGCACCCAGGGATGCAATTGTTGGCCTGAAGCTGTGTGAGACTACATGTGGAAGAGGATTCTTAAGGTAGCAGTTCATGTACTGCAAAGATGAGGGCCATACAGGCTCATCGGAAGAAGGAATTGTATCTGTGATTAAAAAAGAACTAGAATTTTTCCATCAGATGAAGGAACTCAGGATACAGTTAATTTTTCATAATTATACCCAATTAGAAGCTTGCAAATAATATTTATTTGCCAGAATTCCCTATGTTTCTACTTTATAAATATTTTCTGATAGTTTCTTTACATTTTTCATAGAGAAAATGTAAATTTGTGATGCAAGAAAACATGATTGCATTGAATATGTATTGAAACTTGGGGTCTATGGAAATTATTTTCTGCTTCTGCCTCATGTCTCGACTTGGAATTTTGTAAGATGCTAATGTCTCTCTCTTTGTCAGCTAAGACCTAGTTCGAAAGGATGGCATGATGAGACTCTGCGGATAGCTCTTGAACTGCTAAATCAGAAAGCTGATGCAGCAAGAACGCATCTGAGCAGTGTTTCAAGTCATTGTGCTCATGTTTCTGGCTCTCTTCTAGCTGGAAAAAGAGGAAAGGAGGTTTCAGACTGGTTTTCTTTTGTGGCAGAGAGCAGCTCCAGACAATTTTCCAGTCCCAGCTAAACTAGTGCTAAGGACTCTCTGCTTTGAAATAGAACATCTAATTAGAAGCAGATTTTTTTTCCATCTCTCTGTGAGTCAGATAAAGATTTCAACAACACATAGGCTGGTTCATATTAAATCACTGTTTACCACATCTGTTAATATAATAGCACCTACATGCTGTATTTAAGATTTAATTAGAGGCGGGCCGTGTCAAAATCGTCACAGCAGATTGGATAACCACACCCAGTGTACTGATACCAAAACATAATGCTTACCTAGATCACATTTAAGTGACATTTTCATGAGACTTTTGGGAGGGATAGCCTTCATCTGCTTTAAGACATGATAACTTGCACATATAGCTTTCCTGATTGCTGCACGTACTGGTTGTGACACCTTGCAAGCCTTTATCATCTTTCTATAGGAAATCTTTCAACACTTCATTCACCCATTTTGTTATCTGTTGACTCAATGACTTTTTAAAAAGTTGTTAGAGTTCAGATTTAAGTGCATGGGTGTTTGGAATTGTGCTCTGAAGTTTTCCCCTCTGCTTCCAGATGCTTCTGTTACTTATTTCTTTACCACATGAAAAAACATATGGTCTAATGCATTCAGGCACAAATTAAGATACACAGGCAAATAAGACAAATAGAACATATCACGTTGTGTTTCAAATGCTTTAAAATATCACAAGTGAATATCTCCATTCTTTCTGTTACAGCCTGTTGTATCACACAAGGCAATCTTGTCGCTGACAGCATGAAATATAGCATTATTAAATACTTCCTGTGATTTAACAGTTCTATCAGCATTTTTGTAACTGGTACATTGAGATATTCATAGCATGTAATGGCCTTACAAATTATGTGGTGTCATGGCTGAATGTTTAGATGTTGAACATAGGCCATAAAACCTAGCCCTGAGAATACTGCTGGGAAATGTTTCAGCTCTCTTGGAAACCATTTATTGTTAGTGTCAGTGTTACAAGTGAATTATAAAGAAAATACATTTCTTTCCGCTGAAAATCCATGAAGTCTGGGCTTCAGTCCTGCCTCTTAATTATTTTTTGTGAATTTCTGTACTGGGTATAATTTATTCTAACACTAACAAATTAGTACTTTTAAATTGTTTAGAAGTTCCAAAAGACTTTTCGGAAGTCTTTTGTGAAGTCTTTCAGGAAACAAATATTTTTTAAAAACTTCTAAGATTTCTCTAGGGCATTTAATAATAGATTTCTTGCCTGTCTCTTGGAAGTGGGAGTAGTCAAAGCAGTCAAAAGAGAGCATGCTGGTCATGGTTATATCTACAAAAAGCAGTTTTAAAAATGAAAGATTGTGTATTAGCTCTTGAATAACGAAGGAGCTGAGCTAAATCTGCTGGCTCAACACCAAAGAAGTTTGTTTAAAGCCTTTTCTAGTCCAAAGCCATAACGCAGCAGACATGGCTATTAATGGATTGCTGCCATATAACCAGAGAATTTAAACTTCCATTAATAATTCAATACTTTAAAATGGAAATATTTGTGTCATATATTGTGCTGTTCTTCCAGTGTATATAGGTATTTTATTTTAATTTATTTTCTTCAAAATAGATGAACACAGTGAAAGCCCAAATTTCTAGGCTTGTTCTGTTTGCTACCCTAGAGAAAAGCAGATATTTGTCAAACATGGCAACTACTAAAAAGAAATTACTATAATCTATATTGTCTTTTTGTTCCATAGATGAAGAGACACTTCTGCTTTGTCTTTTTGTTCTGTGGGATATTTTTGCCTGGAATCCTTGGTTTTCCACAGACAAATACCTCAATTGACTGCGATTCTCTGTTACCGAACTATGAAGCTGAACCACAGAAATCTGCACCACCATATATTATTGCTGTATCTTTTGATAACTTTGAGCCAGGAAATGAAATCCAAGGTAAATAATCTGAATGACATAAAATCTTTATCTGTGTCTCCCAGAATTATCAGTCTTCACCAAAATTCCCCCTCTTCCCTCTCAGTCTAGTTAAATTTGTTTTTTAATTTCAATCTCATTCATCTATACCTGAGATAGTAATCTTTTTTGGAAAGCCTTTTATATATGTAGTGTGTGTATATTTGTATAACTGACAATGTATTCTATCTTTTTTTCTTTTCCCTATCTAATAAATATATCTTAACTTCGTGCTGTAATTTTTGTGACAAAATTAAAATGAAATGGGACAGCTGGCCAAACTGGAGTATCAATTAGTTCCTCTTTAACTTTGTGTTTGAGTATTTGCTGTCGTATCAGGCCTCTGCAATACACAGGGACTGTACTCATTGGATGTTCACATGCTGTCATCTTACAGGAAAATAAAAGTTCAGGATACAGTATAAGGCAACTCAAGAGTGAGAAATTTTGAGTCATCCTTCTAAGAGCTGCACCTCAGATTTTATCAAATTGTAGGAGGTAGAGCTATGGTGATTTAAACCACCTTTTTATCTTCCTAATCCCAAATCACTATCTGGATGGAACACCTTGGCAGCCTTGTGTCTCCACACTATGATGCCATCTCATCTTGCTGTCACACTTTAAGTGGCTTATGAATGCTGCTTTTTCTAGCCATTTGCTAGAAGAAGCATAGAAGTGGAAATGAGTTGTAACTGATCATGGGTCCATTGTTGAAGAATGGAGAAGCTTTAGAGTCCTATTATAGCTGCAGTTCTTGGAAAAACATGTGAATAACTCCTTCAAGGATGGAAGGGCTGTTTTATTACTGATAGCTATTTTTAAAACAGTATTGCCAGCAAAACGATGGATGGATTTAAGTATATGCAGACTGTTCTCTGTGAGGTTATATGAGATTTACCATGACAAATATATTGAATCCCAGAGGCTACTAACCTTGCTTTTTGCCTTTTTTTTTCCAACCATGCCTTTCTTTCTTTAGCACTACTTTTCTATTGCTTCATATTGTAAACATCCAGTACCTGGTCTCAGGGAGCTGTATGAAGTTGCCCTTCCATTGAGTATATTGCGGTTTCACAACAATATTGCAGCAGCGTGCCCAGGTGGCCAAGAAAGCCAACGGTGTCCTGGCTTGTATCAGAAATAGTGTGGCCAGCAGGAGTAGGGAAGTGATCATCGCCCTGTACTCAGCACTGGTGATGCTGCACCTCGAGTACGGTGTTCAGTTCTGGGCCCCTCACTACGAGAAGGACATTGAGGTGCTGAATCATGTCCAGAGAAGGGCAACAAAGCTGGTGAAGGGCCTAGAGTACAAGCCTTATGTGGAGCAGCTGAGGGAACTGGGATTGTTGAGTCTGGAGAAGAGGAGGCTGAGGGGAGACCTCATCGCTCTCTACAACTACCTGAAAGGAGGTTGTAGTGAGGTGGGTGTCAGTCCCTTCTACTAAGTAACTATTGATAGGATGAGAGGAAATGGCCTCCAGCTGCTCTGGGGGAGGTTTAGATTGAATATTAGGAAAAAATTATTTACTGAAAGAGTGGAAAGGCATTGGAACAGGCTGCCCAGGGAAGCGGTGGAGTCACCATACCTGGAGGTGTTCAAAAAACGTGTGGACATGGCACTTCAGGACATGGTTTAGCAGGCATGGTGGTGTTGATTTGGCAGTTGGACTTCATGATCTTAGAGGTCTTTTTCAACCTTAGTGATTCTATGATTCACCTGTGGCATGCCATGTGCCAACACTCTTACAGTCACATCTGCGCTTGATTTAACACTGCATTTAAGTGTCAGATGTCATCCCACCTGTGAGACCTGCAAAAATTAGTGAATTAGGACTGAAAGTTGATGACAAGTTGGAAGGCTAATTATGCCGGTGTTTGGAAATGTTCAGTTGTGAAGATATGATTGGTCCTTGCCTTGACTTCTGTGTTATTCCCAGTTTATCTACCCTTATTTTTAAAGACTACAGATACCTTTGGGCATAAACTATTATTCTGATTTTATTTGAGAAAGTGTCTAATATTTGCATTAGCAGAGCAAGCTTATAATAGATCATTACAACTTTGATTGTGCCTCTTGAAATTTAATTTCAATTTGGATGTACACAAAGCATGAAACGGCTCTCTTCCATATTTTTCTGAGCTCCTTCAGTAACAAAATTTGAGTAAAATTGACTAGTTCATAATTATTAATTTTTCATATTTAATATAGAACATGAGAACAAAACTGTCTAGTTTATCTTTTTACAGTTGTAATACATTAAAAAAAAATGCTTCCACAATTCAGCCTTAGGCAAAAGTTAGTCTTCTCTTTTGAAACAGAGGTAGAAAGAAATGCAATTCTCTTTCTCCTGTAGATATTTTGACTTCATAGGCCTAATTAGACAGAAAATAAATAACATTTTGGTAAGCATGGCTATTAGTCAATATTCTGAGTATGCATGGGGAGCAAATAAGATTAATAAAAAGTTGTAGTCATTTGGTAGAGCAGAATTACTTTTACAATTATCAGTAAAACATATATTTCATGTTCCTTTACACATAAATGCCTCTCCAAATTTCTTCCTTTTTCTTCATTGTCATTCTCTTAATAATTAAAATCTGTAATAAATACCAACATTTTTTGATATTGTAAAAAGTTTTAAGTAATTTCTGTACATGCAGTCTTGTGCTTTGGAGTGAGGGAAATTAGTTGTCAAACATTTAAGATGTTTTAGTTGTGTATAAAACTTGAATTTCTAAAAATGCCTGTTTTCACAGTGACTTTAGAAGCACTTAAAGATGTTGGTTTTAAAGGATTTAATCTACAAGCTCGAGAAATAGAAGGAGATGTTCCTGTTGGCACTTTTAAAATTACAGATCCAAACACTAAGGGCTTGGAATGTCATAATGTGACGGTATGTATTTAGTCTTTGTAATACTTACTTAAATTGGTTTTCCTTTTAAATACTTTAATTAGAATTGATAGAAGAAGTGACCTTTTTTGTATGGAAAAGTTATTTCATCAGTAGAGTTGAAAAATTCAGACTTTCTCAAGAAATACATGTATCTTCTATATGTGATATGAATCTAATGTAGAAGTTACTTTGCACTTTTTAGGAGAACATCAGTGTTTCCTGTTGAAGTAGAGACAATTCCCCTAAGAATATAGGTAAAAGTCACTCTCTCATCTTAAATAATTATATGTATTTCTTTTTAATTGCAGAATTCAGCGGTAAGTCATGCAAATTCAGATGTGAAGCAGAAAGTTACAACAACATGGATTGCTCCACATGATGTTAGAGATCTTCAGTTTATGTAAATAATTGCTTTTCTCTTTTTTTTGCCTTGAAATTTTATTTTTATGGATTATTTTGACATGGATCTGTGTTGCTGTTTCTGATATTGTCATCTTACCACAGTCATGGGGTTTTTCATAGTTTGTTGTAACTTCCCGCTGTGTCCATTAAATAACATGATTTCCATTTCAAGGTATAAGTATAAAAGATAAACACTGTCCTACAGGTGTTAATATATGTAAATAAATCCATTAAGCACAGTGTTATTAGTGGGTCTTTGAGGGACCAGTTTTCACACTGACCTCTTTAATTACAAGAACAACAATATGAATGTAACCAGTTCCCTGAATATATGAAGTTCAGACTATGTTTAGCTACAACTTTTTTCTCATTTTGAGCGGTCAAAGAATAGTAGTTTAATGTAAATGCTTGTAAGCTAAATTTGAAAATAAGTTTACAAGCCATGAACTAACTGCTGAAAAATGAGAAGACAAATTTATCCTACGTTTAATGGCACTTTTCTTTCAGAACTGAAGCTTGTAAAATGTCACCTGGTCTAAAAAAATGCATGCTTGATGTAATTGAAAATATCTAAATATTTGATAGCTTAATATTGTTTGAAGTGCAGATTTATGACAGGGACATCTTGGCCTTGCTTCATTAAATCTTGAGGAATACAAAAAGGAGCAAAAGGACACAAATTAAAAACACCACCACTTCCATTCACTAATGCCATGAAAATCAGTTCACCATACAGATTGTGGGAGTCAAAAAGAGGTGTGACAATTTTTAGGGACATTTGAACTGATACTCCCCACTGGAGTCAGTGCTTGTTCAAATAGTGTCCATTTCTCTTCTGCTCCTTCTCAGCATCTATTTTATATACCTTCAATATGATGTTGGATGGTAATATAGTAACTAGAAAAGTATTCTGGAAAATTATGATGTTCTTTTCAAACTTGCACTGTATACCAAAATATATAAAACCGTATCAAATATGTATATGAAAATGGAGTGGATTTTCTTGGAAGGCTGGGGGGAACATATTTTATTGGTATTTTATACTGAAATATTTTGATAGAAGAATAATGATTATTTTGTTTACTTTCCAGTGCAACTGTTGTTCAAGATCTAGAGAAATTTTGGGTTGGAATTCAAAGCAAAACTCTCACAGCTATGCGTTCTGAGTCAGTTAATGGAACAGGAAAAAGTAAAAGGAAGGTATGTTTTGAGTGTATTTGCATAATAGAAATTAATACAGTAAAAATATGTTTGACTTGATACAAGATCTACTTTAGTTATCATGTACTCATTAACTAAGATAGCAAATATAATTGAATATTTCCAACGCTTTTAATTTAACCACCTAATCCTCTCAGTAAATTGATGAAAAAATAAATATTATTTTCTCTCCACAGAAATAAGGAAACTAATAATCTAGTTATCAAACCAATCCATAGCATAAAGACAAAGAAAATTGGTCATAAGAACTCTAATGTACTTCTGGTATACTGTGCTGTTCTTAACTGCTGCCCCAGTCCCTGGGATCTATAGCTGTGTAGCATATTCTTAGAAATTAGTTTGGTTTTTTTTGGCCAAGAATTATGCTTATATTAAACATCTTAAACACGATAGTCAGCTTAAGTAAAGAAAGTCTGTTCAAATCTACACTATTGGTTCTTGACTGTAGCAGCACTGATTTATGTCATTTTGTGATCTAACCAAGAGTGAACACCTGTCTTTTGTCCCTCGCTTCACCAAATGTATCTCCTATCTCCTATAAGCTGCTTTTTTTCTTCCAGTAAATAATTTGTGTTTTGTAATTTTTTTTCACAGTTTATGATAGAGGTAGAATGTAACAAGGTAAGAGCAATTTTTCTTCAATTTCCCAATTTTCAGTTATCTCAGTTTTAGAATTCCTGTCCTACTGGCCCAGTTGTTTCATGGTTGTAGCATGAAGATTATATTGCACCATTCGAATTACTTTCCCGTTGAGATCTCATTTATGCTTACATTTTTTTATGCAGTTTTAAATGTATTTTAATTTTAATTTGCTAACATCAGTTCTCAGATCAGACTGTTACAATGTATAAGGTATTGTAACCAATGAAATCCTTGACTGCTTCACTCCAACCATGGATATGAATTCAGTTTACTTCCTGTTTAAAATAATTTGGTATTTGTACACCAGTCAATGAACAGTAACTGGAACCTGTACTTTCTTGCAGCGTGGAGGGACTTACACAACACAAGGCCGATGCATCATGGTAAACATTCTTTCTCCAAAGCCATTGACGTACTGCTAACTGCTCAAGATCTGAAGACCTAGGCAAAAACTGCTTCTAGTCACCTATGTATCCCTCTTGTCGCTCAATTTATTTTTATTTTTTGGCAATTTACCTTGGCTGATTAAAAATCTGAAACTTTCTAAATGATTGTCAGCCTTGTTGCCATTTCCTCCTGCAGGTTTTTCTCTAGCTAATCTGGAGTAACTTGGGTAACTTTCTCATAGAAGGGGTTTTTTCTTCTGTCTTCACTTTTTAGTCATAGTGCTTGCTTGCCTTTCAAGATCACTTATTTCAACAGCTCTGAAACCTTGCCTTTTGCACATTGTGATCTAGGTATAAAATGTAGTTATTTGATTTTTTTTTTTCTGAAAACTATCATTTTTGGCTCAGTGAAGAAGCCTCTTTTTCTTCTTTCCTTCCTCCCAGCAAATCTGCGCTGCATTTCATAGTGTCTAGTGATTACATAGCCATATCACTAAAAAGTTTTCATCTACTTTTTAATGATCTTGACAGTGTAAGTCTCCTCCTCAGTGGTGGACATTATGTGTGTGAGGCCAGATAAAAAAAAATGCAAGCAGCAGAGTTATGTTAAATTATATCAGCTGCACCAGCTGGTAAATTTTTGACTATGTGGCTTTAAAGATCTCTGAAATAATTTTAATAGTATCAGTTGGTGGAATGAAATCACAGAAAACTACTTTGTGTATTTTTCATTTTCCTACCAAGTAGATCTTTCTTTGCTGAAAATCATTTATATAAAAATCAATTTCCTGCAAAATAATGAACAGCATTTTTGTGTCTTTACAGGTTGGACCTTCCAGTTCCACTCAGAACAGCTATTCAGGCAGTCAGGTAAGAGTTCTAACTTCCAGCAATTGTACATTTTCCTTTAGTAACCTTGAACAGCTAAAATTCTGTAACTAGAGTACTGAGGTGATTTAATACTGTATGAAATATCATCTCTGCTAGTTAATGCACAATGCCGGAAATATTAATCCAGTAAACTGTATATTCAGTACGTGGGCTAGGTTCAGCTACCTACACTGTTGAACCCGGTAGTTTGCTGTCAATATTCTTACCTACAAGATGTTTCACCACCTCTAATTTCACACATTAAGCATTATTATCAAGTGCTAACTTGACCCTTTTGAGGAAAAAAAAGTTTCCTTCCATCTTCCCAGAGGTTTCCTACCTGTCTGTGCAGATGTGCATGCAAACACAGTCACAAACCATTTGTTTTACAGTTTTAGAGACATCTGGCATAATGAAAATGAAACTGTAGTTATTATTAATTGATTTGTTTGGCTTTTTTCTTATTTCTTTGATAATCAAAATAAAAGGACTAATTATAACTGTGTTTCACAGTCTTCTCCGCAAAAATTTGCAAAATTTCTCCAAACTTCACCAGATATTCACACACATATTAAAACTCCAGTACGATGTCTGTATCACTTTTAACACGAGGTTATATTTGCAATTGAAAATGTGGGGATTTCACTGCCTAGTTAGCCTTTTCAGACTTCTGGGGTAGGTATGTCTGCATTCTCACTAATCGCTTTCACTTCTTTAATCACAGAAATGTATACTTGGTTTTTAGTTAATTATCTCCACTACCATAGTGTGACCATTTGCACTTGAACTGTCAGATGCTTTCCAGTATGTCTCCAGTTTCTTGAAATGAGCTTCTCAAGGATATATTTCTTACTATTTACTAGTGATTATATTTATTAGTGAATTATCTGGTAATATTTCATTTGTTCAATCTTCCCTGCTTGTAAGTGGAATTTCCAGACTCTGAGAAATACCAATTATTCTTACGTAGAAAATAAATGCTGATTTTCTTCAATGTATTTCTTTCCTATATAAGACATAACCTTTTCTAAGAGTTGAGTTTCTCATCTTGTCATGTAACTACCTGAAGTTATTAATTTTTTCTAAAATAGAGACCATTTAGTAAAACAGCTTGTGGATTTTGAAAGGTTACTTGACCAGTAACAAAGATATATGAAAGCCAGATAGTGAATAATGTCTCATACTATATTAGAATTGTTACAGCCAGTTGCCAGTGAACTGGTAACCTCTGTACTCTCTTGTCGTATATTTGCACATACACATTGTCAGTTGCACAGCTTCTCATGCCATTAACAGCAGGGCGCTTTTTTTTTAATTTCTGCCTCCCCCCTTCCCCTGTTTTTTTTTTTAATATGGAAATAAGTGATTTCTGTTTTTGTTTCAGAGTGGAGTAGTCTACACAATAAGCAAGAGTGGATGCGGCCCCGTAAGCATTTTTCTTACGTTTACTTTTTTGTCCTTAACATAACTCTATTTATAGTAACTTCTAGCCTTCAATTGCATTATTTATATGAGTGTTCATGTGGTAGTTTCTGTTGCAAATAATCAAAAATAATTTAGAGAGCTAGAAGAAGAATATTTTCTAATTTATTCAACGATATGAAGTACTTGACAAACAGATATTTAAAAGTTAAGTAGAAACATATAGATTATAGAATCATGGAAAAAGGACTGGAAGGGGTTGTCTGTTACATTACACTCATTATACAGGTTGTTTGTTCTCCCCTTCTACCCAAGATAAGACTCCTGCAAACCAGTCTGCATGTTCTAAGTTGTTCCTCCTCTCAGAAGTGATCACGCAGATATCTGCAATGACTCAGTCTATTTCAGTCTGTCATTCTTTCATGCAGCAAGGAGACTTACGGAGTTAGGAATCTTAGATTGGTCAAGCCAGTCATCCAGAAACAGAGAAAGAGTGCTCTAATGTGGTGCTGAACAGATCAAAAAATTAGCTGAATCATTTGCATCAAGATGATGACTAGTTGTATGGACTAAAATATTTGCAGATTTATGTCAAATATATGTAACTATTTTCATCTCCTTTCAGCATTTACAAGATAAGTTTTTTATTTTTTAATGCAAATTTACTGTGTTCAAACATTTACTCCATATAAAAAACGAGAAAAAACTTGAAAAGTTAATGAAAGCATCAAGTTTACTCTTTCTATGTCAAAGACAGGGTTTTTTCCTTGTTTTTCCTAGTTTAGAAAGTAAACAAAAGTAAGCTAGTCATGTAGTTCTATGGCTAAGCACTATCAGTTGCCACTTCAAATTAGAAAAATGGGGATGACTCAACACCAACAAGGACAATGTTTCGTAAAATACAAAACATGCATGTCATCAGCACTTGTAAAATGTAAAATTCATCACAATGTATTGGGTTTTTGCAAAGAACAGAAGTACAGTTCGGGGGTCACTATTGATTGTATTAATAAGTGAGATATACTTTAAAAAAGGAACTATTACTATTTATGCTGGACCTTGATATATTATATGTGATTGAATGTAAATCAGGTAAGTGTTAATTTTTGTTTCCTTCCAGTTTCTGCTTCCTAATTTTTACATGTATGTGTATGTGGATATTGCATACGTGATATGTTTAAATTACAAGCATGATATTAAAGATTGATAATTTGTCTCTATCAAAATAATGTATAACAGTGTCTGTTTTAAAATGTTTCCTGAGTGCCACTAGATAATCACTAAGACACGAAGAGCTAGTGTGCCTGGTTCTTGTGTTCACACGTGGGTGTTCACACATTAATAGCGGAAAGTACATACTCTCTTCATCATCGATTCTTTACATACTTTACATAAGGATCAGTCAGCACTGAAGGTGTCTGAAGTGTGTCTTTTCTGCTTAAGCAATTATAGAAGATAAATAACTGGTTTCGTTTTTTTTTCTTAGGGAGGTGCTGCTGGTGCATATAGTCAACACGCCTGCAAAGATGTAAGTTGCCTATGTGTGTATTTACCAATTTTCCACTACTATGTTTCTTAACTCATCTCCTTATTGCAAATGGCATCCGATTCTCTTCTGCAGAGCTTTATTATTCTTCCTAAATATATCAAGGAAAATGGTGGTAGTCTGAGGTATTGTTACGACATTAAAAAACAAAATTAAGAGGTGTTACATTGTCACTTCCTTTAAGTGTAATAATTTATGTTATAGGGGCTACTCATCACCTATTATAAACACTTAATTTGTTAAGCCACTAAAATGTCAAAATTCGTACTGCATAATGCTTTTTATCTGTTAGAGCAATTATCTTTGGATATTGCATATTACGCAATACTATTTAGGTTTTCTTACAATCTTTTTGTATTAACCCAATAATTCTGTAATTGACAATAGAAACTTCTCTACTAATCTGGTTTATTTCATTTTCACCTGAGAACAGATTTATTTTAAAATCTAACATATTTTCCATTTTTGAAATCATGAAAGCAAGTAAAAAAAAAATCTGCCAGAAAGACAACACATTCTCTAATGTCTGCTAGGAAGTGAAACCCTAGCCAAGAAATTGCTTAATCATATGCTTAACTTTAAATACATCATTAGTTGTATTAATTCCTAAACAGTAAATGTATTTTATCTTTGTTTAATACGTAAGTATAAATTTTGTGATAGGGCAATGTTAATCTTACGACTATAGTAGAATGTTAGAAAGTTTTTACTTCAATTGTCTTTAAGCAAGTTCAGTATACTTTAGTATTGCCTTAAATATATGAAGTACAGTAGAAATCATTTTGAAGTGTACATCATCTAGGGAAAAAAATGATGACTTCTAGCTATAATTAACAAATTATTATATAAATAAATACCTGATTTATGTTTTTATTTCAGAGTGCATCCTCACCCAGCAGTGGTCTTGCGTATGGCCAGGTAACTATGTGCTTTCCAGCATGTTTTCATTTTCAACTTCCCAAGCTATTCAGAAACTAAGCATTTATGCCCAACTTTTACCAAACAATAATAAAATTTGTGAAAGGGGATAAAGGAAGACTGTCTGCAAATGGTTGAGTAGCAATCCTATCTAGAAATAACTTCAACAGATGGGTTACATGTTTAGTGTACGTTGTAGCATCAGCTTTCTTAGAAGTTACTCACTTCTGTTTTACACAGAAACTCAATTGTATTTATTCTGTAAATGAACAGCAGTTACTTTTATTATGATTTTCCAAAATTCAGTGCTTTCTCTGGTAGTTACTAAGAATTAAAGGGTTTTTTTGTGGTATTTGCCTATGTATTTGTACATGAGGGTTGATGAAATGGTAAGCTTTGCTGCACATTATTTTATGCTTCATTTAAAACATTTCTATTCTTATGGTGCATCCTGTTTATTCCAGTTTATATTTCAACAGTAGGTCTTTTAGTTTTGGTAGGGGTAGATTCTGGGGTTTGGGGTGGCCTGTTTTTTGGTGAAGGTAGAATAGCTTAATATTTTTTTCCTACCAATAGATTATTTTTCTTACAATCAAACTTCCAATCTCATGTTAGATGAAGCATTGCAGCTTCCATAGAGCACTGTGTAAAACTAGCAAAACAGTTGGAGTTTGTAGAAAAAATTAAACCAGCTGGTTTATTTCAGTTGTTCATTTACTAGTTGCCAATACTTCATATTTTTCTCCATAATCTTATTTTGTTTGGTACTCTAGGGAAATGATGTTATCTATAACATTCTTGTAGGAAATAGTGCTGTAATTAAATTGTCATACATTTACCTAAGCAAAAAATGGATTCTATGTTCTTCACAGTCTGTCCCTTCAAGTGCTTCAGATTCCAGTAAGAAGGTAAGCACTTCTTTTCCTTTCAGTTAAAAGGGAAAAAAATTCTTGCAGTTGTAAGTTGACATGACTCCTTTTATTTCAGTGTTACCGCAGTTCCTTTTACCAGTTAAGACTTTTCAATGTTTTAAGCCAGATTGATTTATATGATTTGAATCAATTTGGTTCTTAGATGCCTTATACTAACTAGATGTGCTGTGGTGGCTTTTGTCAATAATTGACTTAACTGTATATAAAATAAAATTTCATAGATGTTTATGGGGATTGTTGAATTTGATTCGTTATATTTACATAGGCCCTTCCTCTCAGTTCAGTCCCCAGGAAGCTCAGGGCTAATACTAAGAATGATGTGTTCAGTAAACATACAGTGTACCCATTCATGTCCTCGCAGATAATTGTTTTCATTTTAATTTCCCATTGCTTTAAGAAATGAAAAACATATTGATCAATTTTTTTTAATAAGTTAGTTTTAAAAACATAATACTTCTCCCTGTTTTATACTAGAATTCTTTACTTCTGATAGCACCAACTCTCCTTTTCCTTTTTACACCACTGGATAATACAAACTGTTTTCAGTTTTTAAAAAAAAAGGGCAAAAAAGTGCTTCTAATTAAAAAACATTGAAGCCTCAGCAGAAGATACAACTATTGCATTTGGCTTAATTTTTTTAATGAATTCAATATTCAGCCTTTTTAAGCATAATACTGAATAAAGAGAAAAAAAATTGTTCTTCCACTTTGGGCTGGGAAGTTGAAGATCAAAAAGGACACACAGTGTAGGCCAGTGGATATGGTACAATACATAAAATCCTACTTCTGCCTCTACAGCTGAGTCATTGTGTGACTGGGAGCAAGTCTTTTATCTCCTTGTACTTTTGTGTGAAGCATGTATACATATATATTCTTCTTTGCTTGGTAATGTACACTAACAATTTTTAAGAAAATAGTATTTTATAAAAGCAATCATTCATAGCATTATTATCAGAGTTTGTGTGTTTAGAGAATTCAGTATTCTTCATTCTCATAACATATTTAACTAGTTAAATAAACCCTATGACGAGTAAACAGCTTTTTCCGGTTTCTCTATAGGTAGTGGTCATTGCCAACAGCAACCCTTTTCCACCTGTGGTAAGCACTTTTTCTCTGCAGTGCTCAGAATTTTGACTTTAAAAGCTTTAAAATATCTACATCACACAAAGATTCCCAGTACATAAGACAACTGTTTGGCAGGCAAGGTTTACCCTACGTGCATAGTTATCTGCAGAGAAAGCCAGTAGTAAGATAACTACAAATCTCGTGGTTCTATGATTGTTATTAGTACTTGCAGAGATATTGGATTAGCTGCAGATTCCGGGTCTCTCCATGCATACAGCCTCTGTGTTCCTGAATAGTTTTGATTTTCTGTTTCTACTGCTACTTTCTTTTGTAAGTTCACTTCCATTCTCATTTTTAAACTATTAAATTTCCACTCTGCTTACTTGGAACTCATACAGTCAGTCAAAAGTAAGTTTAACCTCAAGGTGGTTAAAGTGAGTTTGTATGACGTAACATTTGGTATGTATGTTTTTCTGATGTCTAGTTTCTAATCAAATGTGTTGTTATTCTAAGCTGAATGACAATTAAGATGCATTTGTTCTATACTATCCATAACTTTCTTTCACATTTGGTTGTGTATTGCATCCAAAAGATAGGGCCCTTTTTCTGCTGCAATATTCTGGTTGGACAAGTCCTTGTGCAAAAGAATGAAAGATTGTTATGTTTCATTTGCAGCGTCATACCTACCCCCAGGTAAGCATACTTTTTTTCTTATGATTCCTATAATAGTTACATAGTTCTTATGGGACCAAACCAGTTGCCTCATGATGGTGTCTGCTACCCTTTTATATTTGTCCCTGGTGCTCTAAAATTCAGCAAACAAATTACTGGATCAGGAATTGAATTCATATTTGTGGTGATATATATCCAATGCAGGTGACAGTGAGACAGGTTGGAGGGATGATGATGTCTTAGCTTCACTCACCACATTTGGAAAAGCCAAGGTGACTACAAAAAGCACATAGCCTGTGCTCTGCTGCTCTCCACATCAGCTATAATAGAAGCAGATGCAAGTGTAGAAAACTACTTAGTAGGGTCAGGCTGCCTCCCCAGACTTTCAGAGCAGAGGATAAACTAGTTTAACACTGGGTGTTAAGAATTTGATAGTCAGTACATCACACATACGACCTTTCCCTTTATTCTCCCAAGCAAAATAGTGCAACTTAGTATTTTCTGTTTAATGGCATTGCATTTAAACAAATTAAATTGCATGTTTTCTGTTGTGGTGTTTTGTTTTTGTTTTCAGAGTTTGGGAAGTTCTGCTACTAGGATTGTAATACAGGTAGACATTGTTTCTCCATTATATTTAGTTTTAACTGAAGCCCTATCTCAGTAAACTAAATAATTGTTCATCTCTGGGAATAAATAAGTATGGATAACTTACAGCTATATTAGATTGACACAAACTACAGTTGTGGAGGAGGGTGTTTCTGTGGTCACAACAAAGTGGATATTTTACTTGGTTGCTGATTAAAGACAATTGCAGCTGTTTTCTACAGTCATAAAATATGAAAACCTCTGTATCCTACTTCCATGGTGCTCTCAAAATCTGCAAAATTTAACCATCTCAATCTGTTCAGAGAGGTGGATGGAATTCTAGACCTTAAGCTTGAATGATATTAAATCAATGATATTTGATATTAAATCAAAGATGCATAAATCATAACCTGCACAGTTCCATGTTCATTTAAACAGTCTATTTCTTTAAGGAAAACAACTAATTTAGCAGCACATTTAAAACCCTGCTAGTTAATGCTTAGGTCAACTTTTGTTTGCTGTTGTAGTTATAACATTGCTTCTTGATAACCAGGCAGTTGAAAAGTTGATTACACCCCAATGACATATTTACAGCATGTTTGTAAAGTATTATGGATATCACTCAGGCATATTTTTTCTGGGTGCTTTGCAATTTTAACCTTCTTATCACTCTTCACAGTTTAGGCTTTGCTACCTTCAGACTACAACGACAAATTCTTGCTTTCATTGAAAGCTCAGTAGCAGGTTACCCCAGCTGAAATTTGTCATTTGAAAATCATTGCTTTCAAAATGTATAGCATTAGAGTCTTTCATAACTAGTGGGGAATGTTGGCAGAAAAAGCAATAAGATGTCCCTGTTATTTCATTTCTGAATTTAAGTGTATAGAGTTTTTATTACACCAGTTAAGTATTTTCAAGGTGTATACACAAATAAAACTGAAGAATATTTGATTGCTCTTGTGATCCATATATTTCACGGGAATTGAAAGATTTTCTGCAGCAACTTTTCCTTTGGTTAAATTGTAACTGTGGCTTTTCCAATTTTTGTTTTGACAAAGCCTTTGTTAAAAGTTTATTGTGCTTATTCATGAAAAAATCAGTCATAACATGAATATAAATGGATATGAATTTAATGGCAATGTGCGTGATACATTTGAAGGGTAGAATTATTTAAACTCACTTGAAATACCACAATATGACACAACAATGTATTATATCATGGATTTTCATTAAGAAAATGACATCAAGATGTATTAAATACTTTTAGCACTTTATTTATGAGGGATCTTTATATAAAGAAGTATTGAACATCGTAGCGCATGGAGATGGCATAAATAAAATAAGAAAGGGCATAAGGAACTCTTTCTGGCTTTCATATTGTCTAGTAGATATGAAGATAGAGTTGCTTCTTGAAATGGCTTAGCAGATAAGGAATTCCTTTTAAATATAAATAACTATTTTTTCTGTTCTTGTTTAGAGTGGACAAAGACAGCAAAGCAGCAGCAGTACTTATGCTCAGGTAAGTGAACTTAAAAAGGAGTAGAAATATTCCTGTAGACTTCACTAAAAGAGAGCCAGCACAACTTGGAAATAAATACTTTCCTATGTTTTTCAATGCATTTCACAGGGTGCAGATATTTCTATTTCTCTGATTTTTGTTCATAAAATTGTCATCTGGTATTGGTGTTCAGCTGTTTTTATTTGGAATGCTCATAAATGTATTTCCATGTGTGACTGGTTGCAGTGAAATGACTGTGTTCCACTCAGTGTGTCCTTTAAAAGGTGCATAAAAGCCATGGCAATAAGAGGAAGTGATACTGGGCTCAGTATCACGTCATAAATCCCATGCTGTTAGATTCAGACCCCACGTATATTAGATCTCAAATTTCTGAACAATATGAAGGATAGTTGCCTATTCATATCAAGAATGATGGAGAATCATAACTGCAGATCCTCGTGAAACATCTTTCAGCCTTACTTAAAGACATGCAGATAAAATTACTTATGTGAAAAAAAAGCATGTGTATTTTACAAATACTAACAAAATGGTAACATAAATTGGTGCGGAGTAACACATGAGAATATTCATAGTATTAACGGAAGTATGAAGGCTCTTCAGACCTCCTCGTCTTTGGGGAGGGGAAAAAAAGCTGAATGTCTGTCAATATTCTCTGTACCACTACATGCAATGATGGAAATATTTCACAAGGGCAGATAAATTTGATTCATAGCTTTTGCTGAGACTAGAAAAATCCGCTGCACGGATGCTAGCATACTGCTCTGCCTCCTTTGGCTCAGGAAGAGCCTTTCTGGGAGTCCCCTGTGCAGCTGTATTTCCATAAACATTATGCTCTTTACAGAGGCCTCCTTGTCAAGGTGGTAATTCTCTCTTTCAAAGGGTTCCCAAGGCAGCCAGTCCTATGGCCAGGTGAGACTTTATTGCTCGAATGTATTGAGCTTTTCTGCAGGGCCCTGCCTCGTAAATGGATTTTGGGGTTTGGCTGGGTTTTTTCCTTCCTGGTGTGGCTGAATGGTCCTTGATTATGGTTAATACCACTGCATTACTGTGAAGGAAGAAGAGGAACTTTTAGTGGAAATGGGCTTTTCTGTTACAGCTGTGCTAAGACCACAGCTCTCATCACGAATGAGTCCTTGTCTTTCTTACAGGGCTACCAGCCTCAAGGTGGTACCTCCTATGGCCAGGTAAGCATCAGTCAGTCACCAGTCAGAATACAGAATTTGAGAAAGTGGAGTGTCATGGCACTGAAAAAGCACTTGGCAACCACTCGGAATTTGAACTTTAGAGGATATTTTGTCTGAAAGTGTGTATTCTCACACTGAAAATGTATCCACGTGCTACGTACTTACCTGGAGTCCCAGCATGTGAAATCATCACACTCAGCATCATTGTGAGGGTGAGGAGGAAGGCCAGGCTCTTCATACTGCCCTGCATAGCTTTAGGATGTAGTTGCTTACTTTTGCTAATGCAAGCTGGATCCCTTACAAAAGAGAAGTAACCAGATGGTGTCCTTGTCATAGGGTGGGCCAAGTTACTCGGGCAGCAGCAGTTCTTATGGCCAGGTAAGGAAACTGGATATTCTGTAGGAAGTTCTTCACTGCTCTCCAGCATGACTGGCAGATTTTTGGGAGTGATCTTTCCTTTGGTAGTCTGCGTCTTGATTTGATCGATGGCTTTTGCTGAGACTAGAACAATCCGCTGCACGGATGCTAGCATACTGCTCTGCCTCCTTTGGCTCAGGAAGAGCCTTTCTGGGAGTCCCCTGTGCAGCTGTATTTCCACAAACATTATGCTCTTTACAGAGGCCTCCTTGTCAAGGTGGTAATTTTCTTCTCTCTTTCAAAGGGTTCCCAAGGCAGCCAGTCCTATGGCCAGGTGAGACTTTATTGCTCAAATGTATTGAGCTTTTCTGCAGGGCCCTGCCTTGTAAATGGATTTTGGGGTTTGGCTGGGTTTTTTCCTTCCTGGTGTTGCTGTGCAGTTGTTCATTTTTGTTTGTACCGCTGAATTACCGCAAAGGAGAAAGAACATACTACAGAGGAACTTTGAGTGGAAATGGGCTTTTCTGTCGCAGCTGTGCTAAGACAACAGCTCTCTTTACAAGCGAGTTCTTGCCTTTCTTACAGGGCTACCAGCCTCAAGGTGGCACCTCCTATGGCCAGGTAACCATCAATCAATATACAGCATTCGAGAAATTTGTGTGCCATGGCACTGCAAAAGGTGGCAGATATTAATTTTTTCTCAATCTATATTGAGTTCTTAAGAAAAAAATTTAAAAAAAAAAAATCTCTGAATCCATTTCACAAGTTTTGTTGTGAAAATGACAGTTGTGCTTTTGATGGATATCTCCAGGAAGCATGGATTCCCATTGCTATCTTATCTTTTCCATGGGCATGAAACTTTAAAATTTGTGGTAGAAATAGTCTATTTGGTGCTGTTCCTGTTCCAGTTAATTTACATGGTACAAATCAAGTTATAGTCAGTTCTTCGCTGTCTCCTTTTATCTCAGTACAGAGACAGAGTGTTGAGGAGCTAAAGAATGTTGGGTCAGGTCCTTAGCTGCAGGAAGATTTGGTCTTAGAGCCTGAAGCTGATGAATGTTTACCTCCCTTTACAGCTTTTATGCAAATTAAAGCAACCCTAAAATAGCGATGAGTTTTGTCAGGATCTTTATGTCAGATAGCAGAAACAGACAAGATAGGTCAAATCCTTTTTGGTAATCCCTGTCTCCATAACTGTCCCAGACAGCTGTGGCACAGGTCTGTATGTACATGAAACATTTGCTCTTTTTTGACATTTTATTGGAGGCACATCGCAAAAGCAGCTTATAGTTGCCCGCAGTAACTTTATATTACTGAAAATTTTTGAAAAGGCGCTGGCACACTTGACTAATTAATTTGAAGTGCTACTTTTAATTGTGTTGTTTTATTTTCTTTTTATGAATCTGTATTTTTTTCTAGGATTCTTTCTTAATTTTTTAAAACTATTTTTCACTTTTATTTTTCCTAGAAGGAAGGGAATTGCACAACTGGGGCCCACCAAAAATACAAATATAGGAAGTCAGTATTCACCTACCATTAGCCATCTAAGCTCAATGTTTGAGAAACCACAGGCAAAAGAAGCATAATAAGAAAATGTTGTGTCCCTTCAATGGCCTGGAAAACACTCCTAAGACTAGAGTCTGGTCTGAGACAGATGTAAAACTGCTCTGTGTTTGTCATTTGATAAATACAGTGTGATCAGATATTCATCCAGAATAAGAAATAAGAAATAAATTCTAGCTAAGCAGCAGAGTCTGTACATACTCTATTTTATTCTAGGGTTTCTTCCACACAAGGAGACAAATAGGAAAGAGGCATCTTCTTCAAAAATACAGTAATTATTAATCAATAATTCCTTTCTTACAGAGCTACCAGCCTCAAGGTGGTACCTCCTATGGCCAGGTAAGCATCAGTCAGTCACCAGTCAGAATACAGAATTTGAGAAAGTGGAGTGTCATGGCACTGAAAAAGCACTTGGCAACCACTCGGAATTTGAACTTTAGAGGATATTTTGTCTGAAAGTGTGTATTCTCACACTGAAAATGTATCCACGTGCTACGTACTTACCTGGAGTCCCAGCATGTGAAATCATCACACTCAGCATCATTGTGAGGGTGAGGAGGAAGGCCAGGCTCTTCATACTGCCCTGCATAGCTTTAGGATGTAGTTGCTTACTTTTGCTAATGCAAGCTGGATCCCTTACAAAAGAGAAGTAACCAGATGGTGTCCTTGTCATAGGGTGGGCCAAGTTACTCGGGCAGCAGCAGTTCTTATGGCCAGGTAAGGAAACTGGATATTCTGTAGGAAGTTCTTCACTGCTCTCCAGCATGACTGGCAGATTTTTGGGAGTGATCTTTCCTTTGGTAGTCTGCGTCTTGATTTGATCGATGGCTTTTGCTGAGACTAGAACAATCCGCTGCACGGATGCTAGCATACTGCTCTGCCTCCTTTGGCTCAGGAAGAGCCTTTCTGGGAGTCCCCTGTGCAGCTGTATTTCCATAAACATTATGCTCTTTACAGAGGCCTCCTTGTCAAGGTGGTAATTTTCTTCTCTCTTTCAAAGGGTTCCCAAGGCAGCCAGTCCTATGGCCAGGTGAGACTTTATTGCTCAAATGTATTGAGCTTTTCTGCAGGGCCCTGCCTTGTAAATGGATTTTGGGGTTTGGCTGGGTTTTTTCCTTCCTGGTGTTGCTGTGCAGTTGTTCATTTTTGTTTGTACCGCTGAATTACCGCAAAGGAGAAAGAACATACTACAGAGGAACTTTGAGTGGAAATGGGCTTTTCTGTCGCAGCTGTGCTAAGACAACAGCTCTCTTTACAAGCGAGTTCTTGCCTTTCTTACAGGGCTACCAGCCTCAAGCTGGCACCTCCTATGGCCAGGTAACCATCAGTCAGTCACTCGTCACTGTACAACATGTATGTGATGTTCCCATATACGTATTGAGAATTCTCTTGTTTGTTTCTTGAAGTAATATAGTAAGTTCTCATTATAAGTAAGATTTGTGAACTTTTTTTCATGTCAGTCTGGGAACAACAGGCTCATTGAAGCAGCTCTTTCCCACACAGAAAGGTGATCATGTAGGTGCCAGCTTTTTGATGCTCTATAATATTCAACATACACAATACTTGACAAGAAAATTCACAGTAGGATGTAGTTGGTCTTCTACCTTTTAAGCAGTACAGGCAGCTAAAGCCCTTTAAATTTTATTTCTGTGTTTGAAAAGGAGAAAAGGAATATTTGGATTACTGAGCTGCTCTTTTTTGTTTTTCCAGCAGGGTGGATCTACTTCTTCAGGTGGCAGCAGTGGTTGTGGACAAGTCAGTCCTCTTTCTCCAAACTATCTGAAAACTAGACCCAGCTTTCTTTGTAGTAGTAACACATTTTTCAATTAGTTATGTAATGTTTGTTGGTTGGAGTCTTTTGCTTTCATTGTTACATGGAATTATCTAGCTCAGAGATCAAGAATAGCTGATACTGTTGGTCATTGTAACCAAAACGAAGTGCCTTCTCCTGTGTAGTGTTACACATAGACGGACAAGTAGTGATTCATCTGTCTACTCAGTAAACAGATCAAACCTCTGCTTGGGAATCATTTTTGGATGTTGCTCCATTTAGTTCATATAGAAAGTGACAGGATCAGAGTGTGGCTCCTGTGGAATGAGAATTAGATTAGTGGTTTTTATTCTGGATCCATTTCAACTTGTGTATGCCTACGATGGTGTGAATACCATGTCTTCAATTATGAGATCCTAGGTGAAAGGGTCATGAATGAGGCCATGATAGTAAACCTATGTTCAAATAAATACATTGGGGAAAGCAGTGAGGATGAAAGAGAAGTATAAATAGAGAAATTTTTAGCAGAAGTATTTAGCAGAAATATTAATATTGGTATGAGTTAAGTATGAATGGAAATGCATTTGAAAATATCATAAAAAGAAGTACAAGGACACAGTTAACAGCAATGAAACTGATAAAACCTGAAGAATGTGTTACTTCCACAAAAACTGTGTCACAGGTTGCCCTATCAACGGAAAATCTGTGCTCTAGTAATGGGAGAGTGACAACCAGGGTAGAATTCATTATGTGTACTGTTTCTCACTCTGTTATCCCAACAGGAAGACTGGCTGTAGCCAAAACATACCCAAAACAGGGAAATGAAAAGCACTGGGCAGCAGCCTTGCCTAAGATCTGTGATGGGTGAATCTATCAAGATTCTGAGGTAGATAATCACACAACTGTAGCTGTTGATTCCTAAAAGGACTGTCCAAAAAAACCCAGTTCATCTTTACCAGTCAAGAGGAACTAGGATCATACAGAGAGATATCAATTGCCAGCCTACCTCACTTTCCATGTGGCACCAAAGTAGTCCTGCGTTTGTCATCTGTGTGCACGCACCTTGGTGCTTGTTGGTATGGGAGTGAAAGAGGGTAAAGCCACAGACCTAAAGGGTTCAATACAATTAAACTCACCCTCAGTAAAGTTTTATGTTGAGTTTTGTTACATTAATTCTAACATAAGTAATTTTTAATAAAGCTAATTACTTTGCAAGAAAATGAAAATTTGGGCATTTACCTTTTGGTTTGTTTGTTTGTTTTTTAACAGGGTATTTCGTATGATAGCAATCCCTGCCACCAGGTAAATGTCCTTCCTTCTATGATTTTAAGATGCATCCAAAAGGAGTTTTGCCACTAATTAGTACCAACTTCAGATTCATAGAGTGCAAATCCACGTAATCTTACCAATTATGAGATTAGAACTCACTGCCTTCTTGTATACAGGAACTTGGGGTCTTTTTTCTCCCTTTTTCATAGCATTATGTCTGTAAAATATCTAGCTTTATATATGTATTATAAAATACATATATTGAAAATAATCCACAGCCAAATAATAAGTGTCTAAAGCATGCATAATTTTTGTCTAATTTACAGGATGGATCACAGGGTGGTCAGGTAAGTAGCTCTTTATTCTCTATTGGTAAAAGCTTTTTAAGCAGTTCTAATCCAGAGTATAGTTTTCTTGTTCGGGAGGGTATAGACTCTTACAGAGTCTTTCCAGCTCCAGCCCGTAACTCATTGTCTTCAAACATACTTTTTATCAGCCCTGAAATTCCACTTACATACAAAGAACTCAGCAACCTGATAAAGTTAGCTCTGTGGATTTTGATCAAATTCAGCTCTCCATCATTATAACTGTTGGTGTTTTGTTTTCACAGGGTGGATCATACTCCTCACAAACCTATGGTGGTGGCCAAGTACGTACCAATTAATATTTCCTCCCACTGAGGTTTTACTTCACACAGCTTCCATGATGGCTGAACAGTATCTGATCTGCAATATTGTAATATTAATTCTAATTTGTTTTTGGTGGTGTTAGCAGAGTGGATCGTCATCTTCAAAAAATTATGGTAGCAATCAGGTAGGTAGACCTTGATTTTCTCCTGGTAAGAATTTTTATCATGTCTGATAAGTTACCTAGATATCTGGAAAGTTGTATTTGTTCAAAGGAATCCCAGGCAATTGTTTGTTCCACCTTTACAGGCCCCACACAAAATCATGTTTTTTTCTGAAGTAGGGTTTATATTTGTTTGTTTTATAGGAAGGAACATTCTCGCAAAGCTATGGTGGTGGCCAAGTAAGTAATGCTCTGTTTTGTTACTTGTATGTCACTTCATACAAGCTTTAGCCTCTGTTCAAAATCAGGTTTTCTATATCCTGATTTTCTCTGATGTTCATTTGTTTGTTTGTTTTAAAGGGTGGATCATCCTCCTCAGACAGCTATTATGATAGTCAGGTAACTAGCTTGTTCTTTCTTCTAATTATATATTATTTCATGCTAATCTTTGTAGTCCCTGCATTGTCTTTCTCATAGTTGTAATAAAACATAATAGTTTCTCTGGTCTTTCTGTTTTCAGTTGGTTATGGTTTTTTTCTTTACTGAAGAACGGAACTATTGCAGCCATGTATTTGGCTCCTAGTTTTCCTTATAAAGATCTTACTTAAATTAAGCTCAGCAGCTTTTTCTTTGCATGAGCCTCAATTCTGTCTTGCAGTGTACAACATCAAAGTGTATTTTTAACAATCCATTTTTGTGAGGAAATAACTGATATCTGATGTCCCTCTAGGATTCACAGGATTCCTCAGACTATAACCCCAATGCCTGTGATGATGTGAGTATGCTTTCTCCAAGATATTTTCATCCCAACATTTTTCATGTAGAAGGGAAAACATTGCACTGCTAGATACAGTGTTGTGACCAGAATAATCCAGAAAGAATGTTTAGTTCCCACACTAATAGCTGTTTCAGGAACTGCATGTTCTCTTACTGAAAATTATCATGTAAGTGTTTATGCATACATTTTGTGCTTTTAAATACATTTAACTTGATGAAATAAAAAGTAGATAAAAAGATTTCAGTAGCTTTGCACTAACAGAAGATTTTGCCTAAAATGTAAGGATACATTTTACAGTAATTTTCCACAAAAATAAAATCTCATAGACAAGATTTAAATACATACAATGAAAGAAAAAAAAAAAAGAGATACAGTGGCAGATATTCCACTGCTTTTCATGTTACATTTCTACCAGTCTAAAGTTGCTATT